>NC_140140.1:11147180-11448079 GCF_964035555.1 Netta rufina | reverse complement strand
GGGAAGGCGGCGGCGGGCGGGAGGGCGGCGGGCCCCGTACCTTTGAATTTGAGCTCGTGCTGCGGTTCGAGGCTGAGGACCTGCTCCGCTTTCGCCATGTTCCTCCTCCTCTTCCTCCTCCTCGGCGGTGGCGGCACCAGGCGGAGAGAGGAAGGGAGGGAGGAAGGGAGGGGAAGGGGAAGGGAGGGCCGGCAGCGGGCGGGCCCCGCGGCTTTATTCAGCGCCCCCGAGCGGGGCCGAGCCGGAGCCGGAGCCGGGGCCGGGGCCGGGGCCGGGCGGGCAGCGGCGGCTCCCGGTGGGCTGACGGGGACGCGGGGAGAGGCCGGGAGGGCCGGGGGGGAGGCGGGGATGATGCAGCACGGAGCGGCCCAGGGAGAGGCTGCGGCTGACGTCTGCCGCCCGCCCGCCTCCTGCCGCGGGGGCCGGGCCCGGGGAGGGGAGCCCGGAGCCCCCCGAGGCCCCGCACAGGGGCGGCTCCGGGCCGGGCCCCGACCCCCGGGTAAGGACAGGGCGCTGCGGGGCTGGCCTCCAGCCACGGGCTTTGTAGTGGATAAAGACACGTTCAGGGCAGCTCGAGGGGTTGAAGGCTGCCCCTATGTACAGGCTAACGGAAGCTTTTTTCCTTTTTTCTCCACGTGACTTGAAATATTTTTCAGTTTACAAATTTGTCTACTTAACGTGAAGTGCCACTCTTCTGCTGACCTTAAGGCCATAACAGTTGTAACAGCACTACATAATCATCCACCTGTCCCCTCCCCTAGTATTCTTCTAAAACTTCGTAAGAATTCATAAAACATTACTGACACGTCAAATCAAGGGGGCTGCAACAAAGCAAGAGATTGGGGTGTCCCTTTTACCAGAAGAAATGTGCCAAGGATTGGGTCCTAAAGTTTAGTTTATGTATAATTAATAAACAAGTCTTTGTGTATACAAATTCTTTTCTTGGACTTCAGATGGGTAGGACGGGGGAGGAGATACCATGGTTTCAAGGATAAAAGCAGTCCTATTAACAGAGAAAAACTTTCAAAGCATTCCAGTTATGTTAGAGCAAGTCCTAATGAGGGGTGACTGGCTAACAGGTAAGAGATTAATAAAAATATAGTAATAAAACATTAATGTGAAAATTCATGTTACCACAGGACTACAAGCTCTGTGATACATATGGTACCTCACATGCCTACAGGTTCTTTGTATTATGAATGTTATCACAAATATTGTTTTACTTTGTAATTGCCAAAAACGTATAAAAATGACTAAAAATAGCTGGAATAAAAGGGTTGCTGTGTTGCTGGCAATAAAAGCAATAGCAAACGAGTGATGTGTATGTTCAAATTAACAGCACTAAATGGATGATGACATTCAGTGCTGTAAGGAAGCCTTGCAAAAGCACAGCTGCAGTATTTGTACCAAGTCTCAACACCAGCTGCTCTTGTCCATGATAATTTCTTTTTTTCAATTAGTTCGTTTAACCATCTCCCATCATGTTTCACCTTTTGTTTTTGTTCCAACACTGTTTTCGTTCCATGCCAAAACAACATAAACCCATATAAATATTTAGTACAACTCTGAGTTTTGTAGTGAAACGTTGGCAATGCTTTCTACCCAATACATCAGGACTAGTTAAAAGCTTCAGCAATGTATAGCAACATGCTCGAATAACGTACTGCTGTTCTTCCTTAACTTCCTTCTCCTTCCTTCTGTTGAAAGAAAAGATGGTCACAATGTCATAAAGGCATGCTTTTTTTTTTTTTTTTTTTTTCCAGGTCTCTGCTATTCTACTGTTAATTGGATTTGGAGCCTAGGATGTCACTAGCTTATTATTTTTGCTATTTGTGGGGGTTTAATTTATACTATAAACTACAGATTATGTCATAACATTTTATTAGATTTCAAATCAGGAGGTAATTCAGTTCACTTACGACTTGCAGTAGAGCTTTCTTTGGCTGATATTCTGGAAACATTGTCTTCTTTCACATAATCTCTTAGATTTTTTTTTTTTTAAATAAACAGATTCTCTCATTGAGCTATAAAACACGGCTGTCCATAAACATTCCAATTAATTGGTAGAAAATGATAAGCTTTATATACATCTGCAAGTTAATTGGAAACTAATGAGGAATAAGACAAAGGAAACATTATACAACATATAGTCATACATAATAAAAGTCCTTAAAGTAAACAACTGTTCAGCATTGCTGCCCAGACCTTTCCACATGCTGCTTTTTCTGAAAGAAGTTCAAAGTACACCGTTAAGAGTTTGATGAGCCACAGCATAAAGGGTTTGCCAAGTTGGCATCATCTTGCAAAAGTAGATTGCAGCTGGCAGCTCTGAATTTACCTGCTTGGATGTGGAGGACTCCCCTACATTTTCATCCATGTTGAAATTCATATAGAGCACGGCAGTTTTTACTCAAAGTTGAAAACTTATGAAGTCTTATGAATGTAGTTTGCCTTTTTTACTTATATATAAATGTGCATACAGTCATTATTGTTCAGATCAGATTAATTGCAATGGACATGCATCAAGGTCACCTGCAATACTACATTGCTATCAGTTACATAAAACAACCCTCACTTTGTTAACAATTTCAGCCACACCAAGGCTAGAAGAAAACTTGTTGCCAAGGTGCATTTTTAAATAATAGGAGAAAATAGTGATGAATGCTATTGGAAAAACCTGAAGAGCATGTGAAAGCTTTGTACTGGAACAACTTGAACGAACACTTGGTACAAAACTTTCACCTTAAAAGCTATGAAAGTCTCTATCCATGAAAAATATTATTCCTTTATATTGCGTGCATGCAAATGACATGGTTTGCATCCAGTTTCCCTATACAAACATGTAAATGTATCCCTCTCTATTCTAGCACATTCCTTGTGTTTACCCTGCTTATACACTCTCCAAAGCACACTTGTACCCTTTACACAAATACATTTGACACTCTTCAAAGCAGCTAATACACATCTGAAAGGACAACCTAAAAATAGCAGACACCAAACAATAAATTTACATTATTCCAAGTCTGTGTTAAAGAGATCTTACTGTTTATTTTTGCATGTGAACTGTAGCCAGCTGCTTAGTAGAAACCTGGATACAGGATTTTCAGGTGAGAAAAATATTCAGGAGAAAAAATATTAGAAACAGGATTCTTTTTCTTTTATTTATGCTTTTAAAGGCTGCTGTTAGCTAAACATGTTAACTTGCATCACACATTTGAACACAAAAACTACATCTTAAACATTATCCAAGTGAGATAACTTTAGCCAAGTCTATATTTTTGTGCTGTACATAACCAAAGCAGTTTCTAAGAGGGAAAAAAAAAAAAGCAGCCAAGCAGCTAGCTGTACTAGCAAATGAGAAAAGATCCCTTCTCGCATGACAGCCCCCCACATCACCATACAGATATTAAAAGCACTTTACAGTTTTGATTGACAGAAATCTGGCTTAAGCAGTTAAGAATTCAACTTTTGATACAGACTAAGCTAAATGCAATGTATTAAATAACGTGACCCCAGTAGAACTTGTCAGGCCTTGCACTGGCTGACAAGACTGTGTGTGGCCTGCAGTTTCTCAGACATCATGCTGCAAAGAAAGGAAGTGTAAGACAAAAGCTGCATTCTCCTTACTGTTTCTCCCCATCCTTTTTTTGTACAAGTTTGTCTGTTGTCTGTCTGTGTATACTTACGCCATGGAAAAGCTTCAGTTTCTGAATGACCAGCAGTCACTGCTTTTAGAAAACAGATATTTGAACCGTCACTTAGATTCACTACTACTGTGGTATTGCTTAGCATTCCTCTTCTGGAACTCTATTACTATAGAGACTACTTTTGATGATGTTGAGAATTTTGGAACCACTTAAAAACAAGGCCAGCAGGTTTATAAACAAAGCTTTTTATTAATAAAATGTTTACACCTTTTTTTGCACAATACATCGGACTGGTAGTGATTTAGCATGTTATTACACTATAAAAGTTTATTATGGATGCTTAAGCTGAAAATGCTGTTTACATTATGCCAAACCAACATTTCTTTATTTTCAGTCTATGCACTATATGGGAGTGTAACAATACAAACAAAAAGGAGAGAACAAAAGTCTGGTTTTCCTCATTAGCATCTACAAACCAACAATACAGACAAACCTGTACACACCCTCGGGACCAGCCCAAGAGAAGACTATAAAAGTCTCAAAAACATTCATAAGCTTGAGAATTCATCACTATATTTCATCACTCGCAATCTGACTACATTTCATGCAGTGAAGCAATGGTTGTAAATTTGTGCAGTTTACAGTGCTGCAAATGCTCTGTAACTTTGAGCGGCTTTAGTTTGTCTTAATAAGAGATATTATAATAAGAAGGCACAGACCTTTCAATCTTTTTTAACAGGTTAACCCAATACTATAAAAAAAAGACAGAACATTCTCAGGAGGGACAAGAACTGCTGATACAAAGGTTAACCTTCACGCTTAATTTTACAGGCATACATTTAGTACACTGCAAGAGCTATATGCATATCAGGTTATTTTTGTGCCCTGAATACACAAATGCAAATGCAAAGTTTTTGTTTTTTAACCTTCAGAATTATTTCCTTTTTTTCTTCATTGGACTGGGGGCCAAGGAACACAAGGGGGAAAATTGCCAAGAAGTCTTAAGTGTCCTACAGCTACAGAAATATGATCCATTCATGTTTCGTATCAATTCATTCTGCCACAATTTCAATGCTGGATGCACTGTATTCAGAAATAGGAAGTACAGAAGTTAAAATACAGAAGAGTTCAAATTATGTTATTAGGGCTTTACTATAATTTACTTCCTTCAGGTGAACGTGATTTTAGCCTCCTATCTAGTGTAATAAAATAGCGGTATGTGTCTCAGCTGCTATGATTTCTTAATTTCATAACGCTGTACTAATGAATTACCACTTTGTTAAAAAATATTTGCTGCTGTGACAGATACTTCTTGAACCTTTAAGGAGAAAAAAAGACACTTGCCACATTTTCTTGGCTAGATCCCATAAGGAAACAAAGAACAAATTCTCAAGGAAAGAGAACGGATTTAATAATAGGAAATACATACTGCAACGTGAGTAAAAGTAAGGCAAGAAAGTAGCAGTGAATCTGAACTGGACTGCAACAACTGGATGGAATATTACACCCACACAAATGAAGAGAATGACAGAAAAGGTTGTCTGTATCCTTCAACATCAGAAAAGGAGTAGCAGTTGGTTTGTTCAATAAAGCACGTGAAAATATTAACATGAATGAAACAAAGAAAACCCAACCTCCTTGAATAAAATTGTTAGTGTTTAAGCAAAAATTTAACCCCCCTCCCTCCCAACTTGCAGTATGATGCAATGGGAAAAACAAATTTCTTTCTTCTAGAAATTCTCTATTCTAGAATTAGAACAATTTCAGCAAATACTCTACTGAATTTTAACGGGACACATTCATCCTAGTGCCTTGATTTCCTACGTGAAATAGGAAGCATCAAATAACTCTAAGCCACTAGAAGTTTTGTAAGCATTTTTAAATAGCTCTTTATAGCACGCACACTCACAGTACTTAAAAATTCAGGCTTGGGTGGGGGGGAATTGAGAGGGGAAGGAAGAAAAAGTTGAGCCTAGAATTCCTTTGACATGTCAGAGGAAACCCATAAATATTCTTGGGTTGTAGGATAGTCTTATAGGCCTTGAATGACTTTTTAATTTTTTAAAATCTGTGACACTTCATGGATAAAGTTTGATAATGCTTGTTCAGCTTTTGCACATCGAGTGTTTTTGATCCTGACTTTAAAGTTTGCATTCAGAAGTCCAGAAAGTGATATATATAATTTTTTTTTTAAACAAGCATTGGTGTCAGAAGGCCTAACAATGGCCTAACAATTAGAGAGAAATATGTTTTGGCACTTGAATTCTCGTACGAGAAACAAAGATGCAGTTTCAAGCTTATTTCTTTTGACAGGCTGGAACCATACAACTCTGAAAAGGTCAGCTTTTATCTTATACTAAACTTCTTTCTTTTCTTTCTTTTTTTTTTTTTTTTTTTTGTTTAAATCTTAGATTGATAATTCACACCAATATCTTTTATAAGTCTTCTGTTGCCAAACATTAGTATGGGTATGATCTACAAATAGAGATGCAATGTGAGCATAGAATAGTTCAGTTGGAAGGGACCTACAAAGCTGATCTAGTCCAACTGCCTGGCCACCCCAGAAGCTAAAGCACATTATGGGTGGCATTATCCCAAAGCCCCCTGAACACCAACAAGCACAAGGCATCAGTCACCTCCCTAGAAAGCCTGCTGCAGCATTTGACCACGCTCCCAGAACCTCCCTGGCACAGCTTTGTGCTGTTCCCTCATATTCCACCGTCAGTTACCAGGGAGCAGAGACCAGCACCTCTCTCCCTGCTTCCCCTCCCCAGGATTTGTAGAGCACAATAAGGTCACCTCTTGGCCTTCTCTTCTCCAAACTAGACAACCCAAGTGTCCTCAACCTCTACTCACAGGACATGCCTCCCAGCCCGTTTACCATCAGCTTTGTTGTTTTCCTCTGGATCTTAACATCATTTCTATGTTGTGGGCACAGAACTGCACGAGATATTCAAGGAGAGGCTGCACCAGTGCAAAATACAGTGGAGAATCACCTCTTCTGACTGGCTGGCTATGCTGTGTTTAATGGACCCCAAAATATGGTTTGCTCTTTTGGCTGCCAGGGCACAGTGCTGGCTTGTGTTGCACCTGCTGTCACCAGTATCCCTGGGGCCCTTTCTGCAGAGCCATTCTCCAGCCACTCATCTCCCAGGCTGTACCTGTGTCCAGAATTACTCCATCCCAGTGCAGCCCAGCATTTACCCTTGTCAAACTTGGCACTGATGATTGTCCATTGCTCCAATCTGCCTAGATCCCTCTGCAAGGCCCCTCACCCCTCCAGGGAGTCAACAGCACCTCCCAGTTTAGTGTCATCAGCAAACTTGCCCAGGATGCATTCCACTCCTGCACCCAGATCACTGATAAAAATGTTGAACATAACTGGCCCTACAATTGAGCCTTGGGAAACATTGCTAGGGACTTGCCACCAAGCAGACACAGCCCCATTTACTACCTTTTGAGCTCTACTGTCAAGCCAGTTCATCACCCAGCGCAGTGTGAACCTGTTTAACTCAGCTGGACCATCTCTCCAGGATATTCTGAGGGACAGTATCAAAGACATTATTAAAATCCAGAAAGACTGCATGCACTGCCTTCCCTTCATCCATTAAGTGGTTGACCTTGTCACTGAAGGAGATCAAATGACTAAGGTAGGACCTTTCCTTCATGAATCCATGCTGACTACACCTGATCAAAGTTTTGTTCTTTTATTACCTTTCAGCAGCACTCAAGATAATCTTCTCCATAACTTTTCCTGGGACTGAGGTTAGACTGACACGTCTGTAACTTCCTGGGTCCCCTCTAGTGCCCTTCTCGTAGATGGGTAAAACACTGGCCAGCTTCCAGTCAGCAGGGAACACCCTAGACTACCAAGACCTTTGGTAAATTGTTGAGAGAGGTTCAGACGTTACGAGTTATCTCTGAAGAATGTTATACAGATCTTTGAAAACCTTACTTCCACACACACAATTCTCATGCTTTGAGAAACCGACTCATCACATACAAACACAGTCTTGGGTCATTGTAAAACAACTTCCCGCTAAGTTAAGACAGTTTATCCTTGTCTCTTGTCCATGGGAAGACGAGCCTCTTTTTAGAGATTTGAAGTGTTTAAGAAAGATATCCGAAGTATTTTAGAAAATGAATAGGCAGTGTAGAAATTGATGTTGGTTGTATATTCAGAGTCTCCCCATGCTTGAGATATTTTTCTACTTTTATGCAGTTATTGCTGCTTATAAGCGAGGCTCCCTACAGGGTGACTAGCCACACAGTTTATACAGCTTCTGTCCTGTAAATCATCAATTCCCAAGATAGTCTTTGCAGACTGCTGACATAGCACGCCACAAATAGACTGCCTCATCCTTAATAAACACTAAAGAGTTTCACAAGAACATCATTCAATCATCACTAATAAAGTTTTCTTTTCCAACTAATACTCAATATGTTATATTGGAAATGAACACTAATGTTAAGGAACAATTTAGAATTAGCATCATAACAAAAAGCTTGTCAAGGCCAACTTTTTTAAACCATTCATGATATTGAAAATGGATTATTTTTTGATCTCTAAAATGAAGCTTTAACCATGAATGAAAGGAATTCCCAATGAATCTCACATCTCTCGACCAGGTTAAAGGAACAGAATTCAGGATCAGTGAGTAGGCATGGTTGCCTCTCCTATTATTCTCTTCCCAGGCATGTAAGTATTCTTTCCTGAGCATACCGGTAGCATTAAATTGGTACTATGTATACACAAACATCAAAGACAAGTCTGCATTGAACACCCCTCTGAACTGTTAGCTGTCCGATACTGTGGCACTTAAAGGAAAGGTCTCACTGATACCAGTAGGAATTTAAAGTGCAATGATTTTTGTTTCAACATGGATCTAATAATATACAGTCTTTACCTTCCTGGAAACAGCAAAAGTTGTTGGAATTCTCTTAGAACTTTTCAAAGCACCTATTACGATTTTCAGTAGTTTGGCCACTAAATGCCTTTGTATTTTATTAAACAGAAGCTTCCCCAACTCACCTATCTAGGCACTTAGCATGCCAGTTTCCAGCATGTATCTAAAATATGCTACAAAGCTACCCATATAGCATAGCAAGCCATTTAAGAAGCTTATATTTTATAGGGAATGATGAAGACACCCTCCAAAACTTGGGCAGCACATTTAAGTAACTCCAAAGCTTAGGAACAAACCATTTGTCAAGTACAATTTTTATAGACATCTACACTTCTGTACGAAAGAGTTGGCGTTGTATAGAGGTGGAAATAGTAGCATTTTGTCAATTTAAAAATGCCCTAAATCAATTTTATGACATGCACCTCATTATCTTTATACAAATTTGACACTTGTCCCTCTCAACTATTTTTTTTAAGCCATCAATTCCCTTTCAGATTTTAAAACCAAGTCTCTATGATGATCACAATTCATGAAAAAGAAAGGTGTAGCAGAATAAAACTCAAGTCCCAAGCTTTTTTCAGTAACTTCTTAACAAAGTTACTAAAAAGGTTATTGGAATGGTTGATAATCAATCCTTCAAACACTCAAAAGCTAATTTTTCTCCAAATAGAGAGGCTATGTTAGGGAAAAACATAATCAATTCCAGTAAGCCTAGTGCAAAATGATAGCAGGTGGCCTAAAAAAATTATTAGTACAGAAGAAACCATTTTTCTCCAACAAAAATGAGATCTCAAACATGCACATCTCATCCAGGCAAGACTGCATTTCAACTTTTAGTTAAGGCCAACTGATTAACAAGAAGTTATCTTGGCCCAAATGAACTGACATCTACAGGCTGTCATTTTCCATAGGCATGGTCTTAAAAAGCAGTCTCACTTCAGTGTTTCTAGTTTGGGCAAACCCTGGTCACTTCCATGTCTTCATTAACTGGAGTAATTCAAGATCAGGAGCGCAAAAAAGCTACGAAGTATGCTTGTATTCCACCCAGGTTAGTAACATGTACACAAAAGGAGTCTGAAGCATCAAGATTCAGCTACATCGGTGAAGAGCCAGGTTGATGCTGCTGCTTGCTTTTTTTGTTTGTTTTAAGACTAATTGTGGTATGCATCAAGTAAAAGAATAGCTTAGAATGTACTTTATAAAGATTTCCTAAGAGATACTATACAGGATCAGTGAGATAATAAAAGTGGTGTAATAGTACATGATGCAGTATAACTAGAGACAGCTACAATAATCTCAGTGTACTAACCTAGCTCTGTCCCACCTAGAATTCAGTATTTCTTCTCAAGTTAATAAATATTGGATAGGTAATATTACGCGATTTTTATTATCTCATGGAAAAGAAGACAAACTTCATTTTTATTCCATGCTACAAGCAATAAACATAATTTAGCAAGTCCAAAAACCTTTTTCTACTAACCTGCATGGAAGATATTCCTGGTATTTGGTATTTTCCTTTTCTTACTATATTTTCTAGTTCAAGAAAACTTCCAGATTCATTATTTAATAAATGAAATATTTTATATATGAAGCATGAAGCCTGTACAATGATTTTAAAAACGTAGTCAAATTTCATTAAAATATACTGATCCATTTAAAATTTCACCCTAACAGTTTAACTGTTCTGCTCCATAAGAGCTCTACAAGAATTCTGATTAATACAAACTAATCTGAATTGTAAATTCTTTCATTTTTAAAAAACTTTTCTCCCATTTCCTTAAGAGAAAATACTTGAGATGATAGAAAGCCAGATTATAGAGAACAAATATCTCACCATGACCTCATTTCAGTTGGAAAGCTTAACAGCACAGTAGTACATACTTGAGTATTTTATGATCTTTTTCTTCAAAAGTATAAAGTTCCTCACTACTGCTAGTAGGAAACAAAAAGCAAAAATAAATAAAAAAGCACAAAAGGGTATGGTCAATCTATAGTTTAATTGAGAACATACTAAAACCAACACAATATAAGCTAAACACTGATTTACTTTAAAAAGTCCTCACAGGTGAAAAAGCCCAGGAACCAAGAGGTAATGATCTACATTACCACATGTCTTAAGGTTACTTCCTATTTGTACTTTTGTGCCCAAAAGAGGAAAGACTGGGTGCACCACAGATGAAAACTTGTTCAACAGACAGACCTGATGTTGCACCGACAGCAGCCTCTATTAATTGGTTCTTTCAAATGGGATTTAAAGAGTGAATTTCAGCCTGTCTCTGGATGAAGTCACCAACAGTGACAATAACATAAAATGCTGGAAAAAAAACAAACTGATAGATAACCCCAGAAGTTTATCCATAGGTGTGGAATGGAAGGAGTGAATAAGACTGCATTAAAAAAAAAATGTTTTTACATAATTTATAATACTTTAAACACTGGTCTCTTAAATATAATATGAACGCTTTACACATGCTAAGCAACTGAAAGCTTTCCCCCCCAGCCTTTTAAGTCTTACCAGAACTATTGGCAGCATCTGTTTACAGCATCTGTTTTTAGTCAGTAATCACTTAATTTATTCAGAACTACAGCTAGGTTTTCTTCAATCAACATCTTAATATTAAAAACCTTCTATGAACAAGAAGATGACTATAAAGCATATCAGTTTGCCTTAAAGTGATTAAAGTCAGCATGGAAAAAAAGATTGTCCATGGTTTAAGACCTCTCGTTTGTGTCCCCATCCCCGGTGTGTATCATCTTTAAATAAAAAGTGCAAATGGGTTCTGGGGAGTGGATGGACTGATTTGCCTATTATCTGTCTTCAGTTGCTTATTCTGTAGCCACCTCAAACCAACTGTCCCATTATACTTTGGATTAGCTACAGTTAAATCTCAAATAAGGCTCACTGAAGAAAAGGAAGAAATGACATCTGACTAACTTTCAAAGTTCAACAGACTCCTCCCACCCCCAAGTCCCACAAAAGTGCTCATTTCCCTTTTTACAAAAAAAACAAAATCTTGATTACAAAACTACTAAGCATTTCAGTTCTACCGTCCATAGTCACCTTCCTTTTAAGCAAGGCCACAAAACTGATGATGGATTCCCTTTTAATACAAGAGATACTACACTTTTTGTAAGTAAACAGGCTGACATTATGATTGCAGTCTTTTCTGCGAGCATACAGATGTCAGATGAACTGGTCCGTTTTTGTAGGACCTTGGGCGTATGAACACCAGCAGATAGAGATCTAAGACTGATAATATAAACCCAACGTGAACTATTAACTTCCAAGACCACCTACTGTATAAACAAGTCTGATTTTCTAATGGATCAGTCAACAGCAGCTGCGCTTTGTCACCGATGGCTGTCTTCTAAGTTTGAATCCCTTACCACTAGTTGGGGGGTTCGTGTCAGTTGATGGAATTCTACGACCTATAAGGAGGCAGAAAATAACATTTATTGCAAACATTATACTTGGAACTAATTGTATGCATTCAATGTATGTTTTGTCAGATGTTATTAATGACGATATTCCCGCATAACAGAAGGATGGCAGTTAACAGTTTATACAGTGCCCATAAGAGGTACAGTTCCACAAAAAAGAGCAGAGGCAGCTTTAAGCTAACTTTGCACTTCAGGCTAAATCAGTCTTAAGAGACTTAAGTTATGGAAGCACCCAGAGAATAAACTTTGCAGCACACAATACCATCTGGAATCTCTTTGTCGAGATCTATCATCTAGACCTGCATTTCCACAGCAGATCACCCGTGTCAGGCTTAACACTGAAGCGCTTGTAAAGGTAGCTACTTCAGTCATCTAGTCGGTGTTTGAAGTTGACCATTCATGGCTGAGAATTCTTTTTTGAGAGGTTTAAGATGTTTTTTCAATGTTTAAACTAGGCCATTTTTTAAGATTATAGAGAGCAACTATAAAGTCAGTAAACCATGAAGCTTAACTACAGTGCATATTTTTGACATCAGCTTCAATATACTCATCTGCTTTCAAGAACTTTTTTTTCTAAAATATAACATTGTTGTAGTTACCCGAAGTTAAATAATAGTGCATACACACACAAACGGACTGTTGGTTCTAATTTCACAAGCAGACTGATATATCTGCATCTTGATGTTGCTGCTTGAAATACATCTTACAAACAAAAAAAACAAGATATCACAACAGTACTGGTGGAAAATCCACACACTAGTTGCTATCTCCCAGGCAGTAATCTAGCACTTCTGAATTCTTCTGTTTTTGAAAACACACTGTTCTAAA
This sequence comes from Netta rufina, assembly GCF_964035555.1. Classification (NCBI taxonomy): domain Eukaryota; kingdom Metazoa; phylum Chordata; class Aves; order Anseriformes; family Anatidae; genus Netta; species Netta rufina. Next base: position 11,435,256 of record NC_140140.1, on the reverse strand, counting down.
CTAAGCACAAACATTAAGAGCAAGAATCAAATTCTTTTTCTCAGTTGTATAAAGTTTGGATAGTTCTCATGCCATTTGCTGTCCCTTCCATAACCTTGGATGTACCAGTTAAATCATTTAACAATGGATATAGTAAGATGACACTGACTTCTGACATCAGTGCCCTGCTTGCTATTTGTCCAGCAGCATCACAGTAGGCTTAAAATCCCTACAAGGAATCTTTAGAGGTCATTAGATGACCAAAAATTTACACACCTCAGTTAGCATTTACATCAGCATACTATCACCTAAATAGCACCCCCAAAAAATTACAGTAACCAAATTTCTACTTGAACGTCTTTCAGAAGAAAACATTACCTGTTTAAATACTTACTAATTTCTATAAAGAGTTCATTAATGTTTATTGCATTTTTCGCACTTGTCTCTACAAATATTGCATGAATGGAATCTGCATAGTCTTTAGCATCTTTTTCCATGACTTCTCTAAAAAAAAAAAAAAAAAAAAAAAGAAAGAAAAAACTGAATGCAGAAAAAAAAACAGGATTCAGAATTTTAAGTGTCTCACTTAGCAAGTATTTCATATTACCCATTTCTCATCACCCTGCTCCCTCATCCTGAAGTTGATGCTCATTCTTTACTGTATGCTTTCTTCCAGAGGTACAAGCACCACTGAAGCACAATCAAACTAAATGACCTCAATCCATCTGACGTTACAATGGAGTTTGTTTCTTGAGTGCTTTAAGCACAGGTCTGCAATCAGTCATTGGGGGTACTTTGCTCTTCACACACACAAGTTTTGGGGACTCTGAAAAGATCCTGAAGTTTTCATTCCGCTAATCCAGTGGATTTCCTACAACTGCTCCCCAAACTAGATCTATCTGAACACTGCATGGATTATTAGTATACCATTTAGTTTATGTGAAGCAATGAGGACGTTGCTATGAACAGAAATGTATTTTGACTGTGCTAACAACAAGACAGCCAAGTAGTGAAAAAAACTATTTTCCACCCTTAAGTTGATAGGCAAGTTGATAATGCAATGTTTCCATAAACAACAAGAAAAAAAAACAAAACCCAACAGCTGAAGGGAAGGCTATATGACTATACCCCACACAGCTTTACATCCCATTTCTAAGACACATCTCTCCTGTCAGTAATAACAGGCTTAGGACATCAAAACACACAAAAGCAGAGACTTTAGGTCAATGATACAAACACTGTCTCTGTAGTAGAAGGAATCTTGGCCATTAGCTTGAATAGCAATGTTTACATGCTTTATGATGCCACCTAAGTACCAAGATGTAAGCACAAGTGGGAGATTTAATACTGCATGCCTTAAAATTTTCTTCTAAGGAATTTTATGCCATATTTACTCCAAGAGATATGTTGTTTCTGAGAAGAGTTATTAGAGCTCACTAGGTTACTAAAGTATACTAATGATTTGTAAAACCACACTAAGAATCAACTTCGCAGTGGTTTTTCAAACATAACCAACCATGCTGTTGCCTCTGGACAGCAACAGTGGTACCTTTTCCAATGAAATCTAAAAACAAGAAGTTTGCACACACCTTTCTGAATTTTGGCTTATTTAACCAGGACATCAATAAAAAAGGGCTTCTTTTGTTTTTAATACATGCTTTCTTGAAACTTTGGCTGTCCATAAAGTTTCTCAAGAGTTTTTCCCACTTCCTGCAACCATCTCAACTACAGCCAATTCCACCCTGGCATTTAAGCAGAAAGGGTAGGCACCTGAACAAGCAAGTCAGAAGAACCTACACAATGCTTTCCAACAGGCTCGATGTTTTTCATAACAGAATGAGGTGCTACAGACTGACAGGGTACTTGTTACAAATGAGGTAAACAGGTCGTATTACACCGTAGTTTCACGGGCAGTTTAAGCTTGTATAACTTGGCACTGCCACCAGAAAAGGTAATCCCGTCTCCCTATAAACTGCTCGTTCCTAACCCTGCTACCCTACCTCTGTCATGCTAGCAAGCGATCATGTTGTGAACAAGATAAATACACTTGGATAGGTTTTCCCTTTTTTTAATTGGTTAGTTTTAATCTGGATGCATTTTACAGCCTGATTTGCTGCCCAACCACACATATACTTGCACCAAAGGGGAGGAAGTGGGCAAGAAAAACAAAGGCAGACTAACCAAATCTTTTGGCAGTAGAAAACTCAGACTCCTTGTGAAACTCCAAGTTTCACGAGACAGTGCAAAACTGCTGAAGTTTAACTGCTTAAGATTTCAGAGCTGGTGAAACATATTAAGTATTTAAAGGTCTATGAGCTTATCTCCTGAAATTAAGATTGAACCATCAACAGTTATTTACCTTACATCATTAAGATCACACTTATTTCCCGCGATAGCTACAACAATGTTTGGAGGTCCATGTTGTCGAAGCTCTTTAACCCAATTCTTTAACGTTGAGAAAGTTTCCTGATGTGGAAGAAGAACAGAAGGAAATAAGAATCAGAACTGGCCCATGTCACAATAACCAGAAGTTGTAATGCTGAGTCAAAGTCCAATTTCTTACCTCTTTTGTGATGTCATAAACTATAATGGCTGCTGCTGACCCTCTGTAGTACATTGGGGCTAAAGCACGAAACTGAAAGAAAGAGACCGTACATCATGAATCTCATTTTCACTGACCTCCACAGCTTCCTTATTTAACAGTACAGTAAGAGATAACTAGCTTTAAATGTAACATTAGGGGAAAACTTTTCGTTGCAGAGAGCCCGCACAGCGGACTACATAAACTTCCATGAAAATATTGTTTTACACAGGCCAAACAATAAACAGTCTAGGAATCAGTAGCACACCTGTGGTAAAAAAAAAGCACGCAGCTTACCTTGACCTTATTTTGACTAGATTAAAATCTCTCATTTAAGAAGAGGCTGGCGATACAGACACAAACCTGCAGCACACATGCTCAACTTCAAATACTGAGCAAGGGGGAAAAAAGTCAAAACTGAACTTGTTTCTTCTTGCTGGTGTTTTTGGACAAAAAGTAGTTTAAAGAAAACTAGCATGTATTATTGCTGATTTGAAAAGTTCATAGGCTGGTGTCAAACTCTAGCCCTACTGAAAAATGAGTAACTCACCCCATTCATTTAATGCTAAAAATGCTGTTTTCTCCCTGATCTAATTTATAGCATTAGGGGTTTTGCTCAAGTTTTTCCTCAAAGCTCAAAAATTTGAAGGATGTTTATATCTTAAAAAGTCCAAAGCTATGTGATCCATTGCAAATAAAGCTTTAAGAAACATGTTGGATAATAAACGCCTACAGTAATTTTATTGCAATATTCAAAATTAAACCTGTAACAGGAATATTTGGTTGGTAGTGAGTTTGCAGGGTATAAACCAGGGCTGTAACTTTGCACAGACAGTGTTTTGAATCCAGGATTGGGGGGGGGGAAGAACACAATTGAAGTCGCATCTAAAATATTATTAAAAATTTCTTAACAAAATAACAGTATGATGTTCTAATTGAAAAAGCACCATACAACTGGTCCAGCAAACTAAACTCTCAGCTGAAGCAGAGAGTATGCTACATGTGCTGTTTTGATGTAAGCATGTGGTACTTCGATCTTTCATGCATCTTGCTACTCATAGTAAAAACCATGAGTAGAATACAGATTTCCAGGAAGGCTGATATTTTATTAGAACCAAGCAAATTTCCTTTTGCTTAATACAGTGCAACTGAGAGCAATATTATGAATCATAAAAGTTTTGGTATAAAGGCAAATTCCAGACCATTTACATTTAGATCTCAAATTCTGTGTTGAAAACGGGGTTTTGAACACAAAGTTCAGAATATGAAAATATTTAATAGTGAGAAAGGGAAACACAGGCAGGCATTCAGTTCACATTGGGGCATAATCCCTCTCCTCCATATAAATACTAAAATGCAAAGGGAAGCATATTTGGTAAACCACTACTTGGACTCCTTGCAACCTGGCTTTTTGATTATTTGACTGTTTACATTGGGAATAAACCAACTTTCACTTGCTGATTTGGTATTACTCTCATTTCCTGCCTAACACTTAGATACGTGTTTTTTTTTTCCACCTAAGAGCAGTCAGTAGGTAAAATACATTAACAAAACACATGCCACCAGAAACACTAATTTTTTGTTTTGCCGCTTTTTCTAAGACTTCATCTTGCCCTCCTGTCTCTTGATTGACATTTTGACAGAATTATTAACAACGTAATTATCCAGACAACTTTTCTCAATTCTTAGGTATGAATGCAGAAATCCTAGCTGCTGTAAGTAATCTTCTACCAACTTTATATAGTGCAGAAGAAATGAGAGAACAAATAAGACATGCAGGGAAGCCAGCTGTGTGAAGTGAATTAGCACACGTTTCTACCTTTGGAGCAAGGCTAGTTTGTCACTTCCTGAAGCCATTTCGAACACGAGGTTGCCTAGTATAACCTAGACCCATTTGCTGATGGGCTTTAGAAGTAGAAGATAGTAAACATTCCTCAAAAAGACCAGGAATTGTGTTTGTTACTATCATAGCTCGTAAGAGAAATCATAATCCCAAGAACAGTTTGGGCGTTTTTGGTGTTCCAGACCACCGCAGATGGGATCCCTTCCAAACACCCTGCCAAACATATTGCTTACTAGAAAACAGCGCTGCAGAGTTCAGCACAAGGCATGCATATGGACCAATTGTAACCAGCAGTAAGAGAGAGCGTCAGCTTGGTTTTGGAGAGAATGTGTCTACGAAGACACTGACACCCTATCAAAGAAAATATTCTTGCTCCCAATTTGCTGATTTCCTCGGATATATTGGGCCCCACAGTGATGACTTCTTGTGTGGAACAAGCTTTAGAGATATCACAGATCTTGGGTCAGGGGCCAGGTAAGCCATCTTTTCTGACTTTCACAAGCGTAACATGCAACTTGAACGGAAGAAAATAAAAAGATGTCACAGTCTAAAAACAGACAGGGAATGTGCTAGTCATGTACAGATACACTTCCTCAGATTGTAGCGTGCTGAATCCAAATTAGGGCGTTCTCCCATTGCCTGCAAACACAGTTAAAGTGAACAGGATGGAATGCTACTACGTAATAGATATTTCCTGCCAAGTTGTTGCAGGCACGTTTGTAAAGCTTTCTGTTTAAGAGTACCAGCCTCTTCAGTCATGCTCTACCCCTCAGAAGCCTGATTCAAGCATTAACATTTCAGAATGTGCTATGATGTTCACTTAACTGTTGACAGCAAATGCCAACTGAACTCTGGTAATGGAAGGGCTGGGATATTTCTGATAACCTACATAAATAGGACATATCCCTGGGACACATCCCCAGTGACCTAAGTTTGCCTTATATCATGCCGCTGGGAGGAAGTAAGTAGCCATTCAGAATCTAGAAAGCTGAATGCAACACAAATATACTTGAGTAACTTTTCTAGCCATGAAGGCTGTTATCACATTAAAAAGCCACCAAGTCAGTTCCACCAGGACTTCCAAGAGTTTGAGTGACTGCACGAGGTTGACTGAGCCTTTACAATATTTTCCCTTTTTTTTTTCTTGAGCCAATCCTGAATATACTATAGTTGCATTTGCCAGTTACAGTCTTAAAATAACTCAACCTGATCAAACTGACTCTTCACAGGGAGCACTGTAGTATCTATCTTTGTTACAGTTAGCACACATCCTGAGTAAACTCATAGGTAACTGACAGTTGCCAGTAGCTAACAGTCAAGAATCTGAACTGCAAGAGTAAGCGCTGTTAAGGGGGTTCATTTCTATCATTGTTACTGGCAGACCAGAAACAAACAAGTTAACTAGCAAACCTTTCCTTTCCCGAAGTAAAACTGATGCAAAGTAATTAACTGTGACTTCATTTGACTAGTCAGTTTCTTGAATGTTTTTATTATCTCTGCTCAGAATGCATGCTGCATTTGGCCCTCTGCACACTGCAGATATCAAAGCCTCAAGCTATCTAATTAAAATGTGAATTTCAAAATAGATTTCTTGATGTAGCTTTTAACACTACCAGATTTGGGCAGATAACTCCATAAAGTAATAGAAGATCAGTTCTCATCCAAAATACTGCTTGAAACAATTTTTGATCACCTAAACCCACATCCTACAAACAAATTAAAAACCTTAGTAGCACCTTAATAAGGTGCTGAACCTTAATAAGCTGAACATTTAAGCTAACAGAATGTGTTAGCAGTTGTGTATTTTTCCAGAATCAGGAAAAATAGCCTTACCTGTACAATGAAACAAGAACATTCGTTTCACTCTGATGCTCGTGTTAGCAGTCACAGTGAGTGTTTAAAACTCAAATAAAAATGGTACCAGAGACAGGTGCTGGCTTTTTGCCCTCCCTTGTTTTCTTTCATACACCACTTACTTTCAGTGAAAATAATCCCAATCTTTTGTTTTCTGTGCTACTATTAGGTAATCATCCTTAACTCCACTTTTCAGCTCTAATACCAGTAACGGAAAATATATTTACATCACCCGTATCTTGACAGAAACCTGCACAGAAACTAATATTCTAATAGAAGTTCATAAAACCAGATCACTTCGCAACTTTCAGGGGTGGGGTTGAAAAGCACCCCAAACTCTAACCAGAACCACCACCACAGGTCTGATGAAAGATATGTGATTAAAGATATGTGTAAAACTCTACTCACCCGTTCCTGTCCAGCTGTATCCCAAATTAGGAATTTATGCAGCTCATTTTGATACTGTACAGTCTTGGTCATAAATGAGGCTCTGGAAAAGAAAATAGTTTACGATTTTCAGAATATTAATGCCAAAATATAAATACCTTCTTCAAACATTAGTACCATGAACGTTTAAAGAAGTCTGTATTTCAGCAAAAGTGCTTCTCCACCCCACCCCGACAAAACCAAGTAAGATTTTCATATACAAATGTTGAAATTAATTTGAAGAAAAGGGCACTGTTACAGAAGGACAAAATAGCTACTTAAATTTAAAATAAAGGGGAGCAAATATTAAATGTTTTCCAATGTTAAGAATTAATCTCCTTCCCATTCCTTAAGCTCAGACGGCTGGCCAAATAGTATCACTGTTCAAAGTTGGGTGTTCTTTTAAAAAGCCAAATATAAGATGCAACATCCCTACAAACTAAGTCTAACTACAGTTTACTTAAATGCAGGTAACTCGATGTATTTTAGCACGGAGTAAAAATAAATAAAGTGATAGGAGCATCTGTAGTAAAGCACAAAGACTTCAATTTCCTTAAGACTGATGAAAATCAGGCATCAATTCCTAAATTAGATTCTCACTGAAAACCAAACTATACCAGTACAGTCAATTCGAACAGCTGCACTAATCCACGTCACAACTAAACATCCCAAATGGTGGCTGACTCCACTTGAAATTCTTTGAGAAAACGAAGATTTCAATGACGAGTAAGCAAGAGCACGAGAGAGAGAGCACACAACTCAGAGACAAGTTGCTTTGGGAACATCTAAATTAGTTACCCTTGACTTATAGTAAGAAGACTGGCAGTATCTAACCTAAATTTCCTATCTGCTTCTTCCAGCCAACACCATAACTGCACGAACAACATCTATACCCATTCAAGAAGCCTGTTTAATGGTATAAAGAAATACTGAAGACTCTGCAGGCCCTGGAGATGCAGGAGTGGAAAGCATCCTCAGCACTGAGTACAAAAGTTCTGAAGTTCTGACAGGGTTTCTACAAGTTACCTATATTCAAATTTGAATCATGAACTAATCGTGAACACTTACGATGAAGTGTGATTGCTCAAATATTCTAAGACAAATAGAAGTAGGACAGGAAATGTAAGATTGTATCTCATGAACTCAATAAGTAAAAGGAGTAAAAACTTTACTTCTCAGCTTTCGTTTTGTAAGATGCTCTAAAACCTCTCTCTAATCTTTTATCAATCTTTAATCAATTTACTCTTTCCACCTCCTAGTCTCAATCAGAAAATTAATGCAAAGTCTAGCAAAAATTTCAAAAATGAATTTGCTTAGAATTTTTGGGCTGCTTCGTACTGGAACTTCACACAATTCCTGCGTTTGGACGAGTCTTGATCCATACTGCTAAACCAAAGTACCAACAGTACAAGTTGTTGAACCTCTTAATCATTTTATTAATACAGCTGAAAGACAGATTTTAATCCATCGCTTCAAGAACCCATATGAATTTCACAACTATCACTAAATTAATGAAAAACAAATTAACTCCTGCAAATTATCCTAATTACTGCAATGGTGGGCAACTTCTAAGAGCACTGTAAGATACTGCGTAGCATCTGTTACAGACATTTCACTGAGAAAATGAGTCCAGGTCATATCTTTTGGTTCCTGCCTTCAAATATATATCCCCTCCCTACGCAAAAGGGAGGGGAAAAAAAGTAATAAAAAAATCAACCATCACAGAACCAGAAAACTACAAGATGAAAATAAACTGACTCTAGAAAGAAGACAACAACATTTTATGAAGTTCATTCTAGTCTCAGCCCTTTTACCAGGCAAAATAAAACAAAAACCACTTGAGGTTTCTCCAGAATATAGGAAATTCTACTTCGCCTAAATAGAAGCATCACAGATCACAGCCTTTGCTCCGCAGCGTTATGCAGTCTCACAGACATGCACGGCAACACAGTTTTCCAGAACTTAAAAACTGACAGCAAATTTGACAAGGCTGGAGTTCATGTGTGATGTGAGGACATAATGCAAATTCCATACTAGTTTACTCAGAGATTTAACCCAGGTAGTTCAGATGTCTGGCCATATACATGTAACTATAGAAAAGAGCACCACAGCCAAATAAATAAGTACTCCTCACATTTGCAAAGCTTACGTCTGTGGTACCATGGCAGGTCACTTACTGCTTAGACTTTTTTTTTTTTTTAAATGAAAAAACAGGCACTACATGCACAAGCACGAACGCTAACTTTGGGCTGCTGTAGATAACACTCATATTAGCCAACTATTTAACAGTATAAGTTAAAAAAATAAAAAATAAAACTTTTTTTTTTTTTTTTTTTTTAAGTACTTGGATGATTAGGAATGAAGACAGATTACCAATTTCTCATTAACCTCAGGTAATAGAAAAAATAAATTGATCTTGCAGTACTGTCTGTCTCAACAAAGAGGTTTGCTTGTAGTTGTTATTACTGTGTGCAGTAAGTCTTAGCCTTCTGAACAATTTATGTTTAAGTGTTTAGGACAGCCTGGTCCCTACTTAAGCAAATAGCAGTCTGGCTACTATCCCCACATCAGTTCCATTGTCCTCCAAAAAAACAACATCTACTGTAGCTAATTTGACAGTAACTAAAGATGTTCAAGCCTTGAAGATCTAAGACAAACAATCTAGCAATCTGTCTTAAAGGCTACCTTTGTTAACAGGGAAATTAAAAAGCAGGTTTTTAGGTTCCTACAGAATATCTTGCAGTTCAATACCAATTTCTACACAGAAAAATTGGGGGGCGAGGGGGTCTTTGGGGGGGAGGGAAGGAGAGAGAGCGCAAGGAAACCACATTCTCTAGAAGGGCAGGATGAGACACAGCTAATCTTTATCAACAGAATCTTTTCAGTCAAAGCTGTAGTAGAGGCTGTATGGCACCTTAGACAGGAAATTCTATTGACCCCCCACGCTTCTCAGCAACAAGTAAAGTCATGTCCTCCTGTAAGTAAGGAATTGCTTCTGAGCCAAGCAGTGCATAAGAGACTTGGAAAACAAACAGGACAGCAAAGGAAATAAACAGAAGAACTTCCCAGCACTCCAAGAATTCCTGACGTTCTCCCTCTTATCTATTTGAAAATTTGAGCTCAGTAACACTGCTCTTCTGAGGCTCATCTTTCGAACATCCTTAGCTGTGTGGCTGATTGCGTTAACAATTTCATCAGTTACTCGAGCAAGTGCGTAACATATTGACGTATAATAATAGATCGAACTAAAGAGAACCTACAACCTGAATTAGTATATTAGCTACCTTTAAAAACCTAGTAGACTTGTTATTGTACTTGACTTGTCAAAAAAAAAACAACCTTCAACAAATCATGCAGTCACATAATAATCATACTTTGAAACTCAAGAATAGTGCATGACAAAGGCATGTTGTTCTTTAACAGAAGCATCTATAGTAGAATACTTTTAAAAGGATTTTATTAGCCATGATTAGCAACACAAAATGGGTTCAGATCTTACATATGAAAATGGAAGCTGCAGTAGGGCCAAATACACTCCCAGGTTTCCTAAGGTAGCTCAGGGGCTGTAAATATGACTACAGTCATATTTATTACCACATTTAGCTGCCACACACAGAAAAGCCTCATATGATCTTTTAAAGAGGTATATATACATGCTCCTACAATTTAGTCTGATCTTTGAACGAGTCACGTTTACTTTAGTTTCTTACCCTATTGTTGGGTTAATGTTGGGATCAAAGCTATCTTCTACAAATCTCCACACAATACTTGATTTGCCCACACCAGTGTCCTAGAAAAAAACAAAACACAGAACAATTGAAAGAGATATTAGTTGCTGTAAACCTTTTATTCTTTTTGGTCTCACATCTATTTTTCATGAATAATATGTTCCTGCAGACAATCTCAGAGAACTTGGATTAGATTCTGAAATATTTTGGGTATTAGCATATTGTTTACTAGAAAAATGAAAGGTCTCTCTGCTAAGTTATAGTTCTCCAAATTGTTATAAAGAAATTTTTATGGAGAATAAAAATCTGCATTCCTGCTTTTTATCAGTTATTCAAGCTTTCCTCCCACAAAGTATACACAAACCAAACTTTAACTAGAGCAGAGAAAGACCTACCACATTTAGTAAAATATAGAGCAACTGAATATTGTACTCCACCTTTGCAAGGCAATCGAGCACATGAAATTATACAAGTGTGACACACACATTTCAACTTCTGACTAATGCTGTCCCACCCTGCATAATGAAAGGCCTGAAGTGTCTTCATGACACACCTGAAACACGTTTCAAATACAACTTTGCAGGTTTATAAATGGTAGAAGAGGAGACTCAACATAAAAATTTCAGGGCACACATGTATTTGTACCACCAAATCAATTGGGAAAAGAAAGCAAGCAGTAGTGGGCATATTTGGGAATGACATAACAGATTACTAGTACTAAGACCATTCTCAATAACAGTTGGACATTTTAAATAGTCACTTAACTAAGACAGGTGACAACAAACTTTTTGCTTTACATCTACAGAGCGAACAATTTTAAGGAAAACCAGCACAAGCGCTATTGAAGTTTTACACCGTTCATGTATTATCTTTAATCTTCTATTATAATAAAACTGGGTACAGCACGTACACTTATGTTTATCTTTTCAAATTGTTGTCCTTGCGAAGAACATGTATGACCTCAGTTCTGTATTTTAGAGTGTTTGCAGTCTCAATGAACAACACAAATCTCAAAAAGAGAAATTTAGATGCAGTTTCTGGCTCTGGGAGTTCAGGAATCAGTTTTCATAGGTGTTTACTCTCCTCTTCTTACAGGAGAAAATACTTTGCAGGCAGAGCCAACTGTAGCTCAGTTACCTCAAACGTTTTCATAACATGAAGAGCACAGAAACAATTTTCTCTCTGAAGGGCAATGGGGCCATTTACAGGCAGACCATTCTGCCTGTCACACTCTGTACAGCACAGGATTTAGATGTAGAAAACTCCACCTATTCAAAAGGAGACTCTCCAATGAAGTCCTCAGGGTGAACCCAACCCAAGCCAACACACAGCTTGTCCCTGGAATTCCAAAACTCCTACTTCACTTCGCTTGATGTCTCCTCCTTCCTCTACCTGCTCCACTTAATGCACTTTCAAAGGCTATGCATACTGTTAAAAAATAAAAATCACACACAGAAAAAAAAGAAAGAACAGTTCAGCTTCCCTGCCTCTCTCCAGTTTGATTTCAGATGCTTTTACTTATTCCTTTTACGAACTCCAAGGCCGAGGAAGAGGGAAGCACACACTGAGCCTTCGCGCTTCCTCTCTGCTTCTCCTCAGAGGCCAAGGCTGAACGAGGAGGATGAGGATGATGATGAAGAGGAGGAGGAGGAGGAGGACGTCTCCCCATGAAAACGCCTCTCCCCACAGGGAAAGGCCTGGCCGCCCCCCCGACCGCTCTCCTCCAGGGACCAGGGCCGGGGAGCCGGGGCCCAGCTCTGGGGGTGCAGGGCCCCAGGCTCAACCCCAGCAGCCACCACCAGCCCGGGGAGTCCCTCAGCAGGGTTGGCGAGGGCAGGCAGCCCCCCGCCCTGCCTTCTCCCCTCCCCTCCCCGCCGCCCCGCGCCACTTACCCCCAGCAGGCAAACTTTCAGCTCCCTCAGAGCCATGGTCGGGCGGGCTGCGCCTTCACCGAGCGCCGGAGACGCGGCCCAGAACGATCATAGCCCCTTCCCCGCTCGGCAGACGGACACCCGGACAGGACGCACGGACAGCCCGACGCCAGCGCGGGCAGCCCCCCGCTCCCCGCCCCTCAGCTACGGGCGGATCTCCCCCCTCAGCCGCCGCGGCCCGGCCGCCATTTTGGGCGGCCCGTCCGCCGTCACCTGACTGCAGCCCCGGCGGGGCGGCCGCGCTTCTCCTCCCTCTGAGGAGAGGGATGGGGGGCGTTTAGGGGCGATTCTCTTCTCCCCCCCCCGCCTTTCGGGAGCTGCTGTTTGCTCAGCCGCTCGGGTTCGCCTCCGTGCGAGGGGCAGGAAGCACCGGCGGCTCCTCCCTGCGCCCTCCTCCTCCGCCTCCTCCTCCTCCTCCTCGCCCATGTCCATTCCAAGATGGCCGGTAAGTGGGGCCGGCGGGCGGGGGGCGCCTCACCGGGGGCACCGCCACGGCCCGGCCCGGCCGCCCTCGCCACTGCCCCTCCGAAGCCAACCCCCCCTCCCCGGTGTCTCTCTTTTTGTTTTCTGTTTGTAGGGATCCCTTTGTATTTTGTGGATTTGCAGGATGACTTAGATGATTGTGAGTAACTGTCGTTTTGTTTTGTGTTTTTTTTTTTTTTTAATATTTTTTAATTTTTATTTTTCCGCTTGCTGCTTGGGCCCCCCAGTCGCTCTCTTTTCCCTCTCCGCCTTTTTAATTCGCGACAGGAGCGAGCCGGGGCCGTGCGGAGCCTCTCAGGGCGAGCTGAAGGCTCCTCCGTGGCTGTGGGTGCAGCTCGGGGGCTGACAGGGCCCTTCCTTCCCTCGCCTTTTCGGCCTCTCAGCCCTGACACCCGCAGCCGTGCCCACTCTGAGGGCCGGGAACCGCTCGGTGCCCGCCGCCGTCCTGTGGGGAAGGAGGGCCCGGGGTGAGGGGCCGCTGGCTGTGGGGGCAGCTGGGAGCTGTGGCAGCAGCGCCTTGGGCAGCTGAACCTCAGGGAGAGGGAAATGGGCTCTGTCCAAACCCACCCTGAGAGGATCAGCCCCGTCCTGAGGCCTCAGGGGTTTAGGGGTCTTGTGGCTGCCGGCTGGTGAGGCTCAAAGGGGCTTTGGGGATGGTTCCAGGCTCTGGGGGTTCTGCTGGGCACGCACCGCTGAGGTGCAGGCGTTGTCGTGTGTGTGCCCTTCAGAAATGGGAAATAAATGGAAATAAACGCCTTTGTGCGCCAGCTGGCTGGCAGAAGCTAGTGGTTTTAGGTTAAGTACCCTGTTCTTGGTGCTAGGCGAGGCAGCGCCGGTTCAGCTGGTACAGTGCGGAGTTTTGTTAGGGGATTAGAGCTGAATGCGGCTCAGACAACTTGAAGGAGCTGTTGCTTAAGGAGGTAAATCTGTAGCCGCTAATCGCTGAAGTGGTGTTGCTTTGGGAACCAGCTAGGTGCAGGGGGTGGTTTTGTTTGCACTTGGGATGCTGGATTGACATTTCCATTAAAAGACAAACTGATGCTTGAATTTGGTTTTTGTGAGAGACTTGATTTGTTTACCACATAAATGTTTGAGGGAGCATCTTACTGTGAGGGTGACAGAGCACTGGAACGGGTTGCTCAGAGATGTTGTGGAGTGTCCTTCTCTGGAGATGCATCTCCACCTGGACGTCATCCTGCACAGCGTGCTCTATGTGATCCTGCTCGGCAGGGGCTTGGGCCAGATGATCTTCAGAGCTCCCTTCTAACCTCAACCACTCTGTTATTGTGTAATAGTACTTGAAAATGCACAACAGAAGGCTTTTGCTTCCCTGTCTACTGTAAACATTCAAAATTAGGAAGAAGATGATCTTGAGCAACACCAGGAGAAACATGAGAGCATAATGGAAGCTAAAGCCTTCTTTTGGAAGGATGTGCAGGGACACTGCTTCTGCAGGCAGGGGATCACCCTGTGGAATTTTGTTAGTTGCTGTTAACTGTTTTTTGCTCTCAGTGTGTCAGATTTCAGCATTTCACAAGTAGGTAGCAGAAAAACAAATGACAGTTCTATTTTTTTAGATGAAATTAATGGTTAAGTGGTGAGAGCTGTTGATTCATTTTGTGTCTGTGTCTTTTTGCGTGTTGCAGGACATCTTTGATGTTTTTCTTAGAATTAAAGTGTAACTGTGTGTATCTTAATGATTTTAAAGCCATCATTAAAAAGCATTTTCCTTCCTTAATAGTATCTATTTGGAAAGCTAGAAATCTAAAAAGTAAATAAATCAAAATTTGCAAACCTTGGAGTATAATGCTTGAAATGCATGTTTTTAGCATGTAGGGATTTGAAATCATGATAACATTGGAGGAAGTTGCTTAATAATGGGTACTAAAAGATATTGCTTGCTGCAGTAAGTAAATGAAAGAAGTCTGTGTCAAGACCTTAAATGACAAAAAGCATGCATATGTTGAACAGGATTGAAGCGACAAGGAAATTAGGAGATGCATTTCAATGTGCTTAGGCTGATTTGAAGGCTGTTTTGCAGAGCTCAGCACATCAATCTCACCTGAGCTCCTCTAATCACAGGAGAGCTGCAACAGTTGTAGCAGTACCTTAAGACTTGAAAATTCTTAATTCTCTCTGCCCTAATTAAAAAACAAACAAACAAACAAACAAAAACCACACACACAAAAATCCCCTTCATAGTGCCAACAAATGGTTAGTTCTTTGAACTGATTGTGTTTTTCTGAATTGCTCCCAATTCCCTTTCTTTTTTTTTCCTTTTTTTTAATCCATGTAATAAAACAAAGATAGTATTGAATACTGTTTGCTCAGTGTAAAGCACAAACAGAAATAAATGCAAATTTCCCATAATGTTTTATGGATCTTGGCCTTGATCTAGGAGTAGACATCAGTAGGAGTTAAGCGTTCATTCTCCGATATTTTTCGGTCTTTGGCTGTTTCTTTGAGACTGTTGGTTAAAAATTAGTATGATAAGTTGATGAATAAGTCTGTTGCTTGCATGCAAAACTCTGGTTTGAGTCATGAAGTTAATTTTAAAAAAAATAAAAGGTTCGGATTAAAAAAAGGTTTTGCCGTAAGCAGTCATTAATAAGCATTTTACATGGGTCACTTAACATTTGTGTAAAAGGAATGATCATTTTTAGGATGGGCATGTAAATAAAGGGAAATATATTTGAAAGCATTATGCAAATCTTGTTTATGCTTTAAAAATAACCTTTGATTAAGTTCATGAATTTGGCAATATGGTTAGAATTGGGGCGCTCAAGGCGGTTTTCAATTTCTGATACAGTGGAGTTCAGGAAATCCTGTCTAGATTGAGATACTGGGCTAATCCAATGACTAGTCTCTAGCAAAGAGTTCATGGCGCATTTCAGGAAAATTACAGTCAAATAAGTAACAAGGACTGGATTTTTACTTTCTTAAGTTGATGAAATAGTGTTATCCACAGTGAGGTTCAGCTCCATGGGAACAGACAGCTGGGGGGATTCCACTGAATAGGGGGCAAAGCTATCATAGAAGCTACCTAAATTAATCAACTGCAGTTTGACATCTTGTTTTTGTAAGGTGAGAAAAATAATTAGCTCAAATATCTCCTTAATAGACTTAAGAATATATATTTTAAAATTGTTTTTACCTCTAAAAACTGTGGAAGAAAAAAAAATTAACTAGTTGAGCTCATGAAGTTGTTACATAGTGAACCAGTATTTAATGTTTTGTGTTGGAAAAAGTGGTTAGTGATACAGTGACGGTAGCTGGTGATGTGCTGTGTAGTTAAATTCGGTAATGCTGTAGGTGGTTCTTGTAGGCTCTAAGCAGCTTTTGAGTCTAGGTCAAACTGAGGCATGGCAAACTCAAACTCAGCAGTCTTCAAGTAGATAGAATAGACTAGAATAGAGTTCGGTCAGAAGGGACCTGCAGAGATCTTCAAATCCAACTGCCCGGCCACTTCAGGGCTGAGCAAAAGATCTTGTTTATAGATGGACAAATTACACGCTTGTTTGGTACCATTAGAGGGAAAACGCTGAATGCGTGGTTCACCTCTGAAGGAGTATTATTAGATACAGTAGAAGTACAAGTTCAACATATTTCTGTAATTTATTTTCTGGTATTATGTATTTTAAAATTTGTAAGTACCTATAGCTTCTTGTTTTATGGAAGAAAAATTCTTGAGAGAAGGCAAAATGGATTGTTTCTAACTTATGTGTACTGAGTCTGTGTGGAAAAAATTTCAGGTATTTAACTCTCTTCATCCTCAGCATAAGTAGTTTGCTCTGTGTTCCCTCAAGTCCTAGAAGCACTAATGTGTGCTTAGCTAATATAAATTAAAAATAAAACTGCTTAGGTAGAGAAGTAAAGCATGTTTATCATGTTTCGAAAATTAGTCCTTGGTGTAGTGTTGTAGCCAGATTTATAATTGAGATTTACTTTCTTGTTTTTTGACCTGGTAGGAATTCTGCTGAAATGTTTGAAGGGACTAATAGTAAAGTGAAACGAGTTCATTTTTAAACTGTTAATTCTGTAACAAGTGCATTTCAGAAATATATATTATAACTGCACAGGCATAAGTATGGTCAGAGTTAGGTTTTGGAGGTGGACAGAGTGTTGCAACCTCCAAAAGGAAATCTACAATCTTAGTCTGGCTTCCTGCGAGCTTTCGGTGCTGCAGTGCGTTACTTCTGGAGCAGAAGCACTGGGTGCTGCCTCTTCAGGTGCTGTGCTTGGTGGGAGCGTTAGCCCTGGGACAGGTGCATAGATGATCCCTATTAGGGCAGTGTAATGTAAGTTACCTGCACTTGTGCAAATAAATGTTTTGACACTGACAACTTGAAAAGTATATTAAAAAAAAGCCTTTAGAAATGATAACGGCCAATTGAATGGAAATAAGGGTGTCATAAGAATCCACAGTCATGCTAGTTACTCGTGTCTTAAAATACGTTGCTGATCACGTAGCTGTGGAGTCACATGTTTGTGTAAACATTTTCAACAACAGCAACACAAAATCTAATCCCCCAGTTTTCTTCTGTTTGAGTCCTGTTGAATTTTTTGATTGGAGCTCACTGTCTGCAAGAGCGCAGAATTGCTGTCTTACGATTCAAGTAGGTTTCTTGGAAACTGTGTTGTCATAAGTATAGTCTGCTTTTTTTTTTTTTTTTTTTTTCCTCCTGAGGCCCCCAGGTATAACCTTTTGTCTCGAATATGTTCGATGTAGTTTATTTTTTAAGCGCTGTGTTTCTGTGGAAGATGTTTTGGCTTCAGTTTGTGTCCGATACTAGGAAACCATGTTTCAGTTGTCTTCATCTCAGGCCTGTAATTTGTCCCAGTAACTTTTGCATTGAGGACAGCAGAATAATACGTGTGCTGATAAGTATTTCTTCATTAAGTTAATAATAACTTCTGTGAGTTTGGAAAACAGTGTCTTCTAGAGAGTCAGTCTATTTAAGGATACAAAGCAAAAACAAAGTATTAAATAATGGGAAATCAATTACAGGCATATGAAATCAGATTCTCTTGTAGGGAAAAAAGCAGAGGCTTGGTACCTCTTGGTAATAGAGTATTTGTATATAAAAATCAATTTATAATGGGTATTAACACAGTTCATTGTGCAGGTCTCAGATTAAGGAGTTTTTCAGAGAAGTGTCGGTGACATAAACCTGTAGATAGAATAAGAGGATAGAGTTGAAACTTAATTATTCTGATTAAGGTACAGCCACTTCAATCCTGAAGGAGCTGTTGTATCAGAGACCTTGCAATTACATACAGACACCATTAAACCCACTGGCAATTTCAGAGTGTATTATGAAATAATGAAGGCTTCTCTTTAAGATGTGCAAAAGCGTTGTAGTGATTGGGCTGTCGCATTGAGAAGGACTGTGAGTTTATTTACCCCGAATACTGGAGATGGGGACGCACAGCTCTTTACACGCACATCTGCTAATCTTCTGAGTGCGTCAAAGGGAGAGGGTGTTTCTGTTCTTCCCATTTTGCAAGCAGAGGAAACTGATGCTATAAATGAAACAAGATTTGGTTTGCTCATTTGTTTAGCCACATCTCTGCTGGTTTCTAATGTGGAAGCACAGTGTAACTTCCCCTCCCTGAGGACAAGAGGCCTGTAGAGCCCTGGCTTGGAGTGCCTGGGCTTCATTCCTACAGGCAGAGTTCTTACAGCCCATTTGGCTTGTCATTGTGCTTGCAAATTACTGCCAGTGTTGTGCTTTCTTTACCAATTCAAATACCTAATATTTTGTCCTGCCAAGTCAGAAACTGGCGTCTTTTCTGCAGTGGCTGTCACTCTTAGCACATTTGCTGGCCTGAGAGAGATTACTTCTCGCATATGTGAAGCAGTGTGGCACCATTTGTACTTCAGGAAGGTCACGGGTGTTGTGTGATTTGTGTGAGCAAAGTGTGCTTGGTTGGGGAAGCTGTATGCCCAGAGCAGTGTCAGCTACTCCAGTGTAACTTTTTCCTGTAGTTTTAGTTACTGTACATGTTCCTGTATCTGTTGCAGAAATGAGAGAATTTGTCTGGAAGATTGAGTTGCAGACAGATTTCTTCAGTGCCTATGCTTTAAGAAATGAGCACAGGAAATAATTTGACAACGAAGTTATCGTTTTTCCTATCCCCCTCACAGCCTTATTTTTTTTGCCTGTAATCTATAATCAAGGGCGTGTTACTGGATTCAGTGCCTGTAAGATTTTGGTGGTATAGTAATACTTGGCTAAAAAGTTCACAAATAGAAAAAAGGTTTAGAAAACAGTAGTTTTGTTTGGGGAATCTCGGTAGTTAAGAACATCTGCAGTAGAAGTCACCCGGTATGTTCACAAATAAAGTTGTTTTCTCTCCAAAGCCACCTGTGTGGTGTGAATGTTTGGGACTCTGTAATTGCGGTGAGAAAAATGTGCCTTGGTAACTTTGAAACAGACACAAGTTTGCTGTTTTAAAGCAATATGCTTTTGCATTTTCTATCACTGAAAATGTCATTTTCTTTTAATGGGACTTACTTTCCTTTTGAATTTGTCTGTCAGTTTGTGGCATGCAGTTCTGTCAGCTGAGCTCTCTTAATTTTGTAGTGTGGCTAGTTCTGTCAAATTGCAAAGTAAAATGTGTTAAAAGCCAAGGATATTGTGACAGCTGAAACAGGTTACATTTCAGTTCCATTTCAAGGCTTGAATTTACTGGTCTCTATGCAAGTATTGCCCTTGAGTTCATTGGGTATAACTAAAGATTTCTTCTGGTAAGCAGTTTTCAGTGATACACAAATAGTTTTGCTTTGAAGAATAGCTCTAAAAATAGGTAGAGGTATTGGCATATTTTATATTCCAGCATCTTTTGCGGACTTTTGGGTGATTTTTCTTTTCTTTTGTTACTCTTCTTGTCTTTCAAGTTGGATTTGAAGATTATGGACCAGACTGTGATAGCATGAGGATAACAGCATTCTTGGACATTCCAGGACAGGATAATTTGACTCCGCTGGCTCGTCTAGAAAAATATGCCTTCAGTGATAACGTATTTAACAGGTACAGTTACAACAATCACACCTGATGGCGATACAAGTTTTACAGCATGGTGGGTTTGGGGGCATTGCTGTTACTTTCATTATTTTGCTAAATGCAAAATTTCTGTTTGAATAACTGTTATGTAAAATTTCCATTAATAGCTTTTCTTTCTTGTTCATCTAATATCTCTGGACTCAGTCTTCGTTTTTTTGGGGGTGTGGCAAAATTGTATAGCTAATACGACTGAATATTTAGAGAAGAGCTTGATGTGTGTGGGTTTTTTTTAAGTGTCCCTTTCCATTTATTAAGTTCCTCCTGCATCTCACCTGTATGTTGTTGACAAGATATCAAGGCAGTTAATCTGTTGTTCTTCCACAGGCAAATTATTGCCAGAGGTCTTTTGGATGTCTTTCGAGATTTCAGTAACAATGAGGAAGACTTCCTGACTGTAATGGAAATAGTAGTCAGACTCTCTGAAGATGCAGGTTTGAATGCATTTATTTTAATTTTTCTAACTCTGGACTGTGGTGATAACGTGTAAGGCTATTTTATTTGTGTTTCCTTTATGAACTGGCAGTCTTAGCGGTGATATTTCCTTATGTTTCTAGTCTTTTCATCTTTTTCTGTTGTGAAAGCTTTAAAGCAAAACAAAATCCTAGCTTTTTCGTAATGTACTTTCTTTTTTTTTAATTTTCAATTTACTAATGTAGCTTTTACTTCTGATTTATTGGTAGAACCAACTGTACGTACAGAGCTGATGGAACAAATACCTCCAATTGCCATTTTTCTGCAAGAAAGTCGACCAAAATTCCCAACAGCATTTTTTGAATACCTTATGCCCATAGTAGTGAGGTATCTAACAGATGTTAACAATCAGGTAGGTAAAACAGACTGTGAGTTGAATAGTTGGAAAACATGCTGTGGTTTGAACTAGAGATATGAGGAAAAGAGAATAAATTTCCTGTTAATTGATACCTGGTTATTACATATTATTGGTATGTGTTGATTTCAGCACACTTTGCTAGGGAGGTCTGAATATACATATTTTTACCCTAGTGGGTAATGGGAAATGTGTAGGATTTTCCTAATGACATACTGACACAGTCTGTTATTGGAGTTGTAACATACAGGTCCTGACTTCTACTTCACATTTTGGTTTCTCAGGATTTGATTAAAGGGCATCTAACAATTACATTAAATTTTACTGTTTATTACTAATTCCTTTTATTGTTAAAGCTGAGGGTTTTTTTTCTATTTTTTAACTTGTACCTCTGTGTTCAATGAAAACAAGCTTTCTGTAGTTCTCGTGTCACTAAATGATGTTTTTACAGTGATAGACTTCTGTTCTGTTCGTTCTTATTACTAGGTCAGAAAGGCAGGTCAAGAAGCACTGCTCATACTGCTGGAACAAGATCTTGTTGCTCAGAGTGACATAGAAAACAAGGTGTGTCCAATTCTGTTGGACCTCTCTGCTCCTGACAGTGATGATGAGTACAAGGTGGAAGCTGTGAATGTAAGTGAATTTGAAAAACTCAGTTTGAAAGAAAGCTTGTATCTTTACCTTTTAGGCTTTTTATTGCTTTTGTTCTTTATTTTTTAGCAGTGCTATTACAAAGCTTTTTTAGAATATATTTATAACAACTTTGTGCAAGCCTTGAATAAGCATAAGGAAGGGGAAATCAAAATTGTACTTAACACTTGTATTGGCTTGAGAGCTTTACATTAATAATAGAACCTAAACTTTCTATACCATTATTTCAGTTTCCTGTATTCTTCTATTCATTAGTTGCTCTGTTGAGAATTGAAATACTGATGTGATATAGTTGAAGCTTGGATCTATGTATGTTAAGCTGTTAAGTGCTGAATTGGTAGGTTTCTTAGTCATTTGTAATGTTGAGCACCATTGGAGAAAAAAAAAAAAAAAGACAATTCTCAAAGAATTGGAACAGGGTCAGGACTTGATGCATGTGTTACACGATGTGTTACATGATGTTTATGTTGTGTAAGCATTAAACTCCCAGTGCTGCGGGCAGAATAGTTGAGGAGAAAGGTGCATGGGTGCCCCTTCCTTTTTACCACTGCAAAAGTAAAGATTACAGCATGTTATTCCAGAAAGTGCAAGGTGAAAGGAGACCTAAAGTCCAAAGAACCTGATTTTCACAGCAGTAAAACAGTTTGCTGTGGTAGGTGCAGTTGGCAGTTTCTCAGAGAAAGGAGCTAAATTAATGAATTTGTTACTAACTAATTATGGAATTAAGATGTTAATTCTTAAAAGTTCTGAGTGTGATTCCTGTAAAGTATGCGTTAGCTTACATATGTGACTAGTTTGTCTTATTCTCCCTTTTCTCTCTTCTTGTATGGCAAACTTTTGCCTTATTATGTTGTCTGATCCTATATAGAACTAGGATGATGCTTGTTTTTAAGCGTTTGAGCAGTCCTAAGTTTGAGATATTTGCCATATACTTAAAGATTGTGCCTTTACGTACTGGCTAGTGCAGTGGGACTTTGTCTTCCATGTATAAAAATACCGCTGTATGTATGCCACACTGTAAATCATATTGAAAATGTATTTATTAATAAAAGCCAATTCACTGTCTTTTTAATCCAGTTAAATAATGTAAAGAAATATTATGTTCAGGAGTGACAGTACAGAATGATTTTAAATACAGTATGGAATGATTTTAAATAAAAACTAAAGTTGTGCTTTACATAAACAAGTGTACAAAAATATGAATAATGTAGAGCACTGAAATCTATTTGATGGTAGTTGCTTTCTTGCTCTCAGAAATAATTTCTAAGAGGAGGTTTGGGCCATGCTTATAAGTTGTATATATTTTTTTTGTCCTTCCTCATATCCCCTTCTTGATTTTAGATAATCTGTAAAATGGCTTCTATGTTGAGCAGAACAACAGTTGAGCACATGCTGCTTCCTCGTTTTTGTGAACTTTGCAGTGATGGGAAATTGTTTCAAGTCCGAAAGGTTGGTGTGTTTTCAACCCTGAAATGCTTCAAAGGAATTTGTATGTACACAGCTATTCAAATGCCTTCTTGAGGAATTTAATCATGGCTTTCACTGATGAAATTTGAAAGGGTCTGGAAGAACAGTTTTAATTTATTAGCATGGCTTATAGATTCTGTATTTCACTAAATAAGTAGATAACAGTCCTTGGGGAATAGTAGGTTTTGCACCATTTAATAGTATTTCACAACCTATTTTTAAGCCACAGTATTTGGTTCTGTGATGCAAATCAATTACCTGCTCTGTTATCTTATTTCAAAACCAGAAATTCAAAAATAGGTATTAGACATTCTTCCTTTTTTAAAACCTGTTATTGTTCAAAGGAGAAATCTCTGAAGTGCAAGATTCCTTTTAAATCATGGTCAAGTACAAAGGGAAACTTACAGCATAAGAAGTCTTAAAATAATTCATTAGACTTAAGGGTCATGCTGAGCTGCAGCTTGGTCCTTAACACAAGCTGTTGGTGTTGGAATTTGACCTGTGTTACGGCATTATAATTCTGTTTTACATTAAATAAATAGTATGTTAACATAGGCTCATGTAAATTCATTTCAGATTTCAGCTGTTTGGTGTTGTGTGGTTTTTTTTTGGGCAACAAGGGAATGTGCCTTCTGCATTAATTACAGAATTTGAATATAATGCACTGTAAATGGGACTAACTTGAGATGTTGATTAAAGTTTGCTTCAGCAAAGTGCTTAAGCCAGTTTCAGCTATAGCAAAGATAATTCTGTCTGTACACCTAAGTCCTGACACTCATATCATATTTTAATCTGTTTTGTTTTGACAGCTGCTGTTCAAAGTCATTAAAGCTTCCAAGTAGGCTTATTAGTCCTTTTTAATTATTACTGAAGTAGAAGACTCTCTTCACAGTGCAGAAGCCTTTTCTGCTATTGATTTCAAAGGCATGTGGTTTATGGAAGCCTGCTCTAATGAGTATTTGTTCAGAATGAGTTAAGGTTACAGGATGTAGTTACATGGCTGAAATTTGAATAGTCAAATGTGCATTTATTGCAGGGGTTAAATAATGCATGGTGAAGTTGATGATAAACCTAATGCACTCGAAAGTGTGTTAGCCAGAATATTATTCATGATGTTTTTTATTTCTTAGATTTGTGCAGCTAATTTTGGTGACATTTGTAATGCAGTTGGACAAGAAGCCACAGAAAGACTTCTGGTAGGTAAAAAATCAAAATCCATTTATAAGACATGTATTTATCAGTTCAAATGGTTTAATAATATTTCTTCTGTTGTCTTTTCTGTTATATAATCTGTTTATGTATTTTTTTGAAATGGCTTTATTGGAGGCTTTGAATGTACTTATATGGCAAAACTGGGATTGGATAGAAATAGAAAATTCTTGTTATGCAAAGCATTTTTAAAATGTAATTGATGGTTCATATGCATACTTCAGAATTACTGACTTTCTCTTTTCCCTGAACTAGATGAGTTAAATTACAATTTCAGGAAAAATAAGCCATTAATTCTGTTCTTTCCTAATG
The DNA here is from genome assembly GCF_964035555.1 of Netta rufina. NCBI lineage: Eukaryota > Metazoa > Chordata > Aves > Anseriformes > Anatidae > Netta > Netta rufina. The sequence continues at coordinate 11,410,899 of NC_140140.1, read as the reverse complement.
TGTGTAGTCAAACATGAAATCCCAATGAGGGGAAGATAATTTTTTCCAGTTTCTTCAGTTAATGCATTTTTTTAACCTGTCCCTATTTTATTATTTTCTTCACTCATTTTATTCTGAGTTCTCATTGTCTCCAGTTTCCAAACAAATACCTTGATAGTAAGTTGCTGCAGCCTTTGCTTAGTTTTTAATTAGTCTTGGTTTTGTTTATTTTTGGCAGATTCCCAAGTTCTTTGAACTTTGCTCTGATAGTGTTTGGGGAATGAGAAAAGCTTGTGCTGAATGCTTTATGGCAGTGTCCTACACTACATCCCCAGAAGTCCGCAGAAGCAAACTATCCCCACTCTTCATCAGTCTTATTAGTGACACTTGTAGATGGGTAAGCAACTCACTCTATAATTGATGTGTCTTCCCAGGCAGACACGATAATGGGCAAGGTTGTTGTTTTTTTTTTTTTTGTTTTGTTTTGTTTTTGCTGCGATTAGATTCTTATCTAGAAAAAGCTAATCTTACCTAAGAGATAAGCCTACGAGAGAACCTTGTTTTTCTTCTCTTTTGTTATTTAGAATTCCTGTCAATGTTTTTTGTAAGTGTATTGCTCTTCTGAGAGTATGTTGCTTGTGTTTAAGATACTAGTTGAAGTAATCAATGATATCCTTCAAATTTGAAATTTAAAAAAAAACCATATGTTTCTTAATATTCTGACACCCTTTGTGTAGGTGTCATTTATTGGATAGTTGGTAAAATTTGGCATTAAATGAAGCTATTACAGTAACAAACAACTTGGGATCAAACTTTATTTTTTAGCATTAATTCTATGGGAGTTACGTGAATCCTGAATGTTGTCTTTATACTATCCCAGGTTCGTCAGGCAGCTTTTCAGTCTCTTGGCCCCTTTATTTCTACTTTTGCAAACCCTTCAAGTGCTGGTCTTTACATTCGAGAAGATGGGACGCTGAGTATCCGACCATCAACACAAGATGTAAATTCCAATTCCTGTCAACCAAGCAACAATATAACTTTAATTGCCTCTAGTACAAATGCTACATCATCCAGGTAAAATCATAGGAAAGATGTGGTATAGTGGAAGGGAGAAGCAAGAAGGTAATTCCTTTAGTTGCTGCTTAGGGCTGCAAATCTTAAGAAAAGAGTTCCAGAAATGGTATGAAAGGTGAGGTCGTACATGTACGTCTATTTGCATGTAGCCATGTTATTGAAGTGAAATTAACTTAGATGGCTTGACAGGAAGATAAAGGGAAAACTGTCGAAGTAAAGTGTAGCCCTAACATTGTCTTTCTGTGGAGAAAGTAAGCTTCTGTAGTTGATGCTACCTTTTATGAAGTATTTTACTTCAAAAGTACTGGTAGAGATATTTTATATGGATAATTGTGTGTCTGTTATTAGTTCAGAACAACCAATGGAAATCAAACCAGAGCCTTCAACTGAGGAGACTTCAGCTGAAGTGAATATGCCGCTCTCAGTTGAGAACCTGAATAGAGACACATGGGAAGCAAGTTCAGATTGTCGTACAAATCCTGGAGAAGATCTGTCTAGGTTGTCTCAGGATGATAAAGTTGTTGCTGGTATGGTTGAAGTCTCTACAGACAGCAGTTTTCCAGGAACGAACTCAAGGCTACAGTCTGCTGAGGATGTGTTTAATACATTTCTATACTGGCGCCCTCCTCTGCCTGATATAAGTCAGGACCTGGAGTTGCTTCAGTTCAAGACTGAGAAGCACAAAGACAGCTGCTCTGTGCCATGTAATAACTGTGTTGCTAGCAGTGAAATAAAAAAAGTTCTAGAAAGCTTACAGGAGCACATAGATGATCCAGATGTTCAAGGTGAGACTCTGTAATAGAATAACGTTCTCCCCCAGAAAGGTTTCTCCTGGCTTTTATAGAAACCCTTGACTGTGTTTTAAATGGTTTGGTACTCATATGGTGCTAGGACTCACCTGACAAGCCTGTCATCCATAGTCAACTGTTTCTCATTCCACTAAGTCTTGAGTAAATTATCAATTTTCATCTGTCTGTTTATTCATTCATTTTTTCTGCATGCAACTGGAGTTTTATTTGGCTTCTTTGCTATGCTGTGAGCAGTGGCAGAGTGGCAGTATGGCATATCTAGTTGGCTCCTCATGGCAAGCTAGAAAGGCACCAGGAGAGTTTTTCATGTCTGAGAATGGAAAGGAGTAGAACAAAAGGGGAAGGCTTAGAGGTGAAATATTAAAAATTAAAGTCGTGAAAGAAAGCAGAAATTGAAGTGTATGAATGAAAAAAGAAAAAAAGTGTAAATGAGTTTTGGAAAGAAAAGGGAGATAGAAAAGAGCAGAAGTGTATTATGTTCAACTAAAGCAAATGGAAAGATGTTAGCTTGACAGTTATGCAGTGGGAAAATGAATGGTTTGGAGAGACATGGGAGAAAGCAAGAACATGTCCATACATCCCCTTTTCCTTCTGACTTTAGTTGAACAGTCATGCTTCAATTCTCAGAATAAGGAGATGTGGTTATTAATCTTTGTTTCCCTTCTGCTTTGACATCCAGAACAGTTATAAAACAGCAAAAGAACTGATAACAGGCATATTTATAAATTGTCCTATCCCCTCGTTTCCAAAGTATTCTAGTATTCTTCACCTTTAAATTATGCTCTAACGTCTCTATAGTCTTGAGACTATATTTTCTTTAGGCCTGTGGAGATATAACTACCTCAAGGTGTTTGCATTCTGACCTCTTAGTAACTTCATGTTCTTAGCAGCAAAGTTTCTCCGACGTTTATTGGTGATGTAGTGGTAAACCCAACCGCTAGTGTTCTGTCCACTTCTGCAGATAAGTTCAGAGGTGGTTTTACTAACTCCTTCCTCTAGCTAGATTGTTGTGGGTTTTTTGAGAAATGTTTTAAATGCACATTATTGCCTTTTCCAGGTAGCTGAAGCAATTCAAGAATATTAATAAAGAATTTACATTAATATGTTTGACAATATGAAGAGTGAAATGTGAACCAGTATACTGTGATACCTTGGGGGGGGTTATCATAAACATGTTTCAGTGGGAGAAGTTAGTAGAATGCTCCTGCTGAAAATGTTAATGTATTCATGTCATTTCTCTTAGTTTATGTGAAGATTTCATGGAAGAGTAATAGGCCTTTCTAACAGCAAATGTTTGCTAATATGTTTTTGTGAAGCTTAGATCTGATTTCTTTTTATCCTTTCAAATTAAGTAACTAAGTTTAATGCTTTTAAGTGCAGAAAGGATACTAAATGGTCTCTTGCTTTATAACAGCTCAGGTCCAAGTGTTGTCTGCTGCTCTAAGAGCTGCTCAGTTTGATTCTGTTGGGAACTGTGAGACCAAAAAAATGGAAGAGAGCAGTGGCAAACTTCAGAACAAGACTATTTCAGGTGAAACAGCTGTTTCAGATACTACCTGCAACCAGCTGGAGGAAGACACCCTTTCATCCACTGCATCCCAAGATGATATCAGCGATGAGTCTGCCACCAGTATACTGAAAAGCACAGTAAGTGTGCATTGGGCTCCATGACTGAAGTGAATTCTTACCAACTGAAGTAATGTGTATGTTGGTGTAGTCCCTGACATAAGTGACCTGCTTCAGATCTGAAGCCATTACTACATTGTAACTACTATATGAAACTTATTTTAAAAAACAAAATTGAGTGCTATTATTTCTGCTTGTGCACAGGCTACTTAAGAGTTATTTTTTGCAGTAGCCTTGTAGTAGTTTTCAGGGGAAACGTATCAAGTACGGTCTCACCTCTTCCTGCAATCGATCTAAAATTAGCCTGTGATCTTCAAGCAGGAGGCTGAATCAGGTGGTGATACCTACACAGTTCCTGGTTACTATTTCTTGACAGTAATGTACAGATAGGAGTAAAAAGAATCATTTGTGCAGTATTTAATGTTGTTAGAGCTAATTGTGAATGATTAAGAAAAAATGTCTACAAAGAAAAATTGCACATAAGACCTGTACAAATAATGTAAATAACCAAAAACAAACAAACAAGAAAACCCTGTGATCTTTTAGACTTTCTGTGATTTTGGTCTTTTAAACCTTTAGAGTCTTTCAAAGGTTTCCATTGATACTTATTTGGGGAGAGGTGTGTGTGTGTGCTTCATGATTTGATAGGCTTGGAGCTTCCAGTGGTATTTTCCAAAATAAGTGATGCTTTTATCATGATATTGACCTGGAGTAACTGCTCAGCTGCCTTGTTTAATAGTTAAATTCATGCCAAGAATAAAAAATCTCTAAGAGTATAATAAAAGTAACTGCACAAAATCTGAATGAATGATGGGTTTGTTGCATTAAATTCTGTTCTAGAAGCAAATCTATCTGTGATCTTAACAGTGTTTGTAGTGTACAACTGTTGTCTTTTTTGCACTTGTATAAACACAGTGAATAAGGCTTTGTCTCTAAAAGGCTATTTTGTAACTGAATTGCTTTGTTCTTACTGTGATGCTTTGAAATAATTGCAAACACTGCTAAGTCTAACTCATTTCACTAACTAGTATGTCCATTTACAGGATTCAGGGGAACAAAACAGAGGAAACAGTGTATTTTTAAAGAAAGACCAGGAAAAGAATCCACCATTTGAAGATGACAAGTCAAAGTTACAGGTGATTAAAATAGCATCTAACTGCTTTAGTGGAGTACTAGACACAGTTCATCTCATCCTTCATACAGCAGTAGCTTTTGCAGTTGATCAGTTGCAGAAGGTGAAGAAATGCTCTGGGCATTTAAAGAGAACTATTTTAAATCAGAAAACTAGAAAAAATATGTTTTTGGTAAACAAGCCTACCTGTTGTCTTTTTGGTGCTTTAGAGGCAATTCACGCAACAGACTTTAGGAGCTGATGATACTGCTTTGTCATTGGATTTAATGTTTGTCTATAGTAAAGAATAAATCTTCAGTTTGATTTGATGTAGTCTGTTCAAGAAGTAATATTTACTGTTCATTGCTGACATCTCTGGCCTAATGGGAAGACAAATAACTACTCATTTGCAGTTTGGAAAGCAAAACCACAAAATGGGTGTCTTGCCACTGTTTTTATTTTGCTCCCCGCTGGTTGGTAGGAAGAGAATACTGCAGCACAGCAGGTGTATTTTCTTACTGGTCCTAAATTAATGGAAATGTGTGTTGCTGCTGTGCTCTCTCTATAGGATATCATACCTCAACCTTTACTAGACCAGTACTTGTCAATGACTGACCCTGCTCGTGCCCAGACTGTTGATACTGAAATAGCCAAACACTGTGCATATAGTCTTCCTGGAGTGGCCTTAACGCTGGGCAGGCAGAACTGGCACTGCCTGAAAGATACGTATGAGACGCTGGCCTCAGATGTACAGGTAAAAAAAAAACAACAAAAAACACCACCACCAAAACCAACAATAAAAAATTCTTACAGCTTTCTAATGATAAAGCATAATTTTGAGATTCTTGTAGCTTTTGTTCAATTTGCTTCGCTGAAGCTATAACATCATATTCTTTTTTGTAAGGGATTTAAATGTGGAGTAGGAGTTTAAAATTCAAGATTTAAATCAGTCATCATAAATGTAACTAACATTTTCTGCTTCTATGTAGCTTGCCCCATTTGTCAGTCCCTCACGTAGGTGGTGTTTAAAAGCTGTGAGGTTTTTTTTTCCACTTATGGTACCTAATATGTATCTCTTCTTAAACTGTTTGCAGTGGAAGGTACGCCGGACACTAGCTTTCTCAATCCATGAACTAGCAGTTATTTTGGGGGATCAGCTAACAGCTGCTGATCTGGTGCCAATTTTCAATGGATTCTTGAAAGATCTAGATGAAGTGCGCATTGGTGTCCTTAAACATCTCTATGACTTCCTAAAGGTAGGAAAGTGTAATTTAATTTCTGAAGATAGTATCTTCAGAGTTTTGAATTTGATCAGCTTTATGCTAGTAATGTTTTTCCTTTAGTTACTTCATGCAGACAAAAGGCGAGAGTATCTTTATCAACTTCAAGAATTTGTGGTGACTGATAACAGCAGGAACTGGAGGTTTCGTTATGAGCTGGCAGAGTACGTAATTTTCTTAATGTCTGATTTTCATGTATATCACTAACTTGGAAATAGAGAATTATATTCAGAAGTTAGTGCACCCTAATTCTGAGCTAAAAGATCACAACCATTCTTTATTAAGGAACTTAATCAGGGAACTTAGCTACTGGCAATTTTTTTTTAAATGCAAACTGTTGCGATCAACCACAATAGAAACTAAAACATCACATGCCAAAATGGAGATCTGGTTTGCATGTAGCTTTTGAAATATGACAGTCTGATAGGTACTATCACTGAGAGTTCAGATTTTACTCAGTTCTGGACTGCATGTAAAATTAGGGAAATGTATATACAGAGTCATTTTTGTATTACATATCTGCAGGATAGAAAAGACTTCTTCAAAAATATATATGTATTTGTTTGGTATTTCCATATGGCTGGGTATATAATGGAGATAGTGACATCTCACAGTTCTTTTTCAACAAGCCCTGTTGATATTTAAAGAACCCGAGGAATGTTTTGTGGACATGGTTTGCAGCTAAAATCTGACCTTCGTCTTTATCTCGTTGCTTTATTTGGGCTGTTGAGGATTTATTCTCCCTTTTGTTGTTTGGCTCAACAAACTGAATCTTACTGTGGTGCAGTGCTGTTGTACAGCAGTCCTCTGACATCTAGTGGAGAGTTAGGTAACTTTGTGTTGTTTGTTGATGTGACTGAAATGAGTCCTGTGCAGTTTTGTAGATTTAAATAATTTTTAAAACGTAGACTTGTAGACCAAAGCAAATCTCTGATTTTTACTTTGAGGGAAGGTACATGACACTGGTCTGAAGTTACAGAGAAACATCTCATTGTACTTCTGTTTGTAGGTTTTTTTGTTATTTTGATGCAACAAATGTGATGCTTTGTTGATACAGCTTGATTAAAAGTTTCTTGCATCTCTTGTGTCTTTTCTAATGTGTGTTCTCACCTTTATAAAGAGAAGACCTAACCTCTCCAGGTGCTTCATAATAACCATGGCCTTTTCAAGGCTCCAAGTGATTGTTACTGAGTTTCAACAGTTGGTTAGTGTTGCACTTGGTTGAGTTAATAACTTCTTTGTTTCAGGCAGCTGATCCTGATACTGGAACTCTACAATCCTAATGATGTCTACGACTACTTAAGACATATTGCACTGACTCTCTGCTCCGATAAAGTTTCAGAAGTTCGGTGGATCTCCTTCAAACTGGTAGAGGATTTAGTACACTTACTTGGAAGGACAGGAGGAATATTATTCTTGAGAGGGATATCTGAAATCACTTATTGTTATATCCTCAGGAGCTTCTGTCCATCTGTAGGCAGAAGTTACCGGCCTTTTGAACTTGCTCTGTTTTGATGCATGCGGTTAAAAGGAAACTGTATAAAATACATTGAGTTGTCTGACTTCTGCATATCCTAAAGCCTTCCTCATTTGGTTGTATGTGAGTGATAAATGTTTTTAACTGGATAGAAACCAGGAAATAAGACTTTTCAGAAGAACTTTCCCTGAATTCTACCTTTAGAAACAACCAAAGAAACAAAACAAACAAACAAAAAAAACCACAACTGACCTTTCCTCAAAGTTTGTTTAATCTATGGACTTCATGATAATGCCATCATCCCGTAGATGAATGAGTAGAAGGATTTCTTGTTTGTGGAACCATGGATAAAGGCATTATTTTAATGGTGGTTTTATTTTAATTTTGTTTGTTTAACTTGAACATCATCTTATGCTTTCTCTACAGAAGGCTTTTCTCCAATATAAATGTAATAATTCATTAAATTCTTCAGGCAGAGCTGGTTATACTGTATATGTTTGTTGTTTCTTTATAAGGTTCAAATACAACGATGCCTTTTCCTAAGGGCTAAAATTTAAATCTTTCTTCCTTTGCTTCACAGGTTGTAGCAATACTACAGAAGTTCTATGCAAACAATGCAAATGCACTGGGACTAAATTTCATTAATGAACTTATAGTGCGGTTTCGTCACTGTTCCAAGTGGGTTGGAAGACAAGCTTTTGCCTTCATTTGTCAGGTTGGAGCATTCTTTCTCTGAGGGTCTACATACATTTAATTTGGAGCCAGTTTGAGAATTCTCAGTAATGTAGGCAAAACTGAAATTCGGACTTGAGAATTTTTTTAGTGATTCTGTGGGCTGGGCTGGTGTCAGTAGTAGCAAATGGTTATTCAGGTTTGAAGCTGTGGTGAATCTTGTGCTACGCCTCCTGCTGGTACAGCTGATCCTTGTTCCTTTCTACCATCCTAGTAGCCAAGTTAGGAAGTAAATCCTAAACGGATAAACATTTTATAATACCTGTGTCGATGTGCTGGGATAAGGGTTTACAAGATCTCTTTGAGCTAACAATCGCTGCCGGATGCCAGGAACTACTTTGCTCTATTTTCATGCCTCCCATCCATCACACTTCAGCCCCCTACAAAGGTTTGCTCTAATAGGGATGGAGAAGAAGGGGAAGTGAGTTTAATACTGAAAGGCAAAGGAGTGATGACAGGCAAGAGAGCAGTATTTCCTAAAATAGAGCTGAAATTAAGTTATCTGCCCATGTTGGGTCATCTTCAGAATGGCAAGATGCATTTTTAGAATGTTTTTCAAAGGTTGCACTGCAATATAAAGTGTGGTTAAACTCTTAGTTAAGTTAAAGTTAAACTCTGTCTTTTCTAAATGGTCAGACAAAATTAAGGATAAGATAGAAAGGAATGGCAAATGCTGTAATTTTAACATAAATCTTGCTTTCTCATGTTCTGTCCTTATGCTGTAGGCTGTGGTGGAAGAAGAATGTATGCCTGTTGACCAATTTGTTGAACACTTACTCCCCAGTCTTTTAAGTCTTGCTTCAGATCCTGTGCCAAACGTAAGGGTTCTGCTCGCCAAGGCTCTAAGGCAGACGTTACTGGAGAAAGGTGTGGTCATTAATTTCCTCTGAAAGAATTAATGTCTTACAAATGCTGTCCTTCATCTGCCAGTGCAGTTCTTTATAAATTGGCTCACTTGACTAGTAAAAGCCTGTTTGGTTCTGCTTATACTGAGAACACAAATGTATGTTGTAATCTGGGATGCTGTATTTAAATTCAGATTGAGGGATATAGATTTAGAAATGCATAATACAGTGGCTGTTCAGTCTTGGATTCTAATTGTTCATCATCATCATCCCTGAAGGGCCTGAAACTGACATGGATAATATATCCAATGTAATAATGCTTCATCCACTAGAGGGCAGCTACATACTTGTTTATAGCAGGAAGTAATGCAGTTCCTGCATGTTGCTGCCTATGTTTATATTTGGTGTCTGTAGTGCTTGTGGAAAATAGATTTTTATTGGGAAATTTTAAACATCACCTTAGATTGTATTGTTTTGTTTCAAAACTTTATTTTAATTAAGTCTTCTTTGTGGTCCGTCAAATGAAGTGTCATTCCTCTTTTGTGTGATGGAATTGTTAGCTGAAGCTAACACTTGTAGTAGGAAATAATATAATTTTGTGCGCTGCTACAATTTCCTGTATTACAATTCCTTAGAAAACAAAACTCTTATCATTTCTGAGTTAAAGTATGGAGAGTGTTTTGTGAAACACTGGACAAAGGCAGCTTCCTGAGCTTGCTTTTCCTTGTTGGCATGTTTCCATTTAGGGCTTATCAAAAATAATTTATTTTTATAAATACTTAAGTACCTTATAAGATGAGTAAAACATAGCATATTTCTTTCTCTGACAGTTTCCTCAGCTTGCTGTAGTTCCTCTAAGAAGTTCATTAATTGGATGAGCTATCCCAGATGTTTTTGGCATCCTCTATATTTAGGCATTGTGCATGCCCTGTAGCTTTAAAAAAAAAATGTTTAATTTCTTCTTTTGGCTTTGATTAAAATTGTCTTTTTCTCACCTTATTCTAGCTTATTTTAAAAGTGTTGGCAATCCTCATCTAGAAGCTGCAGAGGAGACCATTCTAGCTCTTCAATCTGACAGAGATCAAGATGTGGCCTTCTTTGCTACCATAAAACTAAAACAAAACAACATGGACAATACTCCCATTGAAAAACAAAACTAATGCGTTCTTCTGCAATAGCCCTGGATGCCAAAATGGTTATTTGCACAACATTCATGGTTAGTATGAATAAGATGAACAAATAAGAAAATTAAGTTTTTGGCACAAAGTGACAAAACAGCTAGAAAGGGCTTTTTGAGAAATACCATACTTCTTATTTCATGACCACCTTTCATCTACAGATGTTTCTACGTTTGTCTGATATGCATGAGCAATTTATTTCTTTTCCTAAATGTGGGTGGTAACTCTGATCTTACCCGCAGTTCAGTATTGTATGTAAATTCTTGCACATACTCAGTGTTTCAGTGTAATTGAAATTTATTTCTTTTTTAACAAAACAGTTCCTGTAGTAGTCTGCTATAAGCTTCTAATGTTTTTTGAATCTTTTTTTGATTATAGCAAACTTACATACAGATGTTTTTCTCATTTGTTACTGTAGCTTTTGTATCATTTCAAATATTGTGTTTTATTTTGTCTGAAAGAAGTGTATGTATGTGAATAGCTCTTAAATTTCAACAAAAAAAAAGGATGAAGAATTTAATTCTGTATCAGTGGGGAAAAAAGTTCAATCATTTCATTTTATAAAGTAGTTATTCTGCTAGAGCTAAGGCATGATTCGTTTTTACTTAATATAATGTGATAATTTTCAAAGCACAGAGTTTGACATTCTTTGTATATCGTGACTTTTCTATTTTATTTCTAAACTATACTCCTACAGGTGTTAACACTGTCTGTTTCTATTACTGCTGGTGCTGGTTAGTTGTAGATAGACCATTAATTTTCCAAACTGAAAATTACTCATTCTGCTCTGGTGAAGCTCCCTTCAACTAAAGGATTCAGTTCCTTCAGCGTGTGCTATTTCTTTAGAAGGGTGTTAGAGTTTTACAGACTTAAGCTTTTTTACAGGTCTCTTTCATTCCTACTTCATTTGAAAAGCACCTTTTAACTGGTCCAACATTCAGATCCCCATCAGCCTGTTAATTTGTTTGTAAGACACGGGATATATAAATTCTGGAGAAACTTCCAGTAGTAAGTGTTCAGAAGGAAGGTGTTAATGCAGTTTATAACTTCTGTGGATTCTGTGGTCAGGGTTGGGGCAGACGACAAATGGAGGCTATTGAGATCTTTAAGCTTACATAGGACATGCCTTCTGTGTATTTAGATGACTGTGAAGAAGGATGGAGTTTGTATACAGGTAGAGCAAAATTCTGTTAATGAAATCTGAGAGCATCTGACTGGTTTGCAAAATTCCAAAACTAATACGTTTTGGTGGATCCTGTTTTCTGTCATGTCCCAAACCTGTAGTTAGAATGGGGCTTGGAAAAAAAAAAACAAAAAAACTCTCTTCAGATTTTGGATTGGTACTTAGTCCTGTTCAAAAACTAATGATTACTAAAGAAATGTTTTTATGTAATGATAGTTACTTTCTCAGTGAACACAATTTGTCATAAATAGGCCTGTGGAAGTATTTCTTTTCCCCTTGTTTCACTGTTATTATTAGTAAGTAGTTCAAGTGGGTGAAGATTTTTGCAGAAATAACTTTTTTCCTTCTTTTGTTTTAAATCTGGCTTGTCTGTGATAGAGCAAGTAGGTTCCTCAGCTGAGCTCTACTTTCTGAGGGTTCAGTTATGCTGAAAAACTGAATGTTTGTCTAACTAGTCTTGTATTATAATGTACAGTATTTGTATTAAATTGTTTCCTTGTGAGCTCACAAAATGCTTTTGGAAGCAAAAGGCAGAAATGTACCACTGCTATCACTGCTCTTACAGTAAACAGTATAAACTCTGTAAATTCTGCAACATTCTACATTTAATTTTTTACAATTTTTTATAATTTAAAATGGTTCTTCACTACAGACTTTTTATGATTGCGATTTCTTAACAAAAGACCCCTCAAGTTAATTTTTTCTAGTTCTAATATCTTTTTCTAATGCTGGCATTACACTAGTATTTTCTAACAGTTCAAATTTTCTAAGGCCTTTCTGACAAGGTTTTACTTCTGTTTTTCTATTATCAGTTCATTAAATTTCTCAGCACTGATCAAATTTTTTAAGTGTGTGTGTGTGTATGTAAGTATGTTTGAAATGTACATATACTAGATACTTTGAACATTAACCCAACCCAGGTTTCTGTTTGTCAGATAATCTTTTAATAATTACCTTTTCTTGCAATAATCCACTGGAAAACACAAGCTTTTGTATGATTTAGTGTGTTTGATTAGTGTTCATTAAGGATTTTTTAATTAAAATATTTGTAAACAATAAGCCACCAGCTATAGAAGTTCACTAAAAGGCTAAACAAAGTTGCTTGTTTTTTAACAACATTTGGTACCTTTCTAGCTCCAGAAATCAAAATCATGTCTATTCCAGATGATAAGATTTCAGTAGAGCATTTAAAACCTTTTTTAGCTCTACAGTTGCATGCACTAACGGAGGGCACCATAGTTTTGGGGTATGTTTTTTTTTTTTTTTTTTTTTTTTTTTGTAGGCAATGTGCAGGTCTGTTAAAACAGGTTTACCCTTTACAAGGTTTGCCTTTTTGTTTTAATTTTATACTAGAAGTGGTTTCAGCATGACTAAAGACCGCACTTTACGTCTTGTAATAGACAAATGTATGCAATGATGAGTAAAGCTGTGTGTTAACATACAATTCTCTGGGTTGTTTAAATTATGCAAAAATATGTATTTTAAAAGCCAGATGGAGCAAAGTTAGGTAGCTGATCCACTCTCACAAAAACAGTAAGAATATCACTTCAAAGCATTTCTAGCTAAGGAACATGAGAATAACGTTAGTGGGTGCAATATTGCTTGAATGCTATAGGGAATTATCAAGCACTTGTAATCCAAAGCATGTTAGTCATGTTACTTAGAATTCGAATTCACTGGTAACTTATGTATGATGTACACTTGGCATCTGTGAGGATGCTGCCCTAGTGGCAGTTGTGACTGTACACAGTGTTGTTTAGAACCCAATTAAATGAGGACACTCTGGAAGTGTCATTCATTTGTCAGAATAGAGAATCTATGTAACTTTGTATTTATCTCAATAAATTCTGTGACTGTTTTATAAATCAATGTGTAGTAACTGGCTTTTGTTACAAGTGGGGTGTGAATGTATTCTTTTGGTTATTGAAACTTCTCCCTAGCAAAATTAACTGCTTTCTTACACCAGGGTTGAGTGTGGAATTCATCATGCCGATGATGTGAGGGGGAGACTGGATGAGGGAATGAGTAATCAACACCTGGCTGGATGTTTTTTCCTCTCATATCGGAGTTTTCTGTTTCTTCTGCTGCCGCAGTTGTCCTTTTGTTCCTTTCAGACATTGACTGGCTGCTCCACCCTGTGCTCTACAACTTCTGCCAAGTGCTGCAAAAGAATAATGACCTTCCTTCCTTTTTCTTTGCATGATGCAGAAGTGGGGGGAATAAACAGCCCCCCCCCACCTCCTAGTAAAGCCTACCCACACACTTTGAGGTAGGACACAAGACCTCGGTGAATAAACTGGAAACACAAATGGAACAGACATGTGCTCTTTTTATGACGCATCAAACTAAACACGTTTATTGTGACCTAAACCTGAAAAAAGAAAACAGGAACATAAAATATGGACAGCTTGGGTATTTACTGGAGTTACTGTCTTGTTTGTCTACTGCTTTCCTTTCAAGTGCCTGAAAGGGACCTGCAAGGTATGGCTACCTGAAAGGAGGCTGCAACAAGGTGGGTTTTGGTCTCTTGTCTCATGTGACAAGCAGTAGGATGCAAGGAAACAGCCTCAAGATGCAGCAGGGAAGGTTAAATTAGATGTCAGAAAGAATTTATTCATTGAAAGCGTGGCCAGGTATTGGAACGGGCTGCCCAGGGAGGTGGTGGGGTCACCATTCCTAGAGGTATTTAAGAGATGCATGGATGTGACACCTGGGGACATGGTTTAGTGGTGGACTTGTAGCGGTAGGTGATGGTTGGATTTGATCATCTTGTGGGGCTTTTCTAACCTAAATGATTCTGTGATTCTACATAAGCTTGTGTCATCCTAGTGAAAATCAAGAAGTGGTCAAGAACAAAGAAATCATCTGTAATCATCCTGGTGCGTTACTTTGTCGTGTTCCCGGCTGTGTTCATACAGGCTCTTCCATCACACAGGCAGGTTGTTCTTCTGTGATGTCACTTGGTGCTGCCTGGATACTGTACAGTGCTAATGGTGTACAGGGGTCTACCCTCAATGGCATGGAGGGTTCTGATGATAAGGGGAGTGTCCAGGGAAGGGAGGGATCACGACTGGATGTAGGCTCTGTCCTTGTAACGACAGCAAGCTTTTTGTAAGAGGGAAGTCTTATAAACTTCTAGTCACAAACCACTTGATGACCATGTCTTCCTTGCCTCCAAGGACTTTCGGTGTCCGCCTTTGTCTGGCAGAAACTAATGAAATGTTTTCCCTGCCTCAGTGCCAGAATGACTTGACTCTGAAGAAGCTTAAGTCCCATTTAGAATTACTGACTGGGATCCCCCTTCATTTCCAGCGGCTTCAATACCTGGATGAAAGTGAGAACGTGTAACCTCTGGGGTTTGTGGGGGTTTTTCATTGTGTCTCTACCTGCTAGTTACACCTGTGTGTAACCCTGGGTGAGGGTTGGAGTTTTTTCCTCCTTTTTGCTGTACTGCAGTTGGAATTCAGCTCTTGACTTCACTTTGCTTCCTACTGCTGAGGGGTAATAGTCTAACTAACAGGGTCTTCTTAGATTAGGAATTGCAAAAACTGACCTCTAAATTCCTGCTTAGCCTTGTCGGTAGCCAATGCCAAGCCTGGCATAGCTCTAGCAAGGCTCTGGCTAACTTCACAGTTGGAGTTGTGTGGAACAGTGTTTGTGCCCACTGCATCAGAGACTGCATGGTGTTGGAGAACTTCGTTTTGGAGGTTGCAAGCAGAAGGCTTATTTTAGAATAGAGACACCCTGTGTGCAGGGATATTTTCTCCTATGGTTTTGGTACTTGACGTGTTAACTAAAGCTGTCTGTGCGTTACGACCATATTATCCCAACAGCGCTATACTCTAGCCTTTTCCAGGCTGGGAGGATGTCTGTTTTCATAGTTCTAGCACAGTGGGACCTAAGGTGTCCTTGATGCGTTATGACAGCAAAATCAGAGAACGTGGACATTGTTAAAAAGAATTGTCACTTTTTTTTCTTTAAGCTGGTCATCGTCATCTTCTCTGAGGATATGTTGACTGACTTTTATTGTGTTACTCCCTACAGTGGATCTGCTAGATGATTCTACATTTAAGGACAATGATATTATCCGTGGTGGAACAATTACGATGCGCATCTGGAGACAAGATGGCTGGGGGCATCTTGTAGCAGCTGCTGCAAAAGGAGACATTGTGAAGGTTGACTCCGTTACTTTGGTGAACGTGTGGGGTGTGCTGTCTGCAGAAATGCTGAAAGCACGTTGCTGAAGGGCTTACGTGCTTTTATAAAGGAAGAGTTCATAGAGAAAATAGCGGGGAAGTCTTTAACGGAAGAGACAAAAATTAAGTAGGTTATGTGTGCTTCTTGTAACAGTGAACAGTGAAAATCAAGGATCAGGAGCCATTCTGCATTTCTTGCACTTCACCTGCTGCAAGCTTACAGACCTTGATTTTGTAATACTGTCAAGTCTGATTAGTAAGACAGCTTTTTTTTCTGTGTGCATGGAATGAATCGTTTCTGTGGTGCTTTTATAGAGGGCATGCTGCTTTCTCGATTTAGGACTGAAACGTTGTCTCAGCAGAAACACAAGGTACTCTGATTTGTACTGTAAACCTTCAGGCCTGAACAGATGTGATCATGAAATATCCTTTGGTGCCTTTCATAAAGAACCATTATCTCTGTTGCCCTGGCCAAATTCCAGCTTGGCTAATTACATTCTGTTCCTCTGCATTCCCCCAACCATTGCAAATGGATACCACAGGGTTCTTCACTTCCTATCGTTAACTGTTGTGTAGTGTTGCGGTTCGTTGGTAAGCAGCTGTTCTGCCTCGTGCCACAAATGGTTTGCATTTTGCTATTGGATGAAGTTTTGCTTTTTTCTCCATGTTTTGAGTTCCCTGTGTATTAGAGAATCTTCCTACTCAGTGTAGAGCAGGAAGCAGAAAGGTGTGCCACAAAGACAATAGTCTCCTTTGAAATGAAAGATGTATTGGAGACAAAAAAAAAAAAAAAAAAAAAAAAAAGTTTGACACTGACTTTCAACTGGAATAAAAAAAAAGAAAATTGTACAGCTGCTCTACCAATGTGCTTCCAGTTACTAAATGAGGAAACCATGGTGCACTGTGGAAGATGTAGTCCAATGTGGAAATGACTTCTCAAGAAGAACAGCAGCGTAGCAGCATGAGGCAACTGAAAATTGTTCTGAAGAGGCCTCTCAGCATCCCTTAAAGCCAAACACATCAGTTCTAAACAAAACAAAAAAATCACAGAACTCCTCCTGGGAAAGAATACGACACAGGGCCAAGTCCTGAAGTAGTCTGAGCTGTCTGCTGGAATTAAGGCCTGAAGTCTTGCTTAGATCCTAAGGACCTTGTGCTTACATGGCCAATACTGTCTGTGTTCTTCCCCCAAAAGCTTGGAACCTGGCCAGTCTTCAATAAATTTGAGAGGGACAGGGACTGTGAAGACATGGTTTTGATAAGATTTTGTGGAGCTCAGTATCTATATAGAAAAGGAAAACCCAAATTAATGTTCCAAGGGATGGCTGTGAATAAATGTCATTATATGTTATTCTGCTTTATCTTGATTTTCTAATACAAAACAAGCAGGTATTATTTAGGTGATCATAGAATGATTTATGCCGTGTGCTAGCATACCTGATGTGCAGATACAAGACTTCATAAAGAATCAGGTTACACTTCTGAAAGAGGCTAAAAGGTTTCTGTTTGTTCTGCAGCTGGCCCATCTGGGAGTTACAGAGGATTTTGCTGGCACCACACCGTATGCAGAGATACTGGGACCAGAGCAGAAAAAGGAATGGGTGGCGCACCGAGCTTTTGTGGCACTGTTTGTTGCCAGCCACAGAGGTCATGTTAGAACTGCCACGTTTCTCCTGAGACATGGTAATGTTGTTAGATAGAGTGATTCTTCTCTGGCTGTACCTGCATAGCATACCATGCCTTTCTGCTCATCAAGATCGTAAAATAGGGATTAATTGGGTAAAATTCTGTATTTGAGATAGGGAATGTATTAAGCCCATCAATCCTAATGTAAACATTAAAACAATGAAAACTGTTCTTGCTAGATGTGATGAGTTTGCTCTTAAAGTAGGTAAATTCATAATGCAAAACAGGAGTTACGTTTTCTTACTTCCCTCCTTGAGTATCATTTATTGGCATGCTTGTTTTTTATCACTCCCATGCAATATTTTATCAGCTTTTTAAGAAATAATAGAAGTGCTCAGAAATACAAGAGTTGCAAGCTCTAGTTCTATAGCTCTGACACTTGAGTTTTTTGATGCTTTGCAACTTGCCTTTCCCCCAGATCTGCGTTTGCACGACAGGCAGTCCTTTCCATCAGTTACCTCCTTTTTGTGAGCCTTGTCACACTTGGACTACGTGTCTCTTTGCAGGTGCGGATGTGCATTCCAAAACCCCGCTAGGAAGGACCGCCCTTCATGTAGCTGCTGTCATGGGCCGCTGTGACTGCATTGAGCTGCTCCTTAGCTGTGGAGCACGAGCCCTTGACCCGGATAGCGAGGGACAAACGGCAGTGAGCCTCGCCCGCCTGTGGGGCCAGCAGCAGAGCGAGCGCACGATGATTCGCTTCAAGTGGCAGAAGAAGTCAGCTGCTGCTGTGCTGCCCTCCAGTTCTGAGAGTCTGGCCATGCTGGAGACGTCTGGCCACGCGTCCTAAAATACATATGGCATAACTTGGTTCTGGCAGGCCTCAAGGGACAGTGACTTTCCCAAAGACACACGCTTCAAAGATAGGTCACTAGGTGGGGTTTGTAGGGTTTAGTTATGAAATAGGGTCATGTACTGGTGATGCTGCAGTGAAGATGACAGCTAGCTTGACAGCAACGCTTGCAAACACGGTCCTAATTTATAGCTTAACTTTTTATAAGATTGTTCCATGGCCAGAATGGTCATTTGGTTAATAACAGCTTGTAGGAGAGCTCAAGGCTGTCTACAAGTTCTTTGGAGTGCTTCTTGCTAGGGTAATTTCCTAATAGTTGGCAACAGACCAGAGTGATGTAGTGTAATGGGTATTTCAGGGGACTGGAAATCCCTAGATCTTTAATTCACTTCTGGCCCTGACTGGCTTTATTGCCTCTAGCAGATCAGTTAAGGGTTTTGTAAATAGGGCAGTTGGTCTACCGAGGGAGGGTGCAGGCAAAGTTAATGTGCATGGAAGTGGCTAATTATGATTGCTCAGAGTCAAAATTGGTGCTTTCTTAGAACCTCCAAAATATTAAGCCTCAGGAACTTGAAGACTGGGATTTCTTCAAGTCAGTGACTTGCTGTCCATCTGCTTTCAAGTGTCCCATGTTCCTGAAATGCTTAAGTAAAAATAGACCTCATGGTCTTGTTACATCTCTATGATGAGTAGAAGGAAGCTGAGCTTCTGGTCTGTTTCTTGAGGGCTTATTAGTGTCTCAGTGCTCCATCTTGAGCAGTTTCCATTGTTTTGCTTAGAGAGACTTGGGTGGATTTATTTTATTTTTTTTCCTGAAGAGCTCAGCACTTGACTTTCACTTAACCGTAGAAGAGGCAGTTCTCAGTGGGACAAGCACTTGTGAGAACTTGGCCCACTCAGTTTTTTGCTTGCAAAGCCCAGTGCACAGCCCGGAGACTCTACAAATAACTAACATAAGTTTTTTTTGTTGTTGTTGTTTTTGTGTCAGAGTTTTTTTTTTTGTTGTTGTTTTTTGACTTCAGTGCCCGGCCATTGGACTACACACTGAACCAGGAATGGAGACAGAGCAATGAAAACCATAGATTCAACTTCTAGACCAATCTGGGAAAAAAAAATACACGTTTACTGCAGCTTTCTTTTGTAAACTAAAAGGGCTTTGGGGTGGTGGCTGTGCTTTTTTGTTGGTATTGCTTTCCTTGAGTTTAAAAGGCTGCAGCCGCGAGGGAAAGCAAACCCGTGGCTGCTTCTTACCGTGCCTGGAGTCGCGCAGCGCCTGCAGAGCCAAAGCGCCGCAGCAGCCGGCAGAGGGAGCCCGGGCACCGGGCACCTGGGGCTGCGCCTCCCGCTGCTGCTCCCCTGCTCCTGCAGCTCGGCGTCCTTTCGCAGTCCAGCTCTCAAGTTTAAGATGACAAATAGCACAGAATATCCCAGTTGGGAGGGAACCACAAGGATCATCGAATTCAGCTCCAGGGTCACCAAAGGACCACCCAAAAATCAGACCGTGTGTCCGAGAGCGTTGTCCACGTGCTGCTTGAACTCCGGCAGGCTCAGTCCCGTGACCGCTTCCTTTAATTCCTTCTTTTAATAAAGTCCTAAAGCAAGGTTCGGAGCTTCAGGCTGTGCCAAGTGCTGCTTTGGATGGCAGTTCCTGTGGGAGGCCGTGCGGCGATGCTTATACGTGCTGACATCAATCGCAGCAAACGAACGGAGGTTTCCTGCTGTGTGAGGGGAGACTTGCAGGGGATCATCCAAAGGAAGTTCACTTAAACAGGCCTTATGTTGATTAATAATTCTATGTGATTCAAATAGATGGTTGATATATAACTGCCTAGGAGAATGACAAGATCACAATTTCTATCGGGGTAACCAGCGGACAAGATACAAACAATGCTGTTTCTGGTGTTCTGCTGAGCCTTTGAATATTGCAAGCAGGATTATAGAGAAAAGTCTACAGAAATCCTTTATTCTTTTTTTCTGTTGTCTGTCTAGACTGTGTAATCCATACCCAAGCTTCTAGAAATGGGGAGAGGTTTTGTAGTTGCTTTTAGACATAATGCAGCATGCCACATAATTCTAGGAAAAAACAGACACAGTGTCAGACAGAGAGAACTGGGTGACCTCAGGAGAAGGATGCCAGAAATAGTAGAAAATTGTGTAGTATATGAGCACGTAGTGAGGGACAAATAGCAAGTATTTTTTACTGGTAGCTGGAGACTCACCCTTTGGAAAGAACAGAACAGAAGTCACCAGTGCATTGTGTCTGGGAAATGGGAATGCACCAGTCTAAAACTGTACTGGGGCAAGTTAGAAGAGAGTGAATGGCTGGGCGAGTCCAGCACTGGAGCAGTGCATGCAGTTCTTATTCAAGAAAGGTGAATTCAAGCTATGTGAGACCCCTGAATTAGCCAGGGGAAATGAGAGTTCCTCCTCCTGAGAGGGCTGGCAGTGTAGGGCAGAGCCAACAACAAAAAAGCATGCAAGAGATAATATTACTCATTACCTAAGATGGCATGCTTGGGAGATTTAAAATAATAAAAATAAAAGGTATTTATACTGAAGGGAACTGCTGGGATAGTGAGACCAGAAATCAGAATGCATTGTGTAGCTCTTGGTCCGGAGGAGGAGCAGGGCAGAGAGACCTAACTAAATGTGTGTCCCTTAAGAACGCTGCTGTGTGTTCGAGTGCTGTGCCACGCTGTTTGGACTGGATGGCTGCATTGTCAGATGCTGATTTTATTTGCCGCAGCACTGTGTTTGCTTAAAGCTTCTATTCCAAAGATATAGATGAAGCAAATAATATTGTCTTAGAGTAACCAGCTACGCTGTAGTGTGCAGCAGAATCAGGGAGACAGCACATTGCGAGACAGACCTCACTCAGACTGAAGTGGGGTGTTGAAGAGACTGAGGCTCTGAATCCTGAAGTGCATACTCAGTTCTGGAAGTACTTCATAGATGAGCTTGAGAACTTGAGTTCTCATATATAGTATCAGGAACCCTTGTGAATGTTAAGTTTCTGTATTGTACTGGTGTGCAAAAGCCTACTTCTAGAAGAGAAGCTGTAATAACCTGTTCAAAGAAAGGAAACAGACAAGAAACAAAAGGGTTGTGCATTTAGTGCAGCAGTCATTGCTTTCTCTTCTCCATGCTACAGCAGAGGGAAAGGATCAGTCTCCAGAAGACTTGAGTGAGGATTCGTTAATGAGCTTTGGGATCCTCACATGAAGGAACAGGGAGGTCATTGTGAAGAAGAAAAGGCAACAAAAATGCCTTGAGTCTAATTAGGCCCAGAGCAGGACAAATGTCACAACTGTCTCCTAATATTAAGAAATCCAAAGCAACTCTTTTGGAAGGACTGTGATTCCCCTGGATGCAAAAGGCAGTAAGTTAAATAAAGATGACAAGCGCAACAATAATTTATCACACTTTCTTACTGTTATCAGCTTACCCCCTTTCCTTGCCTGGGCAGACCCCCAATGTTGCTCACAGCCATTGTGATGGCTGCTGTTCCCCCAGAGCCCTGAGCAAGCTAATGCTCAGCAAGCCTGAAACAGTGACTGCTGCTACTTAGAAACAGGCACCGTAGCCAGGGACAGCCTTAGATGTCTGTAATTTCAAATATCATTGAAATATTCCCTAAATGCTTCCCCTTTCTCCAGAAATGTTTCCAACTTTACCTGATTTACCTGAGTTACATCCCAATTTGCTTTGCTTATGTTTAATTTATTCCTTGGAGCTCCTCATAGATGGCTGCTGCAGAAGAGAAAGGCTTGTGCTGTTGCCCCAAGTGATGCGCTATGAGGACATGCCTACTGGTGAAGGGATGCACCTATGGAGGAGCAGTACTGCAGTGCCTGTGTTGCTGCTTTGTATCCCGAGGCTGCCAGGTGAATGCCCTCTCCCTGTGTAATGGGGAGGATCCCACTCATTTGGTCATGAGCTGTGCTTTGCTTTAGGCAGCAGGCAATCATCTCTCTCTGCTCCCAGTTCATGGCCCTGAAACCTCCTTGGTGTTAAAGTTCCTTTCAAGGAAGACAGAGGCCACTCCTTTTAAAATCTGTCCTTCTCTGATGGAACTTCCATACTGGTATTGGTGTGGGTCCCTCTAGACTCGAGCAATACCTGGGTAGGCTTTGTGTGCTCGTGTGGTATCAGCACTCCTGGAAGCCTAATGCCACTGTTGATCTAGTCTTACTTCCGAAATATCACCTACAGCGGACCTCCCTGTGGAGGCTGGATACTGAATCCTGAGAGTAAAAACCTGTGATTACTTTGGCATTGCACAAATAATTTGTTAGCTCAGTGAATTTTTAAATAGAAAAAAGAGCGAGCTTGTTGTTATACCTGTTCCAAATTTATCTATAGACAACAGTAACGCAGAATGCTGTGGCAATCACGACATTCATTTCTCAAAGTGACTCAAATGAATAGAAACTGTTAAAAGCTAGAGTACAATATAGTGCGTAAAACCCAACAGACATCAGGAAACTTGTACTGATTGGTCTCTTAGATGTTGTTTTCCTCTTGCTTGGGAAAGAGAATTGTAGTCAGCTTGCAATCTCCCTGACATTGTTCATGGAGGAAGCAGACAAAAAGTACCAATGAAATAGAAGGCCTGCAATTTAGTTAATTTTATGCAAAACACAATCAGCATTCAGACTGGGAATTACCAAGCAGAAATGTATTGATAGAGAAACCAAAATATTCTCTGTGCCTAAATGGTGAGATATTAAAATAAAATCTCAAGGAGACTCCTGGAGCTCATGTAGCTGTAGGCCAGAGAAGATGCAAAGGTGAAGTCTGACACTGCCAAAGTCATCAGGAGTTCAGTAAGGCCATGATTTAATCCCTGACACCTTAGGCCATGCATCTACATGGTATGAATCAGGGCAACACTGGTGTGACAGAACCTTGTTATCAGTAAGAACAAAGAGAAGAAAACTTTTTAGAAATGTGATTAGAAGATTTAGAAGTTATTGCTTTTGAAAATGGTTGTAAAGAGTCTAGCATAAGGAGGTGGCAGAGGGGGAAAGAGCAGTAAGGAGGGTGGTAAAGGACAGAGAAATGGAAAGAACTGCAGGTCGGCGGGGGAATGTGATTATGAAGGGGACAGTTTTTCAAGGATTTGTTTCTAATCTTGGAGACCTGAATTGCCGATGGTGGACACTGATGTTTCATCTTCCATTTTACTTAGTTAACTGTAATGCTAAAATACTAAGTGGACACCAAATGTTTGTACAGAACAATGTACACTTCTCTTTCCCAAACTTCATGCATCTCACTGTAATTTTTTAATTAATCAGTCTTTGTACCTCTAACACCGAAAGTTAGAGGTACTAACGCCTGAAAGTCCAGTGTGCATAGTCCCTCTCTGTAGCACCTCTGCCTGTAGCAGAATCTATGTATGAACGCTTTCTCTGCCTTCAATTTTTCAATTTGCAGTGTTCCTTGCATTTTAACCACCAACTGCGTTCAAAGACGACCAGAAGTTCGTTGTGAACTCTGCCTGAGGATCATGTTGACCATTAATATTTAGAAAGGATAGTGGTTTACACAGGGGAGCCAAAAGCTATAAGCTTTCTAGTACGCTTTCAACATCTAGCATGCTTCCAATACCGTTTAGGTTGGTTTAGTGCCTAACCTACGCTGCAATTGAGGTTAGTGCTTTGGTTTTCTTTCAAGTTCCAGTTCCCCATATGCTGTTCTGTTTGCAAGATTTTCTTGACATAACCGTCTGGAATGGTTTGCTGGTGTTTTGCTAGGATTCCTGTGTGTTCAGAAGCTAATAGAGGAACTGTCAACTTGAAGGCCCATCTTAAAATATGGCCCTACTGGCTTGGGATAAGAAACACAGAGATTGCTTGTCCAAGCCTCTTCCGTGGAATTCGTGACGCTATTTCAATTCCTTTGGTTTCCAGTAACCAAACAATTATTGGGGTCAAGCAGAAGTCAAGGTATAAAGATTCATCACTATGAGCTTCCTTACTTATAAGCTGGGCCATATGTTAGAGGAATGATCTGGACTGTAACAGTCGTCTTCTATCTCTTGATGAGTGTTAGTATGCATAATTCAAATGTACATGTGTTTGAATTCCAGCTTATATTGATTGAATTGCTCTATGATAATAAACAGGATAAATAAATCAAATGGAAGTAAAAGCATTGATGTGCTCTGTGGTGATGGGGGGGATTAAATTCAGTGCTGTGCCCTTGAGCTGGATGTAATTTCAAAAGTGCCTCAAATATGATGATGACATAAAATAAGGCTAAGGAAGCTGTAGGGGCAGAAGGACGGGACAGAGGAACAAAACAAACTCATTCAAAATGATTTGGATTTATTAGGATTACAGGCTGATAAGTGGCTTATGCAGTTTATTGTTGGGAAGTGTAAGGTAATGAGGCCAGGGGACTGCAGGTAATCAGACTCCAGTCAGAGTGAGAGCAATGTGGAATACAGATTAGAGCATGGCAAAAAGGGCACGTGGCACTGAGGGAAATCGTTTCTAAGGTGAATAGCTGTCTTGATGCCTCTTTTCTTCCAAAGCTCAGCTCTACAGCTGTGCTTGCTGCATGACTGAGAAACTGCTGGCCCTGCTAAAGAAGCTTCTGTTCAGCCTTGTCAACACATGAGCTCGCTTGTAAATGAGAGATGGGTTTGAAACGCTTTTTTCTCTTTGAGGATCTCCAAATACAGTTGTACCTTGTTCTGGGAGCCAAGTAAGTAAAGCAAAGAGGAAGATGGAGGGAATATAGCCATGTCAGCATGAATTAGAATGACAGTCAGGCTTTGTCTAGTAGTGTAAAAGCAGCCCGTAATCCTTTCATGCTGGTTTGGCCAGGAAAATTTTCTCCAAGGGCTATGAGATGGGTGCTTGCTAATTGCAGGTGAATAGAGGAGAATCTAGCTTTTGATGTTACAGGAAAAGTGAACTGCGACCGAGCTGCTTAATATTAAGTTGATCACACTGACTTTAGAAAAACAGAAAAAATGTAGTTTCAGACTAATGAGCACCTTGCTGGGCAATAGTAAAGCAAGGAGAAATTGGTGAATCTTTCCTGTGGCTGCTAATCTCGAGGTAGATTCCATGGTTTTGAAAGTACTTGTGCTATTCTGGTTTCCATTCCTTATCTTTAGTTCTAACATCTGTCTTCATCTTAAAATGTTTCTTTTGTCTCCTAAATTGCAAGCTTTGGATTTTTCTCACTTGTGGCCAAATAGCTTTTGAAACCCAATTAAAGGCAGAAAAAATAAATGTCTTCATTCTGTTAGATAACACATTAGCCACTCCTGCGAAAAAGTGCTTTCTCAGATTTGACCCATATCTCTAACCATCAATGTTACACTTAATACCTAGAGCACACCAGTAGCACATAGAACTCTCTAAGTCCTCCTTGCTTGATGCTCTATCAGGTGGAAATCCATTTTTGTCTAGAAGGGTTATGTTTGCAGTAGTTGACTAAGGCAGTGAGGAGCTACAGGGAAAACTGAACTGGGAGGAACAGAAGCTAAGGTAAGTCATGAATGAGAACTTAATCACAAATCCCAATGCTTATATCATATCAGAATTGAGCCATGAATGTAGAGTGGTGAAAGATTACTTGGGGAGTAAAGAGATGCACTTGGAATTTTTCCTTTTCTGAGTCTCTTCAGACTTTGGTGGCCTCTAATTAACATGCTGTCCCATTCAGCGTCCCTGTCTGGGATATCAGAAGCATACTGGATGAGCTCTAACGTGCACTCAGCACCCATCCAGAGAAGTACATCTTGCTGTGACTCCTTAGATTGTTATTATAATAGTAATGAAAGAATGGAGGCCTCTCTGTATTTATGCTTCACGTTTCTTTTATCCACTGGTTTTCCACAGCAAATGGCCAATGTTAGAATCTGCATCCTTGGAGTTCTGTTGTCGGGTTGGGCTGTCATCACACGCTTAGCTAATACCCTCTAGTAATTTTCTTATTCACATGCACACTTAATGTCCTTAGTCATTAGACTGAAAAATGTTAGCCTTGTCATAGTTAGTGACTGGAAGCAGAAAAGTCCATTTAGTTCTCAGGGGAATGAATTCTAATTTTCTGCTTGTCAGAAAGTGACATTTTACATATTTTTCTCTCTCCCCCCTGTCCCCCCCACCAATTTAGTGCTAAATTTAAATGTGTGTGTCATAGGAATAGACTTTTTGTCTGTGCTAGACACCCCAAAAGACTTGGCTGGTGTCCAGCGTGTGAGACTCTTGACCAATAGCTACTGCTAGAGCTCATTTCATGCACTGAAGAGAATGGGAGGTGAGAGTGAAAAGTTAGAAATAAGAGGTCACTGCGGAGGGCACATTAACATTGCATGTCAGAATGCATATTTTTCCCCCTGGAAAATATGGATGAAAAGCAGCTCATCTGGAATAAAATATCCAATGAAGAAACAAATTATGCTCATCAGGCAGGCTCATACTAATATTTGTCATTAAGATGTGACACCTTCTATGTAATGTCACAAACTACTGGGAGCCTTTGAAAAGTGTACTGCTTGGAAGGCAACTTGTCTGCAGATATTGAGTTCACTGTTCTATGAAAGGGAAATAACTTGTGTCTTGAAAAATGGATGGCGTTTACGGCAAAGAGAAATAATCCTCCCACAGATTACAGCTGTTCTTTGCATTGTGCTGGTGGTCTTATCTCATCAGTGGATATTTTATAAGCGTTCTTTTTTTTTTTTTTTTTTTTTTTTTTTTTTTGATACATTTCCATAAAGCTGTTTTTTAGAAGGACATTGTGTGCTGGGAGCTGGATGTATTTTGTGGAAGAGATGCCATTACAAAGAACTTAGAGTCTAAATTGAAAAAATGGGTGAAGTGAAAATAAGGAATGGTTATTCTGCTTTTTACAGATGGGAACTGAAGCAGGAGAGAGTGACTGTTGTGGCCAAAGTCACACTGGGAGTTCATGGAATTGCATCCTGATCTTTGAAGTCCAATTCCAGTATCTTTACCGTATATTGTCTTTCTGTTCCCTTGCTGCCGAATGTAGGTTTGATATGCACATGTGTAATGAGCCAAACATGTTCTGCATATGTTTAGCCATATTCTGACCTTAGGAACACGAACCAAGCTTTTCCTGATATAGCTAGGAGTGCTTTCATGAGTGGGCTTAACCAAAGAGTGCAAAATAGTATTGGCATTTAGTTTAGGAAACATCTCATGGGCTTTTGATGGAACTGGTAACACTATTTTTTTTTTTTTTTGTTAGTGTTGTGATAATTTATAGATTACAGGTAATAATGCCTGTGTAATAACTAGAGATTCAGATAAAATTCAGAGATGGTTTCTGAATCTACACAAACATTTCCAAATCCTTTGTGTGTGGGGGAACTAAATTCCTCATTGTCCTGACTGATTTTTCCATTCTCCTTACTTAGGAAATATGTATTTCCTGTGCAGTTCTTTGGGCATGATTTGTACATTATAATACATGACAAGTATATGCGTGCATAGTTAGAAGGGATAATGAAGAAAAGTAGTTGATGAAATTGAATTATGCACAATAAAATTGTAATTTTATAGAGAAGTTTGTAGTCATCAAGAGAGAATGAAGCTTGCTTGTTTACTTCATGTTGTGAGAGACCTCAGCTGGAACTACAGTCTTACATGCTGTAATACTTTATGATGTCTCACTGTAATTAGAAATTCTTTTCTAACTTTATTTGATCTGTTTATGGGCATACCCTGCCCTGCACTCTCTTCTTAATAACTTCCTATCCTTTTATGCTATTCTGGACCTGTAGGCACTACATCAACTGTTATCAAGGCTTCATTTAAGGAGCAATTGTGATTAAACATGGCTGTAAATCCATTCTCTGCAGTTTGGACAGATATGGCCCTGCCTGCAAGTAGCAGTTTGATTACAGGACCTGGGAGCCAGCTGAAGTCTACATACAGAGCTCTTAGAAGCACGGACTCAGGGAGGCTCACAATGGAGTCCAGTTCTGCCAGACAGTAGGTCCAACATATTTTATGTCAGATATCCAAGAGCCACCAGACTTAGGTGAGAGCAGAAAAACAACCTCTTGGAACCTGAGCTATTGGGCAAACGCTGTAAACTGGATGTCACCTCACCATCTGGGGATCATTCGGTAGGCACAGGCTGATGAGGCAATGCTGTGTACTTATCAACTTTTTCTACATTAAAATTTTTGAAAATCACCAGTAGAGAGCCCCTTTTCAACACAGCAAGAGATTTGGCTCATTGGCTACGATGATCCTTTCTCATATGTGGATGCTTTTGTTATACCATGAACACTGTCTGCATGTGCATTATAGCTCCAAAACAACCCTAGCAATACTGCCAAACACACACATGAAATGAATATAAAATACATTCCAAATAATTGCAGTATTTATGTAATTTTGCCTTCAGTGTTTCATGAAACCTCATCAGATTTTTAACTCCAGCAGAACCAGTAAGCTGATAGGTGTACACAGCAGTGCAGAGCGAGGCAGAGCCAGCCTGGTAATGCCTGTCGCTATTGACAGTGACTGATTAGCAATGACTCCAAGGGTATAAATGAAAGGAGAATTAAAAGCAGATTTAGGGAATCCTTTTTCTTTCTTGAGACCTTTAAGTACAATACTGCACAACTACAACTGAACACAAAGAACCTGTTTTGTTCTGAGCCATGGTGAGAGCTGTTGAAATTGGTCTTTTCTAATTTGCATACAAGTCAAACGATTGAGGGCATAGCTCCTAGGACAACAAACATCAGTGCTTCCTGAGAGCAGCACCACTGCTGCACACACTCACCTCTCCTGTGACAGAAGCAGCACAGCCAGCCTGGTTTCTCAGCACTTGGGATTAAGCAAAAAAGGGCTATTTGGTTGTTGCTAGTAATGTGTCCTTGCACAGAACTAACAACAGCCAGAAAGGAAATGAGGTGGGGGACATCTGTCTGCTCAAGTGAAGGAATAACCGGTGTCCCTCTCCAGCCTGAGAGCCCTGCAACACTGACACTACTTGGTAACTATCTTGGCTTCTGCTAAGAGAAAGTAAATGTGTGGGGATTGTTCTTTAAGCAAGTGTTATGCTAAGATGGAAGCTGCACTGCACATAATGGGGAGCACAAGAAATTACTGTAGGTTTCATTTAAATAAAAAGGATATGGCTGTGCTCTCGCAATAAGACCATAATGGCTGCGTAGTTTTTCCAGACAAGGACTGTAGCTTGCTGGTTTTTTTTGGGCTCTTGTTTTGTTTTTGTTTTCACTCCAGCTTTTAAGGATGAGAATGTTGTGTCTGACGCATGTCAGCAAGCAAAGGAGATTCACTAGCTTAGCTGGGTTCGTCTTGCTCCCCTGTGAGGAATAAAAGCGTTAACTGTCTCTCACTTCAGGAGGAGAAGGGGGAGTGTTTTCAGCCTGCGAGAAGTGAGAAGGCATTGCCAGGTTTAGGTCAGGCTGGAGCAGGGGGCTGTGTGGCACTCTCAGCAGGACAGATTAGCTGGGTGTCACACGGCAGCCTGGAGGCATCACGCGGAAAAGGCAAGAGACAGAAGCGTGTGTGCGCGCGTGCAGGGTGTGGGGGGTGAAGGCTGCCATGTCTTGTTTTGGTGCAAGGCTGTTCGCTACAACAATGATCCTTCTGGAAAGCAGACTTGGGAGATGGTTTGCATAAAGAGCCTTTGTCAAGGAAGCAGAGAAAGAAAATGGCCACTACTACAGTTCCTGCATTAGAGCTATTTACAATGTTGTTGTCTGACCTGTTAAAAACCTTACTTAACAAGGCTCCTGAGCAGTCATATTTAATCCCAGTCTGGTGCCTACAAGGCCTGATCCTGCAGTCAATTGCACCCAGTGAAGCTGGAGCCTGTATCTGTAAAGGACTGGGGGAAGACAAAGGATTCTTTCTGTTCTGTTTATTTCTACATGGTTGCATCTATTTTTATGCTTTGAAGTTCTTAGGTTTATTTCAATCACAGGTTTTTCAGTGAATCATATGAAGCACAGCAGGGGAAATATGCGGGAAAGTGCCAAATTCAAAGCTGAGTCAAATGGGTAACGCACACACCCTGGGACCACAAGGTGTAGTTTACGTTAATAAAAACACATCATATTGATTCATCATTTCAGACTTCAATATAGCTGTGTATCTGTCGCATCTTCTGTCACCAGCCTGTCACCAAAACAGGCTGTATAAGGTTAGCAAATAATAAAGAAACGGTAGAGCTTAGAATAGAGACCTGGTCGGCTGGCTCACAATAAAATTTATAAAAATGTATCTCCATTATTATTGTTCATTTTCTAGCTTAGCAATACAATTCCTTCTCTCCATTCCAAAACAGTTAAATGAATAGATACAAATTTGACAGTTCCTAAAATTGTAGCTTGCCTCATTATCGCAATGCATGCAATAACCACAGGTTTAAAGATCTTTTAAGACTGAGTGAATTCAGACCAAGCCCTAGCTTCTTCAGTTGAGTAAATTTAGTTTTTGCCTGTGCCTGATCTAGAGTTTAGGACAGGCATCCAAGTATTCAAAGGTTTTGATGCCACAGGGCTTTAGATATGCTTCAGTATTGCAACACAGAAAATGTCTGAGGAACATGTATGGAACGGTGAGACGCTGTTTTCTCGGTCTTAAAAAGACATTGGAAAGTGGCACTAGAAGGAATTTCAAATGATCTTTCCTTGTAGCCCTCTGCCTGCGATAACAGCAGCTTACCCCTCTATCATGTTATAGTTTTTTTTGTGGATTATTTAAGGAGTAAATCTAGTATTTGAAATTCTGCTATTTATTATTGTTCATTTTAAATTGTGGAGAAATGAAGCAAGAAATTGGATAGAGTTTTCTTTGTTTGTTACCAGGAAGTGCAGAACTTTTATACATTTTTTTACTGAAATGAAAAAAGAAATTCACCACTCCTGGGTGAAAAATGATTACCTTTTTCTCAGCTATCCTTGAAATCCTTAGCTTTTTGTTACTGATGCAAGTCAGGAGTAATAAACTTAAAAGATATAAAAGATATGACAGGTAATTATCCTCAGAGATACTCTTTAAAAAAAAAAAAGCTATTTTAATGTATTGTACCATAATGTACCTAGCATGCTGTAAAATGTAACCTCTATCATGCATTTCCAAAGAGCAGGAAGTCTGCTTATTCTAAGCTCAGTTTTTTTTTCAGATGCTCTCATCTCTTACAAAAGAAAAAAAAAATGCACCAAGAAGTAACAAGCAGCCTTTGATCTATAATTTCCTGTGCTGTTGCTAAACACAGTGAATTTTTGTACTTGTAGAAGGTTTACTAAGGTTGTGTAATGTTACTTTTGAGATCAATGTACTGATTTAATAATAAATAAATCATTAAAGGCTGGAAAAATCTTACACTGGGGATCAGACATAATGGTGCTTTTTGCTAACCTGCCTTAGAACCTTTTGAAGCTGCAGTGTTCTGAAGAACACATTGGTTTGTGTGTCCAGCCTGAACTTTGTATGCTATGGTAAATACAGCTGCATCTGCTTAAATGAATAGGAATTAAAATTAACCTGCCGTGTTTACTTTTATGTCTGATTCCATCTGATCCTTCTTCTCTGAACATCTGGTGAGCTGCCTCCCCAAATGCTGAGATGCTGTCCGTAAGATAGCGTGTGATGGCCAGCTGAAGCCGTGGCAGTTTGTGGATGGAGGAAAGGTAAAGACAAGTGCTTCACAACTCTCTTCATGGATACAACCCCCAGCTTCTCTGCAAAACTTGTCCTAGGTGACCAGTGGCTTGCCACCACTGAATGGTTTTAAATGTTTCAGACTCTGTAAGGGCCTGTAAAACCCAGTGTTTGGACTCATAAGCATGTCTTTAAAGGTGGCAGCATCAAAGTCTTTAAATTGAGATTAAAAGCAACCCTGTGGTACCATTCAGGTTATATCACAGAGTTTACCAAAAGAAACCTTAATGAAAATAAGCCCACTACTGAGACAGACAAGGAATAGTCTTTTAATTTCATTGCCCTGTTCTCTGTGTAACAGAGCAAGTGTTGATGTGTGAGCAGTCTGAAACCCTAAGGTCAAAAATATCTCCAAATCATCTGACTTGGACAATGGACATTGGACTTGGACAATTTGACAATGTCCATTTCCCGTGTTGTGTTTCACTGGTGCAACATGAATCAGATTTTAGCAATTTCTGTGCTGTTTTTGCAAAGTTTCTGGTTTTGTTTTGAGTATTGCTTTACTGCTGGTCTTTTCCATGTCTGACAGAGTAGACCGAATTGGTACAGTTTTTTTTTCACTGGACCTGATCAGTTTCACAGCATAACAGTATCATTTTCCAGAACAGTTCAATTTATGACACCATAGTCCTATGAAATGGTTTGACATGCTTTCAACTAACAACTTTTCAAATAACAACTTGATGGGATGTGAAAACCACAGGAGTCAGGAAGGAGGTAACAGTCAGCAAACGGGCCTTATCTATCTTGCTACACGGACACTTATGCTTGCAAGGGGAACTAAATACAACACATTTAGGAACATAACGCAAGGAGTGACCTGGACTGGGCTTCACATGGGAGTAGAGATTTTGTTCTGGTTGACAATGACTGTGTTTGGCTAGTATTTGTTGCTTTGGGACTTTATAGAATGTGGAAGAAACCACAAAGAATCCTTCGCTAAAGGAAACAATGTGTGTGAATGCCTTAGATCTCCAAAAAGGAAAAAAAAATCCACCTCCCCTGTTTTGCAAGGCAAACAATCTCAGAATGAAAGTTACTTCAGGCTGACAGAGCAGCCACAGCAGGAACCGGAGCCAGTAATTTCTGCACAAATTTAGGACTGTAGTAGGTATCCATTAGGGTAGTCAGAGCATGTACCTTTGTAGCAATGTCTCATGTAGAATAGCAATTAGAGTCATTCTCTAAGTGGCCACATTTTACAGCAGCTAAATCAATTGGCCGTCCACATGCTGTGTGTGATTTTCCTTTTGCGTGTCTCAAGACTTACAGCAACATTACTATGGTGACTGCAATTTGACCAGTGCTACTTACACAGAATCACTATTTTACTATCATCTGATCAAAAATCTTTACTCTCTGCTGCAAATGCATTTTAAATAAATTTAAATCTTTCAAATCTGAGCTCCCTGTAAAATATCTTGTATTAATTGAATTATAAATAGCAAGTGCTTGTTCTATGCCAGTTCTAAAAACACAGAAAAGAACACATTGTGAAGTGTTGTTTTTTTTTTTTTTGCTACCCAATTATGTTGTTGATAAAGTAAGTGCTTATGAGAAAGATAATTCTGATTTCGTAGTTCTTCAAGTTAAATGCAATTGTCATTTAAGACTCTATTATTTTTTCATCACACTCCCAGAAAGGTATAACCAAGCAAAAATCCACAGTAGCAAAAATGCATGGCTGACCTGCTTTAATGTCTTGCTGTGCTGGTTTGTATCAAATACACATTTTTTTTTTTTTTTTTGCATATGCAATTCTGAAAGCGTACTCCATAGTTTTTCTCTGAAAACAGCCTGTTACAACAAACTAGTTTATCTGGAACCAATAGTCAAAAGATAAGATGGCCTTAGTTCTCTGAAAAATTTGAGTCAACTATGGAGGAATTGATAAGTCACTTTGTTAATATGAATCATAGGCCACCAAAAACATCATAAATGACTACACCAAATGAAGCTTACACTGGAGCGTAGAAGACATCTAAATACACTATCATCCTGTTTTCAAATTCCAGTGAAAAATAAAGCACATAACTTTTTATATATGTTTAGAAACACCTAATTCTGCTCTGCCTTGCACAGAAGCAGAAGCCTAAGACACTTACGTAGAATTACAATTCTCTTGACTTTTGCTGTATTTTTGAAGTGATTTAATTTTGTTTTGAAGCATTTTGCCAGTGTGTGCACTGAGTTCACTAACAGTGTCCTGACCTTGGAGATAGCGTGATATTTTACAGTGTGCAGTGACATTTATGTGCCCAGCTTGGCTTCAATAAATAGGTTAATTTCCACAAATTAGATGCCAGGTTTGAAACATTACAAGGTGATTTAATAAACCTGTATCAGCTATTTGGATTCGCAGCTGAGGCAGTTGACTGGGCAGTCCTTTGTCAGTTGCAAATCCAAACCAGCTTTTTGGGCTGGGAAAAGAAATAGGTTTATAGTACCAAAACCCCA
The DNA here is from genome assembly GCF_964035555.1 of Netta rufina. NCBI lineage: Eukaryota > Metazoa > Chordata > Aves > Anseriformes > Anatidae > Netta > Netta rufina. The sequence continues at coordinate 11,376,767 of NC_140140.1, read as the reverse complement.
AATATATGGATCAGCAATTGATTGATTTATTTTATAGGAAATTTAAATTGTAAGTAATACTCCTTACACATTCCCCCTTTATATTACTTATATAAACAAGTATAGAAACCTAGTAATGAAAATAAAGCATTTAAAATTTAAATAAAATATAGTTCTTATAATTATCTTGCTTGTTCAGTGAACAGTTTACGTATGTTATAGTTAGTAACTAAACTGCAATTTAGTTTAGATTTGCAGAGTCTGATTCCAAGTAATTCTTTATTCTGATTTTAAAGTAATGTGACTGAAGTTAGTTCTGCTATGTATTCTCATTCTTTGGTAATCTTTCCAAAGGATATGAGTCATTTCTCTATTATTTGTAAAGAATATGGAAAAAGTAAAATATTATTTTGTGGGCATTTGGAACTGGATATAAAAAAATATAGGCGGGATGTTGATAACTGTGAGTCATTTCTTGGGAAGAAGGAAAGAGCAAACACTAGCTGCTGACCTACTGCTATGAAAGCCATGGACACTGCTGACTCAAGAAACAGATATTGATTACTGCAGAGAACAATGGAGATCTTGTAGCAGGATTAAAGAGAAAAGCCTTTCCCCTTTAAGCAATAAGGAGTATTAAGGAACTGCCTGTGTTAATTTCTTGGAGGCTGCTATTTGTTTCAACAATCTTCTATTTTAAATGTTAGCCAGCTAGAACTAGAACCAAATAGCTGCTACAACTAAAGAGGCTTCTTCTGAGTTTTTAGAAGTCTTGGCAAACCTTCAGGTAGGTAATGAAGAGCAAGACTGAACTCTACAACAAGCTATACCAGTAACTCGCAGCGCAATCCTCTACTGTTATCAGATATGTAAATGTAAATATGTTTAATGTAAAAGGTACCTTGTGACACATGAGACAATACTGCACATTTCTGAAACAAATAGTTGGCACATACATCACATCATCCATTTCACTTAAACAGATATTCCAGTGCTTTGCTGATAATGCATTCCTCTTATGTCCATTTGCTTTGCTAACATCGTACTAATAAATGTCTATTGTCTTCTTTATTAGTATCCAAGGGAACTATGTGCTTATTGTAAACCAAAAATCTCGGATCTCTCATCACTGACAGGAGGAAACAATTCATAAAGGTTTATCAGACACTGAGAGACAAGATTGATCTAATGCTCATTCCAATGCTCATTCAGCTGATATTTTGATTGATTTTAATGGCAGGTTATCCCTGAAAGTTTCATTAAGCGTATCATTTATACAGTATGGAAAAGTATTTAATTTTATCTCTCTCCATCGTTATATTATCGATATAGTATTATTATATTGTAACGTGCTGTGTGGTGTGGTATGTCTGGTAAACATGATACAAGCGAGATTCTACAAGCTTGCCAAATCTAAATGCTATGTAACAGACCTTTCAAACAAAGAGTGAGTAGTTGATAGCCTGAAGAATGTCTCGTAGGTTACTCAAGAAACTACTGGTACTGTTACTGTCAGTTGTTTTTTCTTTTGATGTCTACACAAATATTTCTGAAAATAAGCTTGCCATAAGAAATTATTTGATAACATGTTGTTGTTTTTATGTAGAATGTGTTAAATGATGCATGACGATGGATGGATTTAGAAATTTTCAATGCAAGAAAATATTTGTAGTAGGCCAATTTAGCTTCTATCTTTTTTTTTTTTTCTTTTTGTAACTTAGTTTTGCTTAGAAATTTATGCTTAGAAACTTGCATTTTGATCAATTAATTGAACAACTAAAAAAACTGCTTTGATACCAAAACTGCTTTTTGAAAGTGACTTCATTTTGCTGAATGGCTTTTGTATGATTTACTTAAACCAATCAGGCAACTCCACTGGAAAGAATTTAATTACTTACCTAAGTACACAAACTGCCTGTAAAGCATGCACAACGTAAAAGACAATGCATTTAATAATTATGACTTAACTAAACTTATGATTTGCCTGTTTGTTTTGTGTGTTGTTTTTTCTTCAAGCTACAGTGGATATGCTATAATGAAACCTGATAATTATCTTTTCTGGAGGTGGTTGTTTGGGATTTTATTTTATTTATTTATTTATTTATTAACGAGGAAAGCTTCTTTCCAAATATAAGGGTGCAGTTTCATGGCAACTTGAGACAATTTAAGTTATGCCTGCTACTGTCCTCTGCACCTTCCCATCCCTTTCTTTTATAAAGGAGTCTCTTTTATGCTAGCTCAGGCATGTGAGCAACTCTGTAGTGAGCTCATTCAAAGTGCTGATCTAACTGAAAACCAATTCTACAACACAAATTCCAATACTGGTAAGTGATGGAATAAGCAGCAGTGTAGGAACATATCAAGAGTATGGCAGTCTGTATCTATGTTTGAATAAGCTGCTGTGAAACTGAGTCTGAGTGGAGGCTTTCACAGAGAAACAATTGAAAAAAAAAAAGTGCTCTGCCATTTCAAAACACGTTTTTTAAAAACTTTCAATAAATATTTTAAAATCATACAGTTACTAACACTAACAAAAGAAGTACCTGCTCTCTTACATTTACATGAATTTATTGATTGTTGCTTCTAAATGAATCTGAAGCAGTATTAACAGCTTGAATGCTACAGATTTCAAAAAAATGAGCAACAAGTAAAATGCTACATTAAGATGTTCACACGTTACCAAAATGACTGTGGATGTTTAGATAGATTTCAAAGGACAAATTTTTAACAGTCCAGTAGAGAACGTTAATTTAGGAACACAAATGGATCTATGTGCCTAATTGTTATTTCTTAATGTCAGTCAGAGGGTTCACATGGCCACTTCAAATCCTTGAAAAAGGTACCTTTGCTGCTTTGGATTTCAAAACAACGTTCGAGTTCCAGCCCAGGAACAGATGATCTCCAGCCAATAAATCCCTGGGTAGTCTTAGGTACTGGAGGAGATGGATTCACCTAGAATAAAAGTAACATATAGAATTCAATAATTAAAAGATTTTTGATTGTTATTTCTGTCATGTAACATCTTTTCTGCTTGAGTGGATGGAAATGAGAGCTTGTTAAAAATAGTGGTTTTAAATGCAACCCAATGAATTAATATCCTGAACACACACTGACATTAATGGAAAGAAATAATAACTTCAAAGTATTGCCTAGTTGAATGCAAGTTTGATTTATCATGCAGAATGATTTATAAGTTAAAAAGTCCTTAGGATAGTTTAGGTCCTATTCTATAGCAAGGCACAGGGGAAGACAGAAATAAAATGGCCAAATTCCAGTGAAGTAACTTACTTTTATCTACCACTCTTTTTAATAATTCTTTTAGTGCCTCAATTGGTATGTATAACAGGAAATTAAAAAAAAAAAAAAAGTTATTGCTAAGTAATATATGTTAGCATACTTTTATAGTATATATATATATAGTTTTGCTCAGTATGTTTCTAAGGGCTTTACTGGATTTACATAATTAGAAGAATTTAAGCTTCAGCTTTAACTTTTTTTCTTACAGAATAATAATAATATTTAAGCTCGTTAACATCTCTAAACAGGAAAAACAGCATTTTACACTTGATGCAATGCATTTGGTAGCAATGCAGCTATGGAATAGTAATTTTGTGGCCAAATGCTAAAGATATTACTGACTAAGCTGGCTTTTTCATCCAGAAGTACTTATCCATCCCACTTTTCTACTTTAAAAGATGGGTAAGCATCAAGTTAATCTGCAACTAATCTTGCTAAAAAGGAAACACACCAAAAGCCAAGAACCTCTGTTCACTGACTGCTGTGCTTACTTTGGCTGAATCTTCCCAATCGGGCATGTTATATCATTTTAGCATCTGGGGACTTAGTAGAGAAATACACAGCAAGAGAACAATGTTTCAGTTCTCTTGCCAGAGTTGCTTCACTTTGTTCTTTGGCCAAGATTAGAAAATGTTTATGATATTTAGGTGGAGCAGTTCCTCTGAAAAGATCATTTTTATGGCCAAATGTGCCACCCACTGAGATGGATAATGGAGGAAACCATGTCCTACTTACAATCTGGGGGAAGGGACTATGAAGAACCAATTATTAATCTAACCTAGAGAGAACAGATATAATGACTGTTACCATGAAGGTAAATGTGCAGAAAGACACACAGTTCTGAAAAAGGACTTAAGAAACTTCACTCTGAATATGTAGAGGGTGACCTAAATCACACCAAAAAAAAAAAAAAAAAAAAAAAGGATTCTGAGGTGAAATGGAAACTCTGATCCCTGGTTCAGTATGCACCAGGCTACATATGCTACTTTAGCAGCTGATAACTTGTGCATGTGATTTCTAACACACATCATTGTGCAGCAGAAGCAAACCTGACTGACTGAAATTGGATGCTTGAGACAAAACTGAAGAACAAGTAGCACTAATGGCAGAAATGCTGGCATTTAATTTCTCTGTCACACTCAACACTTATTTTTTATTTCAGTTTAATTTTGGTATAAGCTTTTATTACTTGCTCACCTTATCTTGCCACCATTGGAATCCTTTGAAAGAAAGTTCAACAAGTAGGAATTTTCAATCATCTCTTTTCTTTCCTTAATCTTCCAAGTAGAATAACCTTCCTTTTTGTTAGTGTGCTCTGCTTCCCCTTTTATATGTTCCTCTCCCCTTGTCATTGATTTAGCCTCCTATATAGTTATTCAATTCAGTGGTGATTCTTACACTGTATATTTATAAATCAAAACAAGGTTCTCATTCCACTAATTTCTAACTGTGAGACAAAACATACATAACTCATACAATATAAAAGCAAATAGTTATGAATTGGCTCATTAGAACTTGACTTCTCCTGGCCAACCTAATTTGTGCCACTGAAGAGGACAGTGGCATCATCTCGGCCAAAAAGAATACTGCCTTACCTTACATAAAGCTAGAAAAATGGCTGCATATTAACCAATAGTTAAAACAGAGAGATAAGGTTATGATAAGCCTTGAAGTAAGATATTTGAGCAATGAATGGTCAGCAATCATAAACAGCTCTGTGAACACTCTTCTGTAAGAAGCTGTACAGATGACTGTTCTGTTACTATATGCCACAAAGGAGAGTACGAGGGAGGGGCTTTACAGAAAGATTACATACAGTGAAAGCTCTGTGAACTAACAACCATATTCAAAGGGCAATTCCTTGTCTTAAATGAATGTTTTTAAAGCGTTGCTTGCGTTGCAAATACAATTTACTCTGACCTTTATTTAAAGGCCCACTGCTACAAGACAACTGATTTTTAGAGCTTGCATAGTTTCTGAAGACAGGTATTGCTGTACTACAATTATAAAATCTAATTTTCTAACCTTAATATATTTTTCCACGGGGGTCACAGGTCGAATCTGCAGATGTTCTGGAAGCTGTATCTTGGGCTTTGTTTTTTCTTTCTTTTCATCTTCAATCAACTGACATAAAAAATATCATAAAAAAAAAGAAAAGAAAAAAAAAAAAGACTGGTATCAATACCATTTTCCTTATTGCAGCATTTGTACACCCGGTTCTTTCCACCTAAAACAGGACTACTTAATGTAGTGCTTTGGAAATCACTGTAATGTACTTTTTGTTTTCAGAATGTGATATAATTCTGAATTTCAGATAACATGCAAGTACTGCTGAGTGATTCCAACTCTCTTGCACCACTGGTGCAAGACAGGCTAGAAAGATATCTTCTGTATCTTATATGACCACAAAACAAAGATTAATAAATGATAATTTGACATGTTCACCAACAGTAACAATGCATAGAGTTTGTCAGTCTTTCAGCTGTAGATCTATTAGCATTGTGCAAAGGTGGTATACGTGACAGACTGTGGTTATCACGGATGGATGTTGAAGCCTAAAGGACCAAATATTTTAAAGGTGTTAACTTGGCTTCCTATAGGAATTTTCAAAAAATTCCAGAACAGTTTAAGTACTTCTAGCTCCATGGTAAGTAAATTTATAGCTTTATTCAAGGGATGCATCAATCCTGTTCTTCAGCAATTAAATATTGTGATTGCAAAGGTAACATTATGTGATACTATATTCTAATATCTAAACATCATCGAGAATAGACATCTCTCCAAATATTTTAGTTTGCTGTAAACTTCTCCACTGAAAATTTAATTAGCTAGAACCTTTTCCCCTTGATTTTTAATCTACCATACGGATAGACAAAGGGGAAATATTTTCCTGTCAGTGTGCATCTAGTACTTGTTAGCACTATTGGGAGTCATGCTTCTCAAGAGAAATATATCAGAATGTGTATAGCATATAAATTACCACTTGCCATATTTTGTTCAGGGGAAAGCTGAAACTTTGAAACCATCTTAAAGGTACTGAATTTGTTAACTGTGAACCTAACTTAGGAAAGCATACTCATTACTTTTCTACACTTCTGTGCTCTCATCGTGTTGTGTCCAGATAAATTTGTGTGCAAGTAAATTTCATGTGTTGCTTATATACCATTCAATTTTACCTCTGGAGGTGTTTTCAAGAATCCCCATTTGTGAGACCACTTTTTTGCAGCTTCTAGTTCGCTTTCTATGTATCTTTTCCTGAAATGGAAGAATATTTAAGACTTTGAAAGATACCTTTTAAAAGGTAACAAACAAAATAAACAAACAAACCCAACAACTGTTGTCAAAAAGCACAGCAATGGCATGAATCTTTAGTCCTCTGCCTCAAAATAGCAAGTTATTGTATGTGTTAACAATTCTCTGACTCAGGGATAATGGTAAATATTTTCCATGATGAAATGGAAATGAAAAACTATACATGAAGGTACTTCTTCACAGGTTATATTTACATTGGGAACTGGAGGAGATCACATTTGTTGTGACACCTTTTTAGAAAGGTGTGAGACATAAGCACTGATGTGCTTTCATACACCTGCTTTTAACTCCATTTGCTGATGAAACTTCTTGAAACTTTCCCATTTACAATTAAGTGATGTCCCCATCGCACCCCAGCCCTGCTCCCTGGTGCTCACGCTGAGGGGCTGAGGGACGGGGGCAGTGCTGGCTCCCCGGGGTCTGTTAGCACTGCTTCGCCTCTCACACCTGAGGGGATGAAAACCCTTCGGCTTTCTGAGGGTATCAGGGATCTGAGCACACACAGAGTGGGGGACACCCAGCGTTACCACTTCGTGTGAAACACAAATATGAACAAATCCCTGCGCTGGCAGGGCAGAGCTTCCAGAGAGGCTGCCTTGGTGGGACGGGGCAGCAGGGGAGGCCTGGGGCCGTTACCAGCAGTTGTCCGCCGCTACGAAATTGCACGGCTGCGCCCCATCGCTGCGGCGCTGCGCCATGGGGCCGGGCCGGGCCGTTGGGGCGTCGTCGTGTGGGGCCGGGCCGCGCTCGTGCCGAGGGCGGGCGGGGAAAGCGCGGGCCCGGCGCCGCCTGAGGTGGCTTCGTGACGCGCGGCTCGCAGGTGAAGGGCAGAAAATAAACACCCTGGGTTTCCTCGTCACCTTAAAGTCCCTCAGAAAAGCGAGCTTGACGTTGCTAGTAATTTAATTTTATTCTTTTTTTTTTTTTTTTTTTAAATGTCGCTCAGCGCGGAAACGTGTTTGAGCTGAGACGATGAAAAGTGTGTGAGGAGGTAGCGTGTGTCCGAGGAAGAGCTGTTTCCTGAACCCGCAGTTCTGCTGAGCTGCTAGGGGGCTTTAAAATCCCAGCAGGGGACTGTGGTCACTAAACCTGTGGTATTTTTAATTGCAATAGATGTGAAAAATGGTTGGAAGGTGTGCCATTTTTTATTCCAAAGAGAATTGGCTTGTTAACATGCCCAACACCTCATCTGTGTGTATGAGGGATACTTTCTGTTTTCTAGGCTTTTAACCTGCTGTTTCTAGTCCTTTGGTGCTCTTGATGTGCACCTTGCTACACACATTTGATATTTGGTGGTTCTAGCAGGAAATAGTACTCTTGTACTATTAGTAGTCTTGTACTCTTTACAAATTACATGCTAAGAGTAGAGGATCTAAGAAAGATCCCAGTCCTCTTTATGGGTTATACAAGAAAACCTCCAAAAATATTTACAGCTTGTTAAAAGTTCACTGTGTTCCACTATATTAATATTTTTGGCTCTCTATCAATTTTTGGGGGCTTTTATTTTCTTGCTGTTGCTTTATAAATCATGGTTCTTTGTACGTAGGGGTTTAAATAGTTCCCTGGCCCCTTTATGGGAACGGGTTTGTACTAACGCTGTGAATAGTTAGGGTAACTTACTGACACCAGTGGACAACTATTATCCGTATTATAAAATAACTGCTGAAAGACTTTGAGCTGAGCTCTGTTGTTTATAGGTAGTGTGTTTGAATGCTTAGTTGCTAGTTTTTTTTGTTTGTTTGTTTTTTTTTTTTTTTTCTCTTGTAGAGCAAAATAACTGAACGTCTTAAATACTTGAATATGAGAAGTCTGTAAATACCTTTAGGAGCCATTTTAGACATACCAAGAACTTCTGTTTGAATAAGAGGAAAAAAACAATTTGTAATCCTAAAATAGTAATTAATACTGCTCTTCTGGGTTTCCAAAAATCATTAAACTATCAGCAAATTTAATATTTCACTTACATGCCATTCCTTGACTCTCTAATTGATAATTAGACTAGCAATTAGATCAGCTGGGTGTCCTATCACACCCATAAATGCTTACTCATTGTCCTATTTAATTAACTCCTGCTGCTTAGTTACATTTATCTCAGGAGCTCTCTTATTACAGTCTGGATGGTTTCTGTGAAAATAAGTAATTTGTTAATGAAAGCAATCAAAGTGATAGTTTACTATATGTCAGGATTTAAACTGTAGTAGCATTTGTCAAAAGAGAATGAAACTTATACTAATTATACTAATTTTTCAGATGGGGTGATGCAAATAAGTGAATTGTTATCTTTAGGTCTTATCAGGTTCTTATGAGCACAGGGCAACATTAAAACATAGGCAATGTGAACCAAGGAAGTGAAATAGGATTTTAATGAGCTACTAACTATACAGAATGGCTTAGGGATACATGCCCAGTGAGATCCAAAGGCCATTTGCTGAAAGTCTGGGTCTGGTAGTTAAATACAGCAGTGTTTGTCAACATGTGGCAAATGGTGAAGCAGATAATAAATCACTGAAGATCCGTGTTTAAATAGAATCAAGTCTAAAGACTTGGTGCCTTGTCTAAAGGCAAGCAATATTTGGATCTTCTAAGAACTAATGTGGCTATAATGCTAAATCCTAAGGCCATAAATGCTAAAATCCTCCTCCTACTGCTTATTCCACTTCCAGTTAGAAACTACCCAGTTATTCAGGTACTCAGTAGTGCTGCTGTTGATCAAGTGAATCTTCAAGAACTTACAACTTGTATGTAACACAAAAGTAGCAGATTGGCCTCTTGAATTTTAGATATTCTTTCACCTGCCATAAGACACCACCCCACTGCTGTGGAATTCGTGTGTTTTGTTTTTGTTTTTTACAGACCCTTCATTCCCTTCTCACTGCAGGTGTGTGCTGTGTGTTGATAATGATGCAGCTTTGGCATGGCTGATACAAGTACAGGTGGTGCTGACTTGTGAAATATGTTAGAGAACCAAATAGACCCTGCAGTAAGAGAAGATCAGATTGCTGATATAATCTGTTATCAAGCAGTTGAGCTTCCGCAATCAAAACAATAGATAGAATGGGGACAGGAGGAGTGATAAATGAGCTGAAATGAATAGTTGAGTTAGGTGGACATCTTAAAACTAGGACGGTGGCTTTCCTGATGTCATTCATAGTCTTCAAGATGAATTAATTTCTGTTTTCTGGGAATTTTGTGTGCCTACCCTGACATGAAAATGTTAACGCTTTTCATATCACTTGTTCATAGAGAAATGTCCAAATTAACGTACAATAACTTTTTGTGCTAATCTGGGAAATTGCTTGGAAGGAACAAAGTTCTCCTTCAGGCTCTATGCAAGTATCTGCAAGTGTTGTTCATGAGCATCTCAGCTTCCACTGAATGAGCAGAGGTTGATGATTCCAGATTATACTTGTGCTCAAGTGCTATAGATGCAGGTATAAGGTACATCATGCTTGACAGTACTCTAACCAAGCTGTTTTGTAACTTTTATGAAGCCAAACCTAGGTCATGTCCCCAGTTCGAGCATCATGTTATCAACTGCACAGATTTTATTGCACTTAACTATTCTTGCCAGTAGAGATGAGTCCTCTGCCTTTCATCAGAGAATGGGTAGGAAAATTAAAAAAAGAAAAACTTTATTTTTTGTTGTAAATGGTGTTTTGAGTATTTTTATATTTGCTGCTACTAAGGCCATAAACATAAATTATTATTTTAAATTATCCAGCACAGAATAGAATTAGATCTAAATCCTTGATCTCTTTACTAAGAGTTCTGCATTGTTCAGGTTGGAAGTATACCAGGAAAAAAAAAGTTCAGCTGAGAATCCTCTCAGAGACGTTTGGGATGGTGTAAAAAATCCATTGCTATTTCTCTATTTTGCTCCCCCGTATATGTGCAAGGAGAGTGCAGACAAAGGTGGCTTGGGAAACAGCAGCACGTAATGTGGTTTGGCAGGACAGTCCCTGAGGAACTCACCTGCTTGGCTCAGCTTAGAGGAGGTTTTAGCAATGTAAGGACTGCCTGAACTTCTGGTAGGCCCAGGCCTGTACCAACATAAACCTGCCTGGGAGATTCTTTCAATGCTGTCCTCTCCTCATGTTGTAACAGTGTGCTTCGTCAGCAGCAGCAACTGCCACAGTGCATGGGAAAGCAAAAATATAAATGATAAAGTAGGGCTCTTTTCCCCCTTTATGTTCTGAAAGCTTACAAGATGAGAAGTACTCATCAGTAAATGAACCTTTGAATAGTGTATGTGTTTTCTGAACACGTTTCAAACTTGCAACTGTAAAGATCGAGTATAACAGAAGTATGTTTCTTATGAGGAGATGGGCATTATAGATGTAATTCTGCTTGGAAACAGCTGCAGCACAGGGGGCTTGGCAACTTCTATTGTATTGTGTCCTGCTGGCATAGATGTTGCTGTTGTGTTCTATCTGAGATGTTCCAACACTGTAATGTTATGCACGTGTGATGGAAGGCACGTGTTCATGATTTAGGAATTGGCTCAGGGCTGTGCCACTATCTTGTGTGTGACCAACAAGACCCATGCACTCCTGATGTGATGTGACTGTTGCTGTACATCTGGCAGCTCTGCGGGGGCAACTGTCAGTGCTCTGACTTGGCTGCTTGGCTGGAAAGTGCAAATACTCTACGCAGATGGGAGATAAAGCAGTGAGGGAAAGGAGAATGCTAATGTCCCTAAGGGAACCCACAGTGGTGTATACCAGTCCATGTTCTCTGGTTTTATTTCTGAAGGCTTGCACTTCACACTATAAGCACTACCATTTTTGCATTTAAGAACCTGAAAAACATTTTCTTCTTCCAGGTACACACTAACCATCGATGCTTCTCTACTCTGAAGTGAAGCCTCTGCAAATGAAGATGTTAGAAGCATATGTATATCTATGCTTATGCTCTTCCATTGAAAATGCTTACCAAAAAAATCAATTAGCACTTTTGGGCAGTTCTGTACTTGTTGCTCCATGATACCATTTGCAATACTAAGTGTGGAAGCCTAACAGAGGAGATTGTAGAAATAACTTATGTCTTTTGCTAATATTTCTAAGTATTTCAGGTGTAGGAAGCTTGAGTGGTAAACTGCTTGTTAAGATTACTGTGATTTCTTTTAAACCAAATGCTATTGACACGATGGCTTCTGGCTTCACTCCAAAACCAAAACAAACAAAGAAAATAAACACACCAAAAAACAAACCCCAAATGAAAACAAGCAAACCCTTCTAAAGTGTGTACCATCAAGAATACGTTAATTGTAGTTCTTGGTTTACCATTTGAGAGGAATCCACGGCTGGGTTAGAACGGCTGGGTATTTTGTAGCCAAATTTAGAATGGTCAAGATCATGTTGTGGCTGTAATTATCTAACGACTTTTGAACAGTGTCTGGTGTCTCTATTTTCCCAGTAAAATGTTTTCTTTTCCGTCTATAAAATGTCACATTTACAGCTTTATGCAGATTTCTGTGCTTGAAAGGGATGAACTATCTTTACTGAATGTAGATACTTGTCAATAATTCCTCAGTTTCTGTTTTTGAAAAGATTCATTGTTTTCTGGTTCAAAATAAAGATTTGCATGAGATACCTCTTTCTGTTATCTTGGATGGAAACACCTTTATACCGTAGTTGGTGAAGTAAGTGTACACGCTCCCCAAATAAAAATATTTCCACTAGTGACTTGGGGGGCTTTGTCATTTTCATATTGAAGGACCTATTTGCATTAAAATTCCTTCTTCATAGGCATTGCTCCTGAGCACTGCTCCACAGCTCCAATTGCAAGGGGCTTGCAGGATGCTGCCTGATTGCAGATTCAAAGATGGGGAACAAGACCACCACTTCCAGTCTCCTCACTGTAAACAGTTCTTGCAAATGCCCATGTGCAACATGTACCAGACTTCTCCCCCATTACATGCTGGGGTACCTAGGCATATAACATGAATTAAAGGTTAAGTAAAAAAGACATAATTCAGAATTTTGTTGCATTCTATAAACTGAAATCAAACTCTTAATGGTCTTTGAAAGTATTTTTTTTCTCAATACAGTGCATGTTTCAAATCAGAAGAGCTGCCTTTTTTCTTTTCGCATGAAAGGCAGGGGGTCTAGGACATTTTAATAGCTTTCATATTCTACTCTGCAAATATATTATTGCAGCACAATAGTTTCTTTGCATGAGAATTGCTTAAATGATTCAAAATGGATTGAAAAATATATTTCAAGTTTTAATTTTATGCACAGAACATTAATGAGCAGTGCCCCTTAGAGACTTGCTGTCAGTTTAACATATTCACAATAATCTCAACACAGATGTTATTCCATCTAAATCCTTTTAGAGAGAAGAAACTAGTAATTTTTCCTTGGAGAACATCAGAAAATATATTATTGTTGAAATTACATTTTGATCCCAGAATGCTATGTAAAATATCATTGCTAGGAAGAATAAGTAGCACATTGTTTCTGAAGTAATATGCACGTAAAACTTCTTTGAGCCTTTTCTAAATTTTAGAATAAGTGAAATGTTGTTAGTCCCATGCAATTTTGCTTCCCTTGAGGGTGATTGTAGGTGATAATGGCTATGAGCATCTCATTGTGCTCTAATTTATGAGGGTATTTGGTTTTAGTTCAGATTTCTCTATTTGCAGCTATAATGTGATAAAGTTATTGCCTCTATTAGATGCATTTTTTCTGCTCTTCATCTGAGCACATGCATTAAAATACTTGCTAGGAAGAAAATATATACTTAGAACAACCTTTTTCTTGGAAACATTTGAAGTACACTTTCTGCTTTGTGTTCTTCAGTGTGCCATTGTTTTGCTTTTTGGTACACTTATGTTGTACTCTGGTTTTGTATATCTTGAAATATCTTTATATATATATATATAAAAATTAGATTGGTCTTACTAGAGTATATGGCAGGTGAGTGTTCTAAGAATTCTTCCAGAACTGCATAAATACAAGAATAATTCTTAGAGTTGTTGATACTGGAGTGCATACTACATTAGTTATATGCAAAGATAGTTGCTTAGAGTAAGTTCTCATTAGATTTCACAGAACTTTCACAGAACTCTTGTGGAGGAGGAGGATAAAAGGTAAGAGTGCAGTTTGTCCATTGCAAAAAGCAGGAGAATTGCCAGTTGTAGTCAACACAGCATTCCAGCCTCTTTTTTGGGAAAGACCTGTAGCTCCTGCAGACATTTTGTGGGGGACTACTGACAGTAATAAAAGGTGCAGTTCATGACACATGAAGTAAGACCTCTGTTTCAAAGCTAAGGTCTGTTTTACGAGCCTTGATGCAGAAAATCGTATGGGAGGATGTCTTGCTGAAACTACAATGCAATGGAATACCCTTTATGCAAATGTATTTGTTTTGCAAAAGCAGATAGCTTGATGTGAAATAGCTGTTCATTTCTCCGCTTTGCTGTTAAGAATGCTAAAGGGAAAACAACTGTTAATATGATGATATAAAATAGCTGCAAAACTGTAAGCAAACAAGAGTCTCAGATAAAATCTCAGAGTACAACTGCTAAGTTTAAATAGAATATGTTTTATTTAAAGCTTAAAATTAACCCAAATCCAATTGAAATGTAAAGGTAATTCATATAATCCTACCACTAAATTTTTAAAATTACTAATGCATTTTTTATTGATTGAGCTTGTAAATATAAAATTTTGACATACATTTAAATGTAGATTGAAACTTGTTCTAGATACACAAATATAAAATATTTTATGTTTTTAAAGAACAAGGAATAATGTATTTTCCATACCCTTGTAGCAGATTGTTTTCAGCATGCATTAATGACATTAAAAGTGCACATGACTTGCTTTAGCTTCACTAAATTATAGCAGTTGATAAATTTGCCTTTATTGTTCACACTACTTGATCTTTTGTTTTTATAAATTTTTAAGTGTGTGGTTGTAAATATTTGCACAATATTTGTACATCTTAGATGATGTACAATGAATGAATGAGGAACTCCTGGAAACAGGAAATATTTCTAATCGAATCTGAAGATACTCTTTTCAGAGGGAGTCTATCAAAATTGCGAATTATTACTTTTGATCTAGGTAAAATGATCCAGAAGAGCATGGGTTGAAAATATCAAACTTAACATATTAAACATATGTTTAATTTAAGTCTTGCTTTAAAAGTTGCACTACTTGTTAACTTATTATATGAACTAAAGTTCCTATAGAAATTGGTAGATTAATACAGACTTATTTCTATAGCAAGAAGTCCATTTCTGTGCCAAGAAGTTCTTTTGGGAATATAAACCAAACTGTATTAAAACTCCCTTGGAAAATGGTCCCTGTGGTGAGAGGTCTTGCCAGAGACAAGGGTAATGTCTAGTGCTAAGAAGACACTAAACTTTTTGCACCGTTTTGGTCCTAGATATCAAAAGGTGATTTGCTCTGTGCCTTCCCAGCAGCCCACAGAGGTTTCCCGTCTCGTGGTAAAAATTCATTCTCCCACCAGCAGCCATAACTCCAGCAGCTCTGCATGGTCCACTTGCTGAGGTCTTCTGTGTTTTCCCCTCTAAGCACTGCAGCTATGTCTGCATCTCTCTGCTACTAAGTCTGAAAGGATCCTACTGCTTCTAATAATGGATGGAAGCTTGGAAGGAGAAATGCATGCTCAAAGAGATAACAATTATCCTTTCTTTACTATGTGCTTTTAAGCCTTGCTAGCCAGACCAAATTTAATCTTGTAGCAAAATGTTTCCATGAAAAGCATGGTGATTTTATATATTATTACTCAAGAAAATGAAATTTCCTAAGTATGTGGAAATGGCCACGTATGTCTCAAACAATGCTGCTGTGTTTCTGCATTTTAGAAAGCAGTGGCTGGTTCAACAGTTCTTGCTATCTCTGTACCTTTCTGCCGATGGACAATGTAGACGGGCCTGTCATCTATGGAATGTTCTGTGAAAGATATTTTTTGAAAAGATAATCAATATTAATGTCTGGAAGGCTGTTAGAATAAGCCCCTGCCTGGAGAATGCAATTCAGTTTCTCAATAGAATACAAAGAGAAAGAAATGCACCCTGCAGCAATCTGTTTTTTTTTTTTTTTTTTTTTTTTTTTTTTTTTTTTATAGTAGCCTTGGGAGGTCATGGGATTTAAAATATTTACACTGTCATACTTAGGAAATCCAATGATCCTAGACATACTTAGTTGCATTCAAAAGACTCAATATTTAGACATATGCTCCATAAGTAATGTTGCCATAGTGAAGAATGATTGTACAGTTACTGTAGTAGAAAAACTAATGCAGAAATCAATTTAGTATTGATATTGGGAAAATACAGGATGTTGATATTGAATTTAGGTTAGGATTTTGCTGTTCTTTGTTTATCCTAAAAGAAGTAACTTCTTTCTTTACAGATTTGGAAAAGGGCTTATTTTTAACAAAAACTTTATTCAAGTTTTGGCAACTTTCTTTGATCAGATTTGCCATTCTTTATGTAAACTGCAACTGAAATATAACCTGGATGGGTTCTTCCATGTAAGGATAATGAATGTTTAACTAGGTACTGTAACAAGATATATGCAGTAAAAAGATAAATGATGAAGCATCTTAATGTAGCTATAAGCTTTGGTTTAATGTATCTTTGACTAAACCAGGTTATGACATAAAATTTAACACACATGTACCCCAATTCAATGAAACGGCTTTTCAGTAACATTTTAAATAATACCCACTCATGCAGGCTTTCACATTAAAGTAATTATGGAAGGGGAATGATAAGAACAGAAAGAAAGTTTACTCTTCCTCTTCATAGTGAAAGCAAATGTGTTTTTCTCCAGAATCTGCCAAGCCTGTGTTTTAATGATTTAACAGATGGAGTTGGCACATGTGAACCTGGAAGATGCATCTGTCTGATTTTTCCAGTCTGAGGATTTTTTAACTGCATTAATAGCACAGACGATGGTAAAATATCACCTCCCCAGGCTGCTTTGCTCTCCTAACACATAATGTCTTTTAAGAAAAAAAGTGATAGGAGACTGGGGTGAAGAAAAGGCCAGAGAAATGAGGATTTGAAAAGTTTAATATTTTCAGTCTTCACTGCATTAGGCTTTTAAGCCTCTCACTTTGATGAATTTTGTGCCTATGGTGTGGAAACAGAAATTCTACCCAGGCAGTTTTATCTGTGATCTCAGGGTTCTGTTAATTACTTGCTCTAAATAAATAAACAACATTTAAATAAGGAGACTGATAACCACTAGCGTTTTTTCCTTTATGATTTAAATGCCTGTGATTTAGTATTGTACTTTGATATTTTTTTTTCTGTTAATTTTTGCAAAGGTTTTGCTCATGTGTAACTTCAGGTTTAGGAATCTCATTTAATCACTTGCACTGTTCATTCAAGCAGACATGCGAATGCTTAATTGTTTTAACTGTTTGAATGAGGGCCCTAATTTGAATTTCTTGATTTTAGGGTGTAACCCGTAGCATTCACCCAGACTTTCTGCTGAAATCAATGATATGGCTACCTGTGTAAAGAGCATGAAGGCCATGGGTTAAATGCCTCAGTAGTGTGTAGGAGTTGACTGAAATTACAGGCCCTTTATAATGCTTCTGCAGGCATCTTCTAAGGGGAGCATTGTCCAAGGACTGGATCAGGCATCTCATTCGGATAGCACTTCTGTAAGCTGTCCAGCTGGGTACAGTAATGTTACAGCAAGCTCTTGTGAGGATGTGCCTAAACAATGGCACCAAAGATGGTGAAGAACCTGAAGGGTAAGACTTACAAGGAGTAGCTGAGATCCTCAGCTTGTTCAGCCAGAGCAGAGGAGGCTGAGGGGAGGGCTCGTGGCAGTCTGCAGCTTCCTCACAAGGTGGAGTAGAGGAGGAGATGGCACTGGTCTCTGCTCTCTGGTGACCAGTGACAGGACCAAGGGGAATGGCATGGAGCTGCAACAGGGGAAATTCATATTGGATATTAGTAAAAGGTTCTTCACCCAGAGGGTGGTCAGGCTCTGGAACAGGCTGTCCAGGGAAGTGGTCACAGCACCAAGCCAGCTGGGGTTCAAGAAGCATTTGGACAGTGGTCTTAGACTTGTGTTAATTTTTAGGTAGTTTTGTGTGGGACCATGAGTTGGACTCGATTCTTGTGTGTGCCTTCCAACTCAAGATATCCTGTGATTCTATAGGATATGGAAGGGCTTCTCATTCTGTTTTCAAACAAAAATGTTGTGATAAAATGTAAACGAAATTAATCTGTAGTGTTCTGTGAACTGTCCTGTACTTGCTTTAACAGCATGTATGTTTTTAGTTCATTTCAACTTTATCTTACAACTTCTGGGAAAGAAGAAAATGTAAAGAGGAACAGCTCTCATTGTTGATGAAATTAGCACAAATATGGCTTTTTGTGTTGATCAAAGCCTGTATACGGGAATTTTGGAATAAAAGGATCCAGGATAAAGCAAAGCTTAATAAGCTAATGTTATGAACTGCATGTTAATGTAATCCTTCACTGGGTTTCTGCTCATTTTCAAACATCATTTTTCTATCACTGGAAAAGAAAACCTATCAAGCTGGATGTTTTCACCTGTTCCAGAAGTTCCAGGTGTTTAATGCTCTGAGTACTGACAGTGACAAAGTACCTCAAAACATTAGTCATTGTTTTTAGACAATGCACACAATGGATTAAAAGGCTTTTGCTTTCAATTGTATTTAGATTAATTGAAAGATGAAAAAATATGTAGTCACGTTATCCTACCATATGCTATCCATGTATGTATGCAAACTGCAGCAGGTCAAACACCAAGGCTGCCTTCTCTTGTCTTGTCTGGTCCCAGTTAGAAGTAGTTAGCTTGCTGCTTTCGAAGGCTGAAGCTTCAAGCTTTGACATTACAGTCCTTGGGGAGACAATGCTTGCTAAAATGACAGCAACTTTCCCTAAAAGCTTTAGATGAACTTGAGAAATGACAGGTTCTGATTTCTAGGTCATTAAAGCTAGTGGAAAATTTGGCCCTATTTCAACCACTCATCCTATTACTGTTCTGGTGAACAGTAATAAGATTTCAGAATTCTCAGGTAACTAGGTGTCAATATGAAAGTTAGTAAGGAAAAGTACATTTAATTTTCCTGTCCAAAGTCGTAGTCAAGGTTTAGAAAAGTTGAGGTTTAGAAAGTGAAGAACTGTCAAAACCAAATATCTGATTTAGCCTCACTGTAAGTTTTTCACAGCAGGAATTTTGGTTGTTGATTTATGGATGTGACATACTTTTTTTTTTTTTTTTTTTTTTTTTTTTTTTGCCTATCCTGAGAATAAGCAATAATCTTCTGTTCATTAAACAGCGCATTGCAGTTTTTATCTTTTATTCTACATCTATGTAGAGGGTTTTATTTTGATGAAAATAGAATTATTCAGCAATGTTCCAATTTAAAGCCCAAAAAAGTCAATGAAATGACTGACTTCTGTACGAACTGAGTGAAGTTCTATTATAGTTAGGAAACAAAAAATCATTTTAGAAACATCTGATAAGAGAGGACTTTACAGTTTGTCTTTCTTGGGGTTCGCACTATAAGAAGCACATAACAGCAGAGACATTGTAGTCCTCATTCAAAAGAGAAGCTATTTGATTATGGGCAAGATTTGAACTCATGAACTCAGAATTTTCTGATATTTAAATTGTATTTAACATGTTTAATATGAAGTGAAGGAAACTCTACATTGCCTTCATTATCCGTGGGCCATGCACTAAGAGGGTGGGGAGGGGTGTTGTGGCTACACCTGCTTTTGGAGACTGGGCACCTGTGTGGTCCAGGTACATGACTTTTTTATTTTTCTTTTTACTTTTTTAATGGTGCATTTTATGAGTCCTGTATTGAGGTCTCATGGGTACTCCAAAGACTGCAGAGAGCAGTAGAAGTGAAGTCACTGGGGAGACTGTTGAAACCTGGATTGTAAGATGAAATGAGGACACGCCTTTCAGTGATTTTTTTTCAGCCTTCAGGTTGGCCTCTAGTATTTTTACACTGTTCAGGTGCTTTGGCTTCATATACCATAGAAAGATTACTGTGTGTTTCTATAGGTTGTGGGATCCTGCCCCCTTATCCACAGTACATCATGGTATCAGTGCAAGACTTAAGCTGTACGCTTTTGCCTAGTTCAAGGCAGAGCAAAAAATTGTTCTCTATCGCTTTCGTTTGTTAAAGTCATTGAACTTGCCTTTCGTACTGTGATTTTGTATTAAGCCTGTCAGCTGGTGGTAACATTCTAACTCACCATCACGCATAAATACTTCCCTATCTCAGGAACTCTATCCTAAAGCAGAGAGAATGGAGTATCACAGTCACGTTGTCATCATAATTCTGACTTTTGTTATGTATTTCCATGAAATTTGAAGACTAATTTAATCGAGTCACCAATAAGTAACTCAGAACAGAATTAGTGTTTGGAACAGGTAGATCTTCACAATTAAGATGTGAAGTGTTTCAGATGGACCCTTTCAAGCTAATGTTAATTTATTTTAATAGGGCTTTCCTGCATATTCTTGCCAGCAGTATGCTTCATCAACTCTGCTGTATTTTCCCCATTTAAAATTCAAAAGGTCAGGAACCAGCTACTGCATGTTGAGTGAAGTAGCACACTGGACTTCCTTGGCATCCAGCTTCATCTGATTTTCGTAAAATAGAACGTTGCTTTATCACTGGTAACAAACTCCAGCTCTACATGTGTTATTGCCTTTCTGTCTCCAACTTTGTTTTTTGTTCATGTGCTATTTGTGCCATTGGATAAATGGGTACTGGGGCTGCAGTCCTGAATAGGTAAAGTATTGTATGTTACAGGATTTTACAGAGTTAATACAGATTACAGATTAATTATTCTATAATAACAATTGCTGAATTTTGATGGTGGTTTCTGAGTTTGGTACAGAATCTTGAACCTTGAATTTGAAGAAGGATATCAAGTGTATTTTCTGTTGAAAAACTAAAGGAAAAATTAAAATGACAATGAAAAGGATTGCAAAATTATTGAAGATGTTCTAGAGCTTTTGTTGCTGGAGGAAAAGGTCTAGTCATACAGTTGTATGTCAGAAATACATGTACAGTCATGAGGTTCACTTATTGGTGTAATCAAAATTAGATATACAGATAAAGACAATCGGATTTACTAGTTGTTCTAATGAGAGATATTACGTCATTGCTTTGTCTATGTACTTAGACGATTATGACTAAAAGAATAATATCAAAAAATGTAGAGTTACATGTATTTCTACTTCCAAAAAGCTGTTTTGAGTAGATGGAGATACCCCACCTGTACTGACTGGTAAAATGTGAACTCTTGAGGGAGAAAGTGCTTTATTGTTCTGAAGCTCTATCGTCTGCTTCTTTCCATCTTCCCAGAGTCATCTAGTCTTGATGTCCGAATTGGGACACATTTTTCAGTCGATGTACTTCTTGGGACTGATTCTGGATTTTCTGCTCTGTTGTATAATTTATATGCCCAATTTTGAACGTCTAAAAATTAGATATGTAGATGAAGTGAACTTTCAGTTCATTCCACTTGCTGTGGACAATCAAACATCATAGGATTTGCCACCCTTTGGTGGTACCTGTTTCTTTTGACAATGAGAGCTTAGACAATCAGCTTCAGATAGATTAGGAACTTCTGGTTGAGGTTGTGTGTGATTAGCCTTACTTTTTCTATCATGTAAAATTATAAGTAGGAGGGTTTATTAATGCTTTTGCATGGTTTTAAAAAAGATTTGAGACAGTGCAGATTCAAACACATGTATTTCAATAGTCTTATTCTTATTTATGCAGAATGAGGCTCTTCATTTTTTAGTGAATTAGGGAAGAGTACTGAGAAACTTGTCTTCAGAAACATTAGAGTCCCGGAAAGAAGAAGATGCCAATTTTCTGTAAACAGGACATTGAAAATATCATTGCATTAACCATAGCAAATATCACTAGAACTATTTGTTTTGTTAATGCCCTTTTGTATTTTAACAAATGGCTGTAATAATTTTCTTCACAGTTTTAAGGTTTGATTAATCGGTTCATTGTGTTCTTTCTTCAGAAGAAAACGTGTTTCTGATATCTCTTGGCATGAGCGACATATGGGTTCAAGCTGAAATGATGGAGCATCCATTCACTTAGCAAAACAAAAATATGCCTTGGCACTCTGCTCTTCTCTGCTACTATTCCAGCCAAATTTCAATTGAAAGAGCGATGTGGGTTATTTTGTCATTGACTATGGCAACAGTATTTCATCTGGATGAGATTCTTCATGAAGTGTGGCACACAGAGTACCAGCAACAATTAGAAAGATGATATTTCTCTTGCAGTGCTCTCTACTGCCAACGTTTTTAATGTTGCAGGTCAAGACACCAATAAGTAGAAAAGGTTGGTGGAAATACCTGAAAACGTTCAAAAACAAAAACCCTACCACCTACCTATATTGAATGAGTTCTTTATGTCCTTTCTCTGTTTTTCTTCTTTCAAGTTTTCTGGTTGTTATTTTTCTTTTTAAAAAATCAAAAATCTGTGTTTTTTTGTTTGTTTTTGTTTGTTTTTGTTTTTAAATCATCTTTCCAAAATTTCTGCTGTAGACGTTTATCTGGTTGAGCTTGTGCAGCACCCATTCTATTCTAGTTCTTAAATGTATAGATAACAATTTGTCTGCCTCATGAAACCAATAAGTAACTAGGGAAAAGAAAAAAAAAATCAAAGATATTATTTCCTTAAAGATTTTTGCCCAAGTGGTCCTCATAAAAATAGGTAAAGTCCTCTGAAAGACTATTTAATACGTGTTCCATTTTTTGTCGTATCTGATAAGGCACTAAGTGTTTGCTAAAAGTTCCCCTCTTTAGAGTGCAAATTTCATTGGAAAAATGCTTTTCCATCTTATGTACACCAAGACAAAAACTTCGTAAGAATCAGAAGTCATGAGAGCAGAGCTGAGCCTGGGTCAGGGCATGGTTCGTCTTTACAAGTGTGAAGGCTTACAGTAGACACCTGCAGCTCAGTTGTCATTTTGGGCTCCTTATTTTAGTCTTTGGAGAAAGACAGGCACTTCTAGGGCCTGGCTTCCTTAATTTAGATGAAGTCAGAAATTCAAGATAGGTGAGGTAAGTCATGTCCCAGAAGTGCCTGTCTTTGCTGACAATAAAGCAAGTGAAGATAATATTAGACCAGTTGTAGCTTTCTAATGTATAACTGAGATGAATTCCACCCTTCGGAGAAAAGAGATTTTCCACTATTGAGGGATGTTTTCATTTAAAAATGTTAACTGCATCATGCAAATGAAGTATAGATTGTGCATGTTTTATATCCAAGCTAAGAAAGATGGAGTTAAAAATTGCATCGAATGCAGGCAGCTGCCTAATAACTCCAACTAACGTGTCATGTTTGGAATGTACAAACATGACAGGTGAACACGTGCAAGCCATTGTACTCAGTGCCATTAACTCCTAGAGGATAAACGGAATTTAATATTGAATGTACCAATAAGAAAAAAATCCTGCGGATATTTTTATATCTACCATCTCGATTATTGTTAGTACTGACTCCCAAAGCTGCTCTGCATGTTTTTTCCCCTACCTGTCTCCTGTAAAAAGAGAGGTTTCACTGGAAATTTTAAGAAACATCTGAGAGATCGTGATTCTGTGTCAGTGTATTTGTTGTATCAGTTGGTGGTGGTTGTTGTTGAGAAACTGTTTGTACTCAAGCATGGAGTTGGACTTTTTTTTTAGTAATCCGTTTTTTTTTTTTTTTTTTTTTTTCCCCAAGGAATAGAACAGTTTGTGTAGAAAAAGAAAAGGTTAGTCAGTATGATTTTATAATCCTCCAGTTATTTAACAAACCAATTAGAATGATGACTTGGCAAAACCAACTTTAAAGTGAATTAAAACTATGCCCCAGATATAGCCCATGCTTATACAATTATTTTTTTTAAAGAGCTTACATCAGCTTTAAACTAATCTATGATTCGAGAATTAAAATGTAAGAAGTAATAAAAATTGTTGAAACAGAAAAGATCAGAAAAGAACAATAGTCCTAGATGAATTTTCTTCCTTTCTTCAGCTTCAAATTTATGATAGAATTAGGCTTAATTTAGTTTCTCAGACAGCAATTCCTCGTTGTAATTTAGAAAGAAAAGAACATGCCGAAAAAGAAGCAAGCATTCTCTATTTGCCATCTAAGTTTATCTGGAAATAATGAGTATACGCTTTGAAAGGTTTATGTTATGTTCTGTGTTGTGTCTACAGTGGGAATTTAGAGCATGCTAGGTGAAAAAATTATGCTGACCAGACCCTTAACTTCTCAGTCTTGTGCTTTTTATTTTCCAGTGACCGAACATGTCTACAAGGAAGCTTATTTCATGCCAAAAGTAAAGTTGCCTCACACTTGATGCAGCTTGGGTTAATGTGTTTTGTAGAAAAGCAAACACTTTTACAATTTTAACATTTCAAATTAGCTTTGAAAATGTGCTTGCAAACTAGGAAAGTAAAATTATAAAGCTGAGCAGTTGGTTACAAAAATTCTTCCAAATGTTCCTTTGCTGTTTGTCACTAGTCCCCACTAAATTGTGAAAAATTAGAAGGTGCTGATTATTAAAGGCACAAGACATTTTATTTCAAGGTTTCTTTTGCTTGGGATTTCTTACTATCACATCTGTGTTTTGAGTGGAAGAGTTATTTTGCGTCTAGATCCCATGCGTCTAGTTCAGGGAATTTGAGACCTCTCTGAGCCTAGATCGGGAATTGTGTACTCTGAATAAATTAAGGCTTTGTTTTTCTTCTAGAGAGAGAGATGGTATAACAATACCTCCTTACTTCCATACTATTTCTCTGGTATCCTCTTGGATACTGACAACAGAAACTGCATCTCATTCTGTGTTATATAAAATCTAGGAGACAAGGAACATGGTTTCACTGGGGACGTATAGGTGTTACTGTATATACTAATAACAATTAACAACAAACCAGGCTCTTTATTTCCAAATCCTCACTCTCCCTACAACTGTAATATTTAATAGCTTAGTGTTCTAACAGCTAGATTATAGTGAGGTACTTCAAATGTGAGAACTCTGAACATTTATCTGGAAGGTTCAGACTGACAGCTGGTGATTTATGAGATGCTCAGTAGCAGCGAGGCCGCACTGTAAAGAACAAAAGGGAGATTGTAAGATCTTGTCTGATCCATAGATACAAAGGAAACTGCAAGGAATGGTGTATTTTGAGCTTGAGTTTTGTCTTACCTTTATCTTTAAAGAAAATAATTAACAAAGAAAAGACCAGTAGAATCATACTTTCTAATGTTTCAGGTACTCTGCTGTTCATATTTAGAAGGATTTTACAAGTATACTAGTCACTAAAAGGTTTGTGCAGATTAAAAACCAAACCAAAACAAAAAACAATACTATTTGAATGCAGATGCTAGGGGAGCAATACACCCCTAATGCTGCTCAATGAAATTTATTTTTCATTAAGATTTTGAGGCAGAATCCTAACTTGTTACCTTCCACTCTCTGACCAGCATCTTGTTTGTTAATATGGCTGTGTACAAAATGAAATTGTAACTGCACCAATATTAAGGCTCAGTGCATTGTCAACTCAAATGAATAGTCTTTTTATTCCTTTCTACTCTGTGCCTTTGCTTAAATAGAATTTAAAGACAAGTATTGCTATTATTAGTATTGCATGTCTTGTAATGCAGCTAAGTACAGACCACTATTAGACTGTGCTGCTTGCTTTAGAAACAGGAGACAAGTTTTAGTTGCTTACAAAATCAAACAGAGCTTTCTTACTTCCTCCTGACAGCCAAATTAATTTTGGTCCTCCGTATGGGGTGTTTTATGATAAAAAGAAGACAGAACAGATAAAGCATTATATTGTCTCTGTAAAGCAACTGGTGACTGAATGCAAAAAGATTAACCTCTGTGATCAGAATAGCCTGTTGTGTGTTCAGGTGTCATGAATGCTGAATGGACAAGCAAAGGTTCTGACTCCTCAGCTGGTGTTTATCAGGAGAGTGCTATTGCTGTTGTAGGAAGGATTGTGATTTGCACTGAATAATGTTTTGGTGTTTTCTCTGAGCATTTCTGCTGATCATTACTGCTACTGGCTGAATAGGCTAGATTAAACCATTAGCAGAAAGGATGAAATATTTAAAAGGGAGGGAAATCAAATTTCAATCAAATTGTCCTTGGTTGCAATTTCTGTGGGCTTCAGTGATTGTTAACCTTACTAAGAACAAAGCCAAGTACATTCACTGAGAGAGGAATGAAGCTTAACTACACTGTCCACTTTTGATCTCATTTTTCTCCTTCCATTTCTTTTTTCACAGGTAAAATGAAATGACAAAATGAAATTAAAAGAAAAATATAGCTGTCATTAAATGTCTCTCCTTTCAAACCTTAAGAACCTGCATGTTTCATACTGGTCACAAATAGCTCAGCCAGTGCTCTGCTTTATTTAAAATTATGGAAGAAAAATCACATGCTAGAGGTTGGTGTTGCTGGTGTAGAGTGTGAGATAGTGAGGAGGTACCCAAACGAACCAAGTCTGCCAGGTTTTGCAACTGCAGTTGCTTTTACCCCATTTTAAAATTTCAAAGGATACATTACCTGTTGTCTTTAGAGAGCCTGTGGTTTTAAATAAAGTATTTTAGTGTTAGGAAATTATCACCTTTTTTTTTCTGTTACTATATATTAATTACATTAAGTCTAATGTCCTAAGTAAACTCATGGACAAAAATGAAAATAAACTTCTTGTCAGAGAAACTCCTGTACTTTGAGGAGAATACACAGTGGGGCAGAGATCACAATCATTTCTCTCTCTTCTTTCTTTCTCCCTCTCTCTTCTTTCTTTCTCTCTCTCTCTCTCTCTCTCTCTCTCTCTTTTTTTTTTTTTTTTTTTTAAACTGTTGACACAACTGATTCACCTTTCAGAGTGTGGTATTTACTACCCTTTCATAATGATTACATTCCATGGGATGATTTCCAAGTACAGTAGCTCTTATAATAATATCTATAACATTCCTTGAGACAAGAAATAATAACAACCCTATGGCTTAGGATTCTTCATGTAATATGGCCAGCCTGTACTGAAACAAAAACAACCCCCCCAAAAAAAAACCAAAAAACACAACAAAACAAAAATAAAATTATTGTAACCTCTTTTAAACATACAGTTAGAAATATCAAATCAGGTGTTGCTTTTTTGATGGCCAGTTAACTACCCCAGGCTTCGCACATGAAGCAATTGCATTTGAGTAACCTAGATATCTAAAGCTGAATACATTGTGTAAACTGATACTGATTCGTCCACGATAGGCATTTTAAGCTCAAACAGAACATAAGAACCGTCAGGTCTGGCCTTGAATCTTCATGATCATTCATTTCAGTATAGGGTTTGCATTTCTTAAATAATGACCCCACAGCAGCTAGCTCCAGCTCAGAGATGTTTGTTGTCTGATTTGGTGGAGTGGTCCAGTAATGAGGACATTGCTTGCTAATCCTGAGAATGCCAGTTTGCTGTCGTAGGAAATCTGGTTTTATTTTTAATAGTGTGCTAGCTATAGCAGAAAACTATTGTTTGTGATGGTTTTGAGAATGCAAGATATCAATATTTGTAAAAGTATATTAAATTGCAGGCACTGTGACCAGAAAAATCCTTGTGTCAGCTTACATAAACTGCTAGTGGAAGAATATGAGAATACTGACTCAATCTATGAAGTCTTTCATCAATAATTTGAATAAGATTTGTCTTTCACTATAGTCAACAAACAAAAGAAAATAATCAGCTAATAGAAGCTTTTAGAAATAAAGTACGAGTGACGAGTGACGTAAGAGAAATGAACAACTCGTTCATCATGACAATGTTGGCTGCCATCTCTGTAGCACTAAACACTCTGCGAGAAGACAAATACTCTCCGCAGCACAAAGTGTGACTGAGTGCCTTTAAGGCATAGAAAGTGCTAAATGACCTTTCAGCACTTTAATCACTTGACTGGGTTGAAAAATTTTAATGAAGGTCAGACGACTGGAAAAATGTCATAGATGATAGTGTAAGTGGTAGATTCTTGACTGCTATGTGCTCTGTCTGATAGGTTTTTTTTGTTGTTTTTTTTTTTTTTTTGAAAAAATGTTCTTTGTAAGGAGTGTCTTTTTTTCTTTAACTTTTTTTTTTTTTTTTTTTTTTTTTTTTTCCAAATAGCAGATAGTACATTAGCACAGTGATAGTAACAGTATCCTAATGAACTACCTGGTGCTAGGTGGTAAAGATTGGTGATTCTTTAAAGCAGTGTTAGGCATAAAAAAAAAAAAAAAAAAAAAAAAAAAGGAATTTAAAGACCTTCTTGGTGTTAATTGTTTTTATTATTTTAATTGTTAATTAAATTGTTAAACAATTGTTATTTGTTTTTATTATTATCTGTTTGAATGCCTTTAATCCTGTTCCCACTATATAAAATAAGTCATTGGTATAACTACAAGTGATTCTGAAGGCTAATCATGGCCTTTATAATCTGGGCCAGAGAAAATAGTCAGTTTGGCTGTATGCTGCTTTCTGAAAATGTAGTGACTTTGTTGGATTCCCATCGTGAAGTAATGTCAGGAAGTGTAATCCAGCTACATCTAGACCTTCCCCAGAGGTTGCTTATCCCTACACAACGTGTTTTAATTAATGACAATTGGGAGTCTCCTGGGCAATTTTTTGTGGGCATGAATCAGGTGATTCTGTGGTCTGTACTTAAAAATAAGAATGTAGAAAAACAAAACAAAAGGCAAATAGCTGAGATGAAAGACTGAGCTTTCCTAAGAGGTTGGGATGAAGCTCTATTAGGCAGGTGACCTTTTGAAGACAGGCTTGGAAGGAGAGTAGAGCTTAGAGGTTTAGGCTTGACTTCTAAGTGGAGTGGTTGAGTGTAACCCTAAAGGAAGTGAGCAAGCTTCCTGGATATTTTGGACTGAAGAAAGCATGAGTTACATTGAAATTATGTTAACAGTTTTATTTGGGAAGCTTAGCTGGACCTGAAGACCTTTGCCCTCTCATCCTTAACTGTAGAACTTGAATGCAAGTTTATTCAACTGGGACATGATTGGTTTTAGTTCAGGGTTTTTTTTTTTTTTTTTTTTTCTTTAGTTGGTTTGTATTTTTAAATACAGAAAAACATGGAATTGTCCACTACTGCCAAGAAGATGATAACCAAGAGTAAAAGATGAATCACAAATTAAATATTTGTGAGCAATGGATCCAAGGCAAGATGATAATCAGTTTTCAGAGATGATTGACCTGGTTTTGTGCAGCTCTACAACTAGAAATATTGGAGATCATAGTGCTGAGATTACACTAATTTTATCTGTTGGTATACCCTTCTGGCTCTGCCTTGCATGGACATACTGGCATGGGTCAGTGTTGGTAACTTCTGAATTTTGCAGTTCTCTGGAACAGGTGTGCCTGTACTTTGCTTATGGGAGCCATTATTTTTTGATATTGTGGGGTTCCAGTTTACATTTACATTATCTCATTTCACAAGACTACATTTACATATACTTTATGACTCCTTATGCTGTAACCGGAGAGTTGCTTTATTATTCCTTTTCTAATTGGTACAATGAAAGCAGTCTGTAGAAGCATTAATATTAAACATCAGAAGACAGTTTTCTAAGTAGAGCATGCCTGCATCTGATGAGCCATGCGAGAGAGTTGCAGAGAAATAGGTCTATGCTGGCATTAAAAAATAAAAACATCCCGCCTTATTTGAACAGAAAGACAAATGAAACATTTGCATCCTTGGTAATTTGGATGCTGGCAAAGCAGCCTTGTTTGTCAGTCCTTTGACTTCAGACACTGTCATATAATTTTCACTCAGAAGAATACGTACCAAAGAAAAAGGAAGGCAAAGTATGTTTATTATTTCTTTACATGTTCAGCAGGAAGCCAGTGATTTGTTATTCAGACACATCACATTGTTATGCTACGCGATGCAATACCACGAAGTGATAGGTCTTGAAAGATGAAAATGTGTCTCTGTGGGACAATCACTCTCAGGGTGTTCATCTCTCAGTTTGCATGCGTGCTCTTACTTTTTACAGATCAAATATGAACATAAACAGTAGGAGGCTTGTTCCTAAGATGAAATATGTAGTCATAGTGTCCTTAATATTTGTGTTCCTCAGCATTGACTGAATATTGCTGTATGACACTGGGCTTCAGAGGAGCTTGTGTAAATGTTGCCGTCAGATTCTGTTTTGTAAATTCATTCTTTTTGCTTCACTTCTTTTCCACATCAAATATAACATTATAGAAATGAAACTGTGTTGGTTCCTGGATTCAAGCTTGGTTAGAAGCCATGTAGTGGACAGGTGTAAATCTTATGTTTTCTACTCTGCTAACAGGCTGGTATCAACATACTGTTAAGTCATTATTGTGATGTTTTTGTATACTTGATTTTTTTCTCAAATCTTAACTTCTTGAATTCGTGTGACTGTATGGTAGTTTTAGTTTCCATTCCAATCTGTTTCTATCCATTATGCCTGCTGAGAAAAACTGAAACTCTGAGAACAAATAGGGAAACTTTTTTTTAATAAAATAAAAATAAAAACTGTTGATTGTGCTAACCATCATGTCTTCTAAATATGTGCAAAATCCTAAAATCTCACTGTTTTGTGTATCAAGTTCTTCAGATTCAGAAAGAACTTGTTGAATGAAATTCAGCCTGGAGCAGACATCGTGCAGAATGTTTCTGTACCAGCACAAGTACTTGAGCAAACATGCAAATGAGCAGAGACCTTTAGTTAGCTGTCTCCACAAGGGTGAATTTTACCTAGACTGTGTGTTATCCCAGAAGGTAGAAACAGCTGCTGTTTTTGTGTCATAAAATAGAAAGTAACTTCAGGGACTCAAAGTCACTGAAGACCCAGAAATGGAAAAAGGACAGATGAGGGAATGGCAGATTGCTACAAATCACAGTCTCTGGTTAATGTCTTCTGGGCTGTTTAAACAATTTTACAATTTTTACTAAATACAAACTCCCTGTGCTTCATTGATGAGAACAGCATGTATTTTATTTTTATGCCCAGATCTCACTGAAAGCCAGTGCCACCTGGCATAGATGCTGTCTTGAAGCTTTTCATGTTCAATTCATTGAAGGCTTGATTTTGCAGCTGCTGCTGCTTTAAGTGCCCCTCTCTCAGGATTCTGTGTCTGCAAACTGATTCTATCAACCTTGCTCATGAACTGCAGAAAGCAATCTTTCAAAAGGAATGAGATGACATTTCATGTGAGACTAGCCCTCGGTAAGATCTTGGAAGAAGCAGAACCTACAGTTTGTTGGTTTGGTTTTCATTCTCTCTCCCCTCCTTCTTAATCTGTAGCTTCAAAAAGAGCATTTGGGGGAGAATGATTTTCCATACCCTCTGACTCCCCAGGGAGGAGTTGGTGTAGTTTTGAAAACAGTTGCAGTTGCCTTTGCTTTACAGGCTTGGCTTCATTGACAGAAATTATCACTACCGGGGAGAGCAGCTGGGACTAGGGGGAAACGCATTATATGTGCTTCTTCTAATAGACCTATTTTGCTTTTTGGGATTGCTAGATGAATTTTTCCAATGAGCCCTTTTACCATATGACTCCTTCCTAACCTCTGCAGCCAGGTTAATGTGTTCAGCTTGGTGTCATCTTCCATTATGATACGTAACAGCTGTGTCACTGGAATAAGCTGATGGTGTTTTGATAACAGACATGCCCTTCCACATTTCACCCAAAGGCTGGCCAAATAAAATGGCATGGTAATTTTATCTGATCCAACACAACAGTTAAGCACCAAGTGGAATGTCTACTGAATTATCAGTTTGTGCAATTGAGTTGCAGGTAGCTTGCAGAAAAGCACAAGGATTTTCTGTAGTTAATGTGAACAAGGATGGGTCTTAAATTCTGCCTAAAATCATGGCTGAGAAATAAAGGAGAAACTGGAGTGAAATGTGAAGGCTAAATTAAGAAGAGGAATGTCTATGGACAAATAACAATATCATTCTGACTCTCTGATGAAGAAAGACAGAAGCAAGCCTACATGCACACATTTGCTTGAAGACTAGATTTTTGATCTGTGCAGTGTTTCCAAGTGAATCTTCAGTTCTCCTAGGAAACCATTATTAGGCTAATTGAAATGCTGCTTGTATGTTTAAAAGCAACAAATGCTATGGTACATCCTTAAAGCCTTTCAAAAGATTGTATGAAATTCTTACTAGGAAGCCAGGTATACTATCTGTAAACTCTTAAACAGCATGAGATCTAAACTCTAAATGTTTCCAAAGCCAGCAGATTTTCCTTGTATTTTAAGCAGAGTATTTTAATGGTTTTATGATGTTGCCCAGCAAGATGAGGGTAGAAGTGGGACTCAGTCCCAGAGTGGGGACATTTTTGCAGGGAGATTTTAGCAACGGGAGTTCTATTCTCCTCTTTAGAAAGCAAATGGCTCACAGAATAGTTGCTTTCACTGCTAGTGTATTCTTGTCAATTGAGATACTGTTTTGTCTTCTGTTTGAATGAGAACATGGAACTAATAAGCTTTTAAATCTTTATGCAGCTCCCTCTCTCATTGAATGTTTTAATCATTCACACCAAGCAGCCAAATTCTCTGGTGCATATGTATGCTGTATTGAAAGATAATGGATGCATATGTTAGAACTAAATTTGGCCAACAGTCAGGGAACTTGACTGAAGGAGCTGATTCTTCTAGGCAATAATTGAAAAATATTGCTAACAATAGCCTGATATAAACTTGCCCTCATGGGTGTACGGGATCTTAACGGCTCAGCTCCAGTATGCATTAAGTGGAGAGCCTCTCACTGACTTAGTGGACACTGGATCAAGCTTGAATTGGTTTCTTTGTCTCTACATGCTTCACCCCCCGCCCCTTTTTGTTGTCAATTGCATTCAGATATCCAAGAACTCTTTTGCAACACTTATGCGTTCATTTCAGTTTTTACCCTCCCGCCCCCAAATTATAATTTCTCATCTGTATCACTTTAGAAAATAACGAGACATTTCAAACAGTTGTACACATTTTTGCTGCCCCTGTACACTGCTCTCTGTGTGACATACTGGAAATTAAAAACATTCCCTTACATTTCCTTTGTGTCTCATATTTGCCATGGGAATGTGAGGTCTAGTTTGTTGACTCAGTTTTATATACATATTCTGTATAGATGCCCACAAAGGCTTATGATGTATCTGCGTCATATGTTACAGTAAGGTGTTTGCCCTCCTGCTTGAGAGAGCCAGAAGCTGTGTGAACACATGTGAAGTAACAGACATGTGTCTCACCAGTGCTTATTAGCTCCAGCTCAGTGCCATGCTCGTAAGTGCTAGTCAGCTCACGGGCTGCAAAGAATTTGCTAGCATCTCCTTGCAAAATGCTCTCTAGCACCATTGCTAAATAGCTTTTCAGTATGCTGCCCTTTCTGTGCTTTTCTGAACAGAGGGAAGTGAATGGAAAAGAGTTTAGAGGGAAGGATACAAATTGTACCAAACGTGATGCTCATTAAGTGCGCAAAATACTCTTGAGTTAGGTTAGGGATGCTGTTAGCCACTGCGAGTGGTATTTTGCACCAAAGTTAACATCTTAGTGGTGGTTGGATGAAAACAGTAAATATTTATCGTATGTGGCTATTGAGCATCGTTATCTGTGCATAAAAATTGGTAGTTGTTTGTGAAGAGAAGTTTAGAATTTTCTTAGCAAACCTGTGAAAGGGGTTAATAAACAGAATAAATAGTCTGCAGGGTGTCAGCTGGGTAGAGGTGATCTTGCTAGCAAATTTGTTTATCCATTTGCATTTGAAGAATGGATGCTTGTTGCTTTTTAAAATGTTATTATTATTATTAAGAAAAGATAAAAGACTGTCCCACGCTGGCTCGCCATGAAGCTTCAGCTGTCTGCCAGAGACTTAATTTTCATGCAGAAAAGAGAGTTTGTTTTTAAACGGATAATTCTGGCACGTTTCTTCTAAAAAACCCAGCAAACAATCTTCTAGGCCCGCACTCAGAGTTCACTGCTAGAACATCTTTTCACACAGTTGTTTTCTGACCTCAGCTGCTTGCATTGTACAGGAGGCTTGGAAGTATCAAACCTGTGATGCAGTGCCAGTCTGTCAGGCACAAAATGTTGTCACTTCATTTAAAATAGCTAGCCTATAGTTGCAGCTGTAGATGGGTCTTGAGTCTATATGGAAAAGCAGTTATGATGTTCTTTTTTTTATTTTTTATTTTTTTTATAATAATAAAATATATTTATTATTATATTTTTTATAATAATAAAATAAAAATGGTGAATCACAGAGAGGCTCTGATGGCCCAGCCACATTTGTTTTTATTTCCTTATCTCTAAAAGGGATGTGACTGAGGAGCAGGTTGCCTCACCTCTATTATTATCCCACTACTGATGTAAGATGCTGGAGTCCCCAGGCATGTAGGGCCTGAAATAGGAAAGAGGTTTGTATGAAATACCTTTTTCTCCTGGAAATTCAGAGAAATGAAATGGCTTGATTTCATGCAAGATGCTTTTGGTAGAGCCAAGCCTACTTTTTAAATATAAGAAAATCTTCATTTATGTCCACAGGGACTATATTTCAGAAAATATGCCTGATTTACTATTTCAAACTTCTTGTAGTGTTTGATGTGCTATGGTAAAATTTTGTGATCATTTAGAAGTTACTTTCACATGTCTAGAAATTATATTTATGGCAATAAAGGTAGTTCCCAAATGTTTTGAATACATAGAAAGTCAATTCTGTGAGAGATCAGCAGACTTTGGGCTGATGTGCCACCATATGCTAATGTAAATGAATTTGCAAGTAATAGTAGATGAGGACAATGTGGTATGATAGATGAGGATAGCTCCAAATAATTAGACACAGTAATGGATTCCCATTCGTTTTTTTTTTTTGTTGTTGTTTAATTTTCATGATTAATATAAAGCATTTTCATCTTCTGACCACAAACAAGTCAGCAATTCGAACTAAATGTGTGGTAAACTGGGATGCTGGGCGTACTGACATTTTTAAAAGGCTAGGAAACTGAAAGCTCATCACTAATAAATCTAAAATATTTCCAGTATCTGGAAATAGCTTATTTCTATAAACATAAATCCAAATTCTTGGATGGTGCCAGTCAACACAGGTCCTTAAGAACATGAGAGCTTACCCAGCAGAGGACCCGGCACTGCAGTGTTAGACACGTAACATGACCCAAGTCCTTCTGGAAAATGAAGGCTGTAATTTTTGGAGGTCAGTGAGTCTGCACGACTGTGGCTCTGGACATAAGCATAGAAGACGGTTGTCATTAGTGAACTGCTGTCAGGACAAAAATGGTCTGCTCAGCCGCTGTCACAAAGGGAGAGCTAAGGGGTTGTAGGGTACAGGCTACTGCCCCCCGAACTGTGCCAGAGGTAGTTGGAGTAGCAAAATGGAGTAGAAAACGTGAGCATACTTTGAAAATTGTCTATTTACTCTCTTGGGAATTGGGAACTTCTGCTTAATGGCTTGACAATAAACATGTTCTAATGAACTCGGGTCTGTTTTCTCCTACAGATGGTGCTATTTTCACATGAAAAATCTTAAAAGTTTGAAATGTCAAATAACTTCAATGCAAATTCATTTTCAAACCAGAGGGGGAAAAAAAAAAAAAAAAAAAAAAAAAAAGAAAAAAACAACAAGATGTTGCAAGGACTATTAAACAGAATATGAAGGAGCATTGCTCTGATAGTGGATAAAAATAAAAAGAAAGCTTCACAGTAAGCTCCTCAAAACCGTCCCTTTCCTTTTTGCCTGATCTGAGCTCTGAGGTGCTGTCATGTTCTGGAATAGATTCATATAGTGCTGGGATTTGCTCCTGTGAAACTAAGTTATATTAGTAGGGGTGCACGCATATGGACAAGTGGAAAATATGGCTTCCAGAACTTCCACCTCCCTCTGTTTTTCAAGCTAGTTTATCCATCCTTTCTTCCTCTGCCTCTTACTATTTTATTGCATTTGAATATCCTGCAGTCAAAGAAGGGAAGTTATTGGAGGCATATTGGAGCATTCATTCACCAACCCAAGAACTAAGCAGATGCTAATGTTCACTTGAGAATCAGCTTCTATGTACCAAATATAGTGGACAGAAGTCATATATCCTTACAACTTCAGAAGTATTGTGGTGCTCATTCCTTTTCACTCTTCTAGTCCCACACCACAGGACCTGGGGGATGTTCATTCCCCTTAGAAAAACATCTACAGCTATCTCTGTGGTAGGCAGGTGTAAAGCTATACATGAGGACACTCCTCATAAAAAGAGCCTTTTGGCCCTGTTATGCCCTTAGGATGTTTTAGCCTATCCTGTCTTGAGTATATAGTGGAATTTTCAACCTCTAAGAGTGCTACTGATACAGAGGGTCGTTATAATATGGGTAAAAAAGAGAATTTGGTGTCTATATTAAAAAGACAAAAAAAGCATTTGTAGATTTAAAGTCAAAGTACATTTTAAAAAGGCAGCAACAGCCCATATTGTGTTTTCTGTCACTTTCTGGAAAGCCCATTCTTGGTGCGTACTGTGAACAGGTCTTGTTGCTGATTCAGGCTCAGGCTGAATCAGAAATTTGTCAGGAGAAATTTCCGATACAGGACCTGAAATGGCAACAAAGCAGCACTGATACTGGGAGGAGTTGCCCTTCTCTGAAATCACACAGTGGGAGAGCAGAAAGGAAATCACATTTCTCCTCATCTCCTCATTCCAAACCAGCAAGATTTTTATTTCTTTTTTTAAGTAAATGTGTGTCATGGGCTGGCAGAGGCTGAATGTGTCCCTCTGTGAAGACAGTCGCTGCTGGAATCACGGTGCTGCCAGCAGAGTGTGTGACCAAAACAATACAGTTTTCTTTTTTTCCTTTTATTTCTCTTTTCAGAACAACTCCTAGATGTTCTGTATACTGGCAGGCAGGAGGAAAAGGAGACAGATGGTGTGACAGTGGGGGAACAGTCTATTTTAGCACTAATAAAAATGGGACTTGAGATCCATGTACGGCAGAGAAATTAGAAACTTGGAATACTAGGGAAAAAGGAAGACTAGAACTGACCTTTCAGTGTTACAGAGCTACGTAGTGATGGCTTTTCTTTTGCACTTGAAATTTACAGTTTTATTTTCTCCTCCTGTGAAATATGAATAAGACCTATGGTTGTACTGATGTACAGTTTAAATCCTGTCTTAAATAATATTGGCTAAAATATAATTTGGTTACAGAAGGTGAAATGTTCTCGTGTTCAAAAAGAAGGCTTTTTCCATCTGCATCGTTCTTACACCTGCTTGTTTTGCATGTTTTCTTCTCTTAAGTATCTGAAAAAAGGAATAAAAATGGATGTTCCCTGTTCTGTGAACTCTGATGGGTTTGTGCCAATTCACCTGTCTTGTGGGTGTAGGAGTGACTGGGCTTGTGTAGCTCTGAGGAGGTAATAATAACTGGGATGGAGAGGGGCTTTTGCAATCTCTGTGGGCATTCTCATGGTGTAGCTCTGATTTGAAGATTTTCTCCTTTAGTATTAGTATCTGTTTTATTTTGAGGGCATGAGTAAGACTGTAGTTAGCATGGCCTCTTAGGGATATAAAATAATGGGGTTTCTTGTTTAGGCAATCATGAAGTCTCACCTCTGCCTTTGTATTGAGGGATTTTATGTCAGTCTGCAAAGCTGGTAGTCCTAGCTGCTAGACAGGATAAAGTTTGTCAAAATGAAATTAATCTTCCACCTGGAAGTACTTTTACAGGTCAGCATAGCTAGGCCTCACTTAATTGTTTTGTTTGATGGAAAACACTTTTAACTTTCCTATAAGTCGTGCATCTGGAAAGAGGGAAGGAGGCAACAACGTGCACAGGTAAGACCAGATAACTTGCTAAGAAAGCACCCACTTTTGCAGGCATCAACAGTCTGTCTTCTCATTGGTAGGAAGGAAAAACATTATTGCTCCTCTTTAGAAGTATAGATACAGCTAATTTCCTGTGACCATCATCTGACATCTTGGATATGGCAAACTGCTGTAATTAACATTTAGGCTACCCCTAAGAAGTGTGTAGTACTTTGAACTTAGGGAAGTCACAGGCCTTCAGTTGATAAAATAAGTTGTCTCCAGAGCAGCTAAATATAAAATTGTTAAATTATTCCACGTTTGCTTCGATTCAGTTCTCTTACTATCACCAAGAAAAGTCTGAGAAAAAAATATGGTATTTCTACACTTTTCCCAAAAGTGACATCCCTTGGAAAGAAATGTCTGACTTTTATGGACAGCCCCACTAGACTCGGCAAAATTTGAGATGTTGACAGAAACAGGATGAATATTCCTATAGGGGTGATGTCTGGCATGCTTCTGCCATGCTATGCCTGCAGAGATCCTGAGTGCAAAGTTTCCTGCATTTTTAGGAGTTTCCTGCAGTGCTCTGTTAACTGAGTTGTAAAAACAGATGTGTGTTGTATACAACTGTTCCTAAACTGTCCTGGTTCTTCAAGGATGGCTGAGAGGGTATAAAAGAAATTGTGTGGAAGGAAGGAAGCAACAGAAGCCCAATTCAACTGTCATGAAAGTCTACAGGAGTTTTTCCATTGACTTAATGGGAACTGAATTAAGTTGTTGGTGAGAGGCCATGTCCAAAAAAACTCCAGACCTCCTCTTCTATTCCACATCTGCAGTGGATCTGCTGAATTTATTAGGAGTAAAAATCTAGCTTACAGCATATGGAAAATAGAGGGGGTGAGGGTTATGAGAAACCCCCAACTTATTGATGTGGGAGTGGAAAAGTCCTGCAAAATGAACTGTTTCAAATATACTAAAAACATAACCCCCAAAAGCCCACAAAGCCTTCCTGCATTCATAGTCACTGACTTCATCAGTTTCACAGCATTACTTTTCAATCAGCAAACATCATAAAAACAGGAAGGCAGATTTATGGCTGTTTATTAGCCAGCACCATTACTGTATTTACTGTAGTGTGAAAAAGGAAATCAAGGAAAAGTGTTATAAATCTTGGTGGCTGCAACCCAGATGCATTTATTTACTTACTGGATACTTCACTAGTAGCTTAGCAGATGCCTGCTAGTTTACACATATATTTTGAGCATATCAGCAGACTGCTCTAGAGGGATGGGTGTTAAAATTCTGCTGGGGTCTGTTTTGGGCTCTGCTAGGAAGAAGTTAGTGAAATGTGTTCAGTTTAAGTAGATAAGCCAGTTATAGAGGAGATACCAACATGCTAACCCATCAAAGCTTCTTTAAATGGAGTATAATTATAAATACATAATCTTGCAATAACAGAAAGATAAAGATCTGGCTATTAAAATAATAGCAATAAAAGGAAAATGCCCGTCTTGTTGAACAGCTAATATCTTAATGTTCGAAAAGGTACCTCAATCCTCATAAATCTTATCCAAAATCCTAGATCTGTAATATTCCCCTTGATCTGTGGGGTCAGTGGTATCAAATATGGATCTCCGTTTCTGGCAGACCAGGCCCAAGGTGGTACTTTGCCATTGCAGATAAAATTATGGTTTATCCAAAAAAAGTGTGTCATCTGACCCTGAATGACCTATTTCTATCTGCAGTCAGAAAAAAACAAACAACATTATCTGTAAATATGGTTGTGTTCAAATGTGCATAAATTCTTTATAGAATGCATTTTTACTTTGTTTAAGCAAACGCCCTTTTCTTTAAATATCTACTTCACAACAGCAAATGTTGCCTTGGCTAGGCCTACTCTTTACATCTTCATTATCTATAAAAATCTAACTAATGAATGGAAGCTGAGTTGAATGCTTAGGCATTAAATGTCTCAAAGATCTATTTCATTTTTCAACTTTCTCAGTAAAAGCACAGCTTATTTTATTTTATTTTATTCAGTTTAGATTTGTGGTCAAATGTAAAATGCTGGATCTAGATTTGTGTTCAAAGTCCAAATGTATTTTTCCTGAGGGAAAATCATGAACCCATTTGAGCCAATTGAAATATTTCCATTGATGTTTGGTGAACCAGGAAATAAGTTAATCCCAAAACCTAACTGGTGCAACATCTCTATAAATCACCTTGGTTTTTATAGTAGCTGTTGTCTTTTTCTACTTACTGTTGGCTTTTGTTAATGTTGTTTTTAAACTGAACAGTAAAATGCAAAGAGATTATAAATTATAAATGAAGTTTCAATGAGGCTGTTGATTGCGATGACTAAAATCTAATTAAGCAGTTTAAGATCTAAGTGATATTATTATTAAAGAGTTACGTTAACAGAGCATTTGATCAGCCTCTTAATTTGTTTCATGTGAATTATGCTTGTAAGATAATGTGATTCTGAGTGACATAAAGATCAATTCTTTTTCTTCGTTTTTTTTGAGGGAGAACTAATGCTATGTTTAAATTGAAATAAATTGATGGAGAATTCTTAGGGAAACAAAAGCATTCTTTTGGCGTCTTAATTAACTTTGACTTCACATAAATACTAGTACTGACTACTTTCTGTGGGTTTGATATGACACTGTATAAAGCACTTATATTTCTGTTCTTATTTTAAAACCTGACTGTGTACAGATAGCTGTACACTGTTACAGATTTGCTGATTTGTTATGGTGACAAGCTCGTTACCACTAGCCAGTGAGATGACTGTGTGTCACACTACATTTTTGCCTGTGAAATCATTGTAAACATCTAATTGCATGCATGTTTTTTTTCACTAAAATATAGTGCAGTGTGTTTTGAAGCCAATGAAAGTCTGTTGGGATGTGTGTTTATTATTTAATTTATGAATACAGTTAGTGCAATGTATGACCAGATTGGATTGCTTCCTGTGTGATGTAGCTAGGTACCAATCACGAGGACTACAAACTAGATAAACATGTCCTTGTTTATGGGGACGGGACCTATCCTTGGTGGCTCTGGTAGGCTGTCTGGAGGTTCTGGCTAACATTTGTACTCCTGACTTTGTGAATTCCATCAGCCTTGTCCTCCTCAGCTGTCAGGTGCTCGCTGAACAAGTTTGTTCCTCAGTTGTTATGATAGGAAGTCAGGCAGAACTTAAGTTTATTAAAATTTGAGTGCAGTATAACTGTTGGTTGGTTGAAACAAACTGCTGTACTTGAGTGCACAGCCTGAAGAGTTGAACAGCACCATGGGGAAACGGGCACAGTTGCAGGGAGCCGATCCTGCTGCAGGGTTATAGACACTGTTCCTTGGGCACTGCTGCATTGCCCCTAGTTTGGATGAAGGGGCCAGGTGACCCATGTAACAGCACTACCATCAACCTTCTACCTCCCACAGACATAGCTAGGACTCTTGGATCAGCTCCTGAATCCTCTTGAAAAACAGCTCTGTTTCTGCTGCTGCCTGTGCTCTCCCTGTTTGTGAATATCCAGTCCACAAGGACTTTAATTTCATTGAAATAGTTTTTCAAGGGGTATCTTACAGCAGATGGTCTCTGGCAGGGGAAGACATCCTTCTTAATTCACATTTATTTTTAAACATCCAAAACGGAGGAGAGAGGAAGAGGGGAAAAAAAAAAAACAAATCTTGGGGAAGATGAAGAAACATAATGCACTTAAAACACAGAGAAAGACAGGGTGCCAAACACTGCAGAGGAAAGAGAAAGTCATGAAGCAAAAAATGACACTACGAAAGGCAGCACAGCTGGTTGATTCACTCTTGTGTTGTGCTATTTGTGTATTTTTGACTCTTGTATGCAATAACCAAACCCTTATGCCTAACTTTATGTCCTTTCAACTTTGTTGTGCCTGTTGTCGTGTGGTTCATTCTGCATCATTCCTTGAAAACAATCTCTAATGAGCCAAAATGTACAGTATTGTTTTTGAATACATTCTTGTTTTTCTTTTTATGTCTAGAAGGATGGAAAATTACTTTTGCTCTTGAACTGGTTCAAAATCTTCCTCCCACACTGAGGAGCTTGGAAGTGGGTTTGGAAGACAGTATTTTCTGGCTGCAAGCATCAAAGTGAGATCCAAAGGGCAAACATCTTTAAATATTTAACTACTAATAACCTGGTTCATAAAACTGACTGGGTGTTTATGGAAGACAGTATTGCTACTTTATGGTATTGATCCAACAGATACAGTTAATCCTGTATTTTAGAATACAAAAAATGTACAAAAGTCATTCTGGACAGAAAAAAGAAATATTCATCTCAGCAAACTGCTTTTAAATATTGATGTCTCAGCAGCCTTGCTATGTCATTAGCATTTTTTTCTTCATATGTTGAATTTAATCAATACTTTTTATTATTATTATTTTTTATTTGAGGTTATGATCAAGTAGCATAAAACATTTTACAAATTCTGTTTGCATGTGATATATTTTGTGTTCTCTGGAAGCTCCGTGTCTAATATGATCCAGCAGACAGCGTTAGTAACTACTGACAGACCAGGGCTAAAATTTAAAGGTAAATGACTGCTTTTCATGTTTCAAATTTTAAGCATTAAACTAAATATACTTTAAAGAGATTTAATTTTCACTGGTCAGAACTGAATTCCTTCCAGAAGTCAGGCAACCACTGAGGCCCAGAAATCAACTCTTTATTTTGAAATCACAAGAATCCCATGAGAATTTAAAGGCTTACTGTTTCTGAGACACCTTGAGATTCTTAAGTTCAGGTACAATAGAAGAAGAATTGTTTTATTAGTATGTAAAGTGACATGTTGATAGATACCTATCTTCTGAATGGTGGTTTCAAATATTAAATGATGATTATCCAGAGCTCCAAGGCACTGATTCTTTGAAAGGGCTTTCAATATTGTGGGAGTAGAATGACAGGAGGCTGATTGCAGCTGATTAATTCTGAGCTACTAATCTGTAGACTTTTTTTTTTTTTTTTTTTTTTTTTGTTCTTGACAACTGGTATAATTTAAGTCCCATAGAAGAAGAGACCATCCAGTTTGAGGGCAATAGAGAGCCTGGTTTAGTAGGAACTCACTTCACTGTGCTCCCTGCCTTTCCTTCCTTGAGCATCTCCCAGCTTCAGAGAAATGCTCCACCCCTCTCTTCCAGCAGCCCATAGGAGGAAACTGTTGTGTTTGCTCTGTAGGCAGACAACAGGAGATATCCACATCCTACCAAGTATAGGATGTAGTTAGTTAAGATGGGCAAAGTGTGAGAAAAAGGAAACAGATAGATCTACCTTTGTTTATTATTTATACAGACAGCATGTGATGCATGCACTGTCATTATTAAAAAAAAAAAATGAAAAAAAGAAAAAAAAAAGTGTAAGGATAAAGAAATGTCTATACTTACAGAGTCCGAAGGTGTTATTCTGACTCTCTACCCCTCCTGTACCTGGCATATTGACTAATGTTTTCTTGGACATGACAGGTAAAATAGTGATTTGTAAAAGAAAAAGAACATGTCCCAGTATGACTAGTACAACTTGAACTTTTAATTTTAGTTTTTACAAAAGTATCATTCAGCTACACAACCCCTCTGCATTTTTCTCCCCTCTAAAGGTCAGATACCACTTCCTCTTCATTATGTTCTTTTGCTTTTAAGCAAGCAGCTTCTGCTCGAAAATTTTCATGTATCACTCATACATCTGTAGGGCAAAACATTGCTTCTAGGCATTTATCACTCGCTTGCAGTTGACACATAGTCATAAAGGTGACCTATTTCATATTAACAATCAATTTCCTTTCATTGTCACCACCAGGCTATGTTCTACCCTTTCACTTCCCTTGTCAGAAGTGTAGATTTAGGGGTCAGATTGAAGATTCTTTGAAGGTAAAAGGATGATTGTTTGACTCTATGCATCACTGAATTCTGTCA
Source organism: Netta rufina (assembly GCF_964035555.1). Taxonomy (NCBI): domain Eukaryota; kingdom Metazoa; phylum Chordata; class Aves; order Anseriformes; family Anatidae; genus Netta; species Netta rufina. The sequence goes on along the minus strand of NC_140140.1, from coordinate 11,333,394 downwards.
AATTTGTTTTAATGCTGAAGAAAAATACCCAAGCAGTGCTTTCTAACAGAGAATAATGGAACACAGTCAGACTTTAGTATCAAACTTTGTATGCAATCTTGGTAAAATTGTTTCTGTAATGCAAAGAGCTTTATATGAATCTCATAAATTTCAAGGCGTAATAGCAGCTTATTGGAGTTCTTTGTGTGATTTCAGAGCTTTGTGTCTTTTATATTACTTGAATTATGGTGTTGAATCTTGGAAAAATTAATAAAAAGTCCATTTTAAAAAGAGATACTTCTGCATGTTACTGAAGTCTGTGTTATGCAAAAGAAATAGTATGCATAAACCTACCATGTTCCTGACATCTGTTTGAATTGTTGAGCAAAATGGTCTGTGTTCACATTTTAGGAGACACAATAATTCACCAAAAGGTGCAATCTGTCTTTGGAGAACCCACAGGTTTGTCACTGAATTTCATTATCAATACAAGGCATTTTTGTGTGAAGAAAATGCCTTGAAGAGGGCTGTCTGCAGGAAAAGAACAGGATAATCTTTAGAATAAAGATACTTCTCTGTTTCATAGAAATCCTCAACAGCTGATCAAATTTTAGCTGTAGTGTGTATTGGATTAGAGTTTATTTTTATTTTGGAGTTTAAAATTCCTTCCCCCTTCTTCCCTAATATTCGTTCTTCTCAAAGCAGTTGAGAGTAATTTTTACTTCTTGTTCTAGTTTTACCTGAATCCAAGTGATGTAGAAAATCAGTTGACAATAATGTTTGACTAATTGTATTGATTTCCCTTCTGCTTTATTCTGCTAAGATAAACGTGCACAAGGTAATTTGAAATATATTTTTCCAATAGTAAAAACTGCACCCATTTAATGTGTTTATCTGGGATGTGAGAGATCCAGTCAGGTCACTGGCATAAATATTGGCTTTGCTTTGTTTTGTTGGTTTTGTTCTTTTCAAAGACAAGTGGAAACAGAAAGTCCTGTTGCTAGAATAGCAACAGATTACACAAGAAAATTCTCATATACAGAAATTTCAGGGCTTGGGAAATCCAGCTCCCATTCTGCTCCTCTGCTCCTAATGCAACACAGATATAGCCTGATGGGGTTAGTCATGCTGCATGCCGCCTTCAGGATTTGTTCCACTGGCCTTTTTGAGGGCTAATGTGCCAGTCAGCTTGAGTTAGCACACCAGAAACTGGTTCTGAACAGAAATATTATGCTTAGATTTGGCAAACTTTTTGTTGGAAATTCTGAATTAGGAACTTTTGAAGTAACCTTCAACATTGGTGTGAAGTAGAAAAGCTTGCGTTGCTCCCTGCTTCTGACTGGTGAGACATTGTTACCAGCATGTGGGCCCTGAAATATCATACTCTTGGTTATAGTTGGTTTTAGCTTTGACCTTGGGAAGATCCTGAATATGAATCACTTTGTTTTCAGTTCCATGAATTCATCTTAAAATTATGAAACAATAAACAGTGTGGCAAAGGACAGCACATTTGAGAAGGAGACAAAACAAAAGAAGAAAAAAACCAATATTGCTGTAAGCAGCAAGGCAGCCACATAAGTGTTTCATCAGTAAAAGACAAGAAAAGAATGCCTAAAAATTTCAACTTTTCTGAAATCAAAGTAAAGGGAAGCAAATAATTCTAAACCTACAAGATGTATACAAAAATATTTAGCCCACCTGCAGCTATTCTGAACTTTCTAGATTTAACATTGAGAAGAGCAAGGTCACCTGGAGAACTGAGAGACATAATACCGTACATTTCTACACTTGCATTTGTGTACACTCCTTTTTTCATTGACTAAAAGCTTCCTGTGTTTCTGATCTAAAGATCTCAGAGCAGACACCACAGTGTATGAAATGCTAACTGTAATCTATGCTTGAAATCAAAATATGTGTAGGATAGAGAATTATTTCTGATGAATCAGAGAAAAAGTTCCTGCAAAATGATTTTGAGTACCTATTGTGATTTCATTGGCATAAAACTGCCATTTTTTTGCATTGCTAGACTAAGGCACAGCAGAATTATCTTAAATTGCAAATGTTCAGGCTAGTGAATTTTAGCAGTGAGAGGGACTATGTCTCCTTTCATGTTAGTATGTAGTTTGGTGTGCAATGAGGAAATTTTCCCTCATTTGTGGGGACAATCTGGCAGGAGATATAGCAGGCAATAATACAACAGAGGGCAAAAAGGTAAAAACATGGGTTTGGAAAGAGGTTCAACAAAAAGTTTGTCCTGTTTGTAAATAATAGGAATGACTACATCCCTGATAACATTCACACCTGCACTTCTGCCAGTGTTGGTGCAAGTAGTAGTGGTCTATTTCTCTATAATGGTTTGAAAGGAACTTGGCCTGTTATAAGGCCCTATCTCATCACATGGCAAGCTTCTTAGCAGCTGGTCAGCGATGTGGGTGAGTGAGGGAGAGCTGAATGAGCCAGTATCAGAATGAATGAGAGACTACAAATGTTACAAGCTTTGTGGTTTTCTTTGCAGGCACCACAGAGACCACAAAGTACTGCCCACTACATTGTAATTTTGATGTCATAAGATTCTTTATGGTGTTGCATTTGGGGGAGTGTTTATGACTCAGATTTATGTGTATCTTTTCTGATATCTGTGTTAAATTACAGAACTATATTGTGCTACAAAGTGAGGTGCAAACTGGGTACCACTAGAGAAATATATGTATGTTGTATTATAGATAAAACACTCTTTATGTGACACAAAAAAATAATAATTGTAAATATATTTTTATTATTCTTTCTTCTTAACTCTTCTACTTTATTACCTTAGGTTCTACAGGTCACTACAAAAGCATTAAATGTTTGGATAGGTATGCAATGGGGCAACATCTTAAAGCCTTTAAAAATTATTTAAAATCTTTAATTAAAGAGAAACCTACCTGAAAGCCATGACATGAAGACATCTTCACACACAAACTGGCTCATATGTTGAAATGTTTCACATTACTCCAGCAAAGCTCCTACTGAGGTCAGACGCAGGGGAGCAGTTATATGTGCCTCAGCTGTCTTCTTGTTTCCAGGTGCATCTGTATCAGGTTTAAACACACAACAAACGTTACAGTCTGAAATTTTATGTAGCTGCAAATGGAGAGACTTGCAAAATCTGTGACTTCTCAAGGATTTGCTTTTATTGTGTGTTCAAATACAAACAGATATCTACCATATTTTTGATGTGGAGAAGCTTAGGGATATGTAATTCTAATTGTTCCATTCACAGTATTTATTTATAGTTGCATAATTAGTACTGGATTTTCATGTTCTAGCAGTGTTGCAAAGAAATGTGATTTGTACTAGTCTGCATCATGCCAGAATAAGAACAGATAAGACTAGATCAGAACAGATCATGTCTAACTGTTGACATAAATAACAAGCATGATAAATGTTATTACATGAACTTGATTGTATGTATAGGGCGACGAAGCTGGTGAGGGGCCTGGAGAACAAGTCCTACGAGGAGCGGCTGAGGGAGCTGGGCTTGTTCAGCCTGGAGAAGAGGAGGCTCAGGGGCGACCTTATCGCTCTCTATAGGTACCTCAAAGGAGGCTGTAGCGAGGTGGGGGTTGGCCTGTTCTCCCACGTGCCTGGTGACAGGACGAGGGGGAATGGGCTTAAGTTGAGCCAGGGGAGTTTTAGGTTAGATGTTAGGAAGAACTTCTTCACTGAAAGGGTTGTGAGGCACTGGAACAGGCTGCCCAGGGAAGTGGTGGAGTCACCATCCCTGGAAGTCTTCAAAAGACGTTTAGATGTAGAGCTTAGGGATATGGTTTAGTGGGGACTGTTAGCGTTAGGTTGGAGGTTGGACTCGATGACCTTGAGGTCTCTTCCAACCTTGAAATTCTGTGATTCTGTGATTCTGTATTGATTTAGGCATTCAGCTGTTGTGAACAACTAAGATGGCATTCTACACATATTCCTAGTTTAACTGAAGGTGTACCTCAATGCTTTGTTGCTAGGATTTAATCATAAACAGTTTCAGGGTAATTTCATTCAGTGTCTTTTCCTCTCACTCATCACTCATTCACTCATTCTTTTTTTTTTTTTTTTTTTTTTTTTTTTTTTTTTTTTGTTTGTTTGTTTGTTTCAGGAAAACGTTTGAAGTTTTCTGGTTGTGAATTTGCCATCTCAGCCATCTTTTCACTTTCCTGATGCTTTGTACTCAGAATTGGGTCACGTGTAATTTTGCAATGGTACAATAGTCCTTTTATGTGAGAACCACCCCTCCGCAACTTGCTTCCTCTGCATCTGCAGTCTCAAGATGATAAATAGAAAATGCACTAAGCTCCAGAGTGGAACAATCATACTACTTTTGCCAAAATCTGCAAAATTATTGCTTCAAGTACCCTAGTTCTGAAGAAGGTAACCAGAAACTTAAGCTTCAAAGCTCAGATATTACTCATCTGTAGCATGTTATTTTATGTGGCACTGGAGAAACTGGTGTTAGATGATGCCCAAACCTCAGTTGCTAACCCCAGAAAACAAACTTACTTTTCTTGTGGAAGCTAAAAGTTTTGAAGTTCATTATAGCATGAGAGGACAGCACATCTGATAAAACTACAAATAAACCAGTTATAAAGCTAAGACTAGAAGTGTGCCATTACATTGGAATGACTATGGACCAGCTAGTCCAAAACATACCTTTGACAGTGGTCAGTCCCAAAATGAAAATGTTAAAAGAAAATTGTACAGCAGACAATCCTGGATTTGTATGCCCCAAAGGGACAATCTTTCCTAACCTTGGGCATATAGTGGCTAGCTCATACCCTCAAGCAAGAAGATTTTACCTCTTTAGAGAGACATGTACAAGTACATGCTTTTGAACTGCACTAGATCTCACACAATTTTCCTAAGATATTGAAGAGCTGTGAATGTAGTATGTGATCTGAAGAGAATGTCAGTGGAAAATCAGAAATCTTGAAAACTACTGAAAACAGCAGTAGCTTTTCTGAAGAGATTGAGTGCTGCCTTACTTGCTTACTGAAAGGAGCAGACTGAAGGGCCAGATGATACATGTCAGAAAAACTAAGACCCTTATCTTAAACTTTGCAACATGATATATTGCCAATTTCCCTCTGAATGTTTAAGAAGCTATTGCAAAATATTTCCAACATAGACTGCTCCTCTAAAAGTCTGGGTGCTATCCAGGATCAGATTCAGCAATGTCATCATGTCAAAAGAGAGGCTGATCTTCAGGCAGTTCAGAAACAAGGAATCCTAGAAATCGCCTAAGGTAAGCCAATCTATGAGAAGCTCAGACAAACTGTGAAAAATTAAGATGTTCAGAGAAGTTGTGTAATGTTTAAGACAATTGCAAAATTATGATTGCTCATTTCCAAACTTCGAAGAGGCATTGCAGATAAAGTTCTGCCTTTTGCTAAAATTGTGACCAGTATCATACCTCTCAAAAAGATAAAACAACAGATATTATGTGAGGGCAAAAAGGCATAGACATGAGAAAAGCAGGCTATAAAACATGCAAGTGATCATATGGTTGGACTAACAAAGGCTTTGAACAGTAATGTTGACCTTAAGTCTTTTGCTGACACAAATAACATAAATAATAGACAGTCTTAGCCAGAGTCTTTGATTATAAATGGAAGGCTGGTTTTCCAGTTTCCACTTTCAACTTGTGAAAATTTAACAGCTGATGTTCTAGGCAAGAGCTGGTATAGAAAAGACCTAAAGGCTTTTAGCATCGTGTGCTTCTTTTAAAGTTCAGAACTGCACAGTGATACACAGCCTGCAGTGCTGATGGATGCAGATGCACACAGTACTGAATGTATGCATTTATATTGCCATTGGGTGTAAAGTGTTCAGCCCCCCACCCCCTGCCCAGTTTGGTGGTTTTTTTGGTCATGTCTTTAAGAAGAGAAGACCTTTGAGTACTCTTTTTTCTTTGAATAAAAGATATTTTTTTCACTTTAAAAAATAACTTCAAATGATGTTTCAGAAATGGGAAAACTACCTACCTTTTTGCTTACAGAGACAGAATGTTTTCTTGAGGGATCAGATGTATAGAAGCTTTTACAGCATGCACAAAACAACTTATGACAGAATAACAAGCTGCCCTGTGCCTTCACAGCAGCTGGCAGAGTGAGTCATTGCTTCTGGCCCTGTAATGCAGACCTTGCGTGTCTGGGAAATAATGCCCAGCCAAGTGTGATTGCAAGCTATTATTAAGGCTTTATTTGTGCAATTGGTATGGTTGAGGTCAAACATCTTTCTCTCTGTTTTCATGTAGTGCTTTTAGGCAGCTTTCAGTAATGATTCCATTATACCCCTACTATGAAGATATTTTACCTCTTCTACAAATCGCTGGTTAATTACTGAGTTGTTTTTCCCATCTGACTCTACTTTTGAGTAAGACTGTATGACATTGAGCCAGAAGCAACACTGAATACACAAAAAACAGGGAATTTGAGCTTTGAACTGAAAGTGAGTACAAGAATTTCTGGAACAGATGAATGCAGCCTGAGAGTTACTGTAGTGATTGAAAATGTGTTGTCTAGAAATTGAAATTATTTGGAGACAGTGGTTTACATGGGGGTCTCCAGGCAATGTGTTATGTTGTCTTTGCTTTCTTAAAATGTTTTAGGTCTGTTTTATAAGAGTAGAGAATTATTTTATTTGTAATATCAAGCTATTCAGAGTTGAACTGTGATTTACAGGCCATGTGATGTCTTGAGATACTCAATAAAGAAGATAAGTGAAGCACTTATTTTTTAAACCTTGAAAAAATAAACAGGCTAAACTTTATGGACATGTACTATATTTGGCCAGAGGTAGTTCCAGAGAACATGTAGTAATTTGACAAGCTATTTTTGAAAAGAAAATGAATTTAAATGAGTTGCCTTCTAATGATTCTTGGGTTAGGGGCAGGTGAGCACAGTAGAACTGAGAACACTGCAAATATCTGCAAATTGCACATTCTTCTTCCTGTTAATCACACACTGTGGACTGCATCTCTGTGTTTGTGAAGAAGCTAGTTGAATTAAGCCCTGATCAGAAATGAGGACAGTGGGATCCACTGAAGCCTTAAAAATAATGTAGATATTTTAAGCGTGGTTCTTCAATCAGAGGTATATTACTGATATATGAAAAAGTTGATATACCAGTAAGCAAGGGATAACATGCACTGGCAAATATAAGTTTTGTGCTTAGTTCTAATAGAATATATAGCACAGAGACTCTACAATACCCATTACAAAAACAATTACTTTAAAGGATTACTTTAAACATATGTTTATCATAATTGGTCTATATATTTTCAGTAAAGAGTTTACAATGAAATGATCTTTTCTAACCATTTATTAAACTGCTAGGGTTAAAGCTACATTCAGGTAAGTCTCTCATAGCTATTTTATAATCCACGTTTTTGGAACTGCATTATGATGGATGCTCCTGCTGCTTGTGGGCATAGCATACAAGAAAACCACTTCAACATCTTTTCAGGATCAGGTATGTTTTCCAGAAAGCAGTCCACTTTGCCTGAGATACTGTTTGTACCTGACTGGTGCTAGCACACGAGCCAAAGATATCCCTCAGTGTAAAACTGTTTTGATGACCATGGCTAGTTGGAATTCTCTTTTTTTTCAGCTAGAAGTGCTTAGAAAAAATCTTAATACTTTATGCATTTTCTTCTGAAATCTTTAATAAAGAAAAATATTTTTTATTTGCCAATATTTGCAACTGGAAAAACTAAGGATTGTGATGCTCCTACAGTTGTCATTACTCTAACATATAGCACCTCACCCTCTTCAATCTTTTTATATTTATACCACTCCTGTGAGACAAAAAGTAGCTGTCACCTCTGTTTTATACCTCTACAAATGAAGCACAGAAATGTATATGCTCTCAGCAAGAGTGACTAGTTTTCTAGTTTTCATTCTGAGTTTTTTAGTGACTCTCACTAGGGAAGTTTTGGACATTAATCTCCCAGCTCTCTTTCTGTTCTGTAGCCTGAGGGTATGAGGTTGAAATTGGACTGGAAAAGCAAAATCACCTCACTCCATATTTTAAGCTGATACACCAGATTTTGAAGAGAGATGAGTGAGGTGCTGTCTGTACTTTCAGAATGGTTTCCTAAAAGGTCAAGGGCAGGGAGCTGGGAACAGGGATATTTTAAAGCATCACTGGGACTTTTGTCAGAGATACCATATCTGTGATGAATCTTTCTCCAGATGTTCTTATTTCTGCTCTTTGATTGTAGAGGGAATCTGCACAGTGGGCATTGACTTTTAGGTGGAACAAGAGAAAAAATTCCATCTTTGAACTTTCCACTTTTTAAGAGAAGAACTTCCATCCCTTAATCCCTAGTTAAGTAGTCTAGCTGGTTTTAAGATGTGTTTCAGTCCCAGAGGCAACCAGTGGCAAAATGGGGATTTGAATCCTAGGACTTCCAAACACTCAAATTGAGAAAGTGTAAAGTGCTATGATTCTCAGCTCACTGGGACTTATTCATATAAGCATTCTCTTTGAAGCCAATAAGAATATTACTGTGAGTAAAATTTGTAGGATTAAATCCTGAATTTCTGTTGAGCCCAAATTTCTACTGTTACAAAAATGCTGATATATGATTTTCCTTAAAATAACCGGGTAGAGTTGTAGCAAGGAACTGGCAAACATTTTAGAAAAGCATGTTATGATAGTAACCTTGCACAGGAATACTGGCTTACAGTACTTAACAGTATTACCTGCCAGTGAAAACTTGGCAAGTCTTCTAATTTGGTCAGAGAACATTGCTAAGGAGTAAATTAATTTGTGAGAAATTTGTATCTCAGCAGAAAGCAATCCTGGTCCTTCAGCTGTGTACTCTGGAAGAGAAATATTCAAATAAGTAAAATAAACTCAGCGGTTTGTATTTTCAGTGAGGAAGGGGACTTGAAAAGTCTCTTACAGTGCTAGTCACTATCTCTTATTTACTTTTTCACATATCATTGCTTAGGTAATGGTTATTGTAAAAGCACCAGGAAGATTTTAATATCACTGAAGCTTTATTGTATCTAGCCCTGATTTATACAGTTGCAAGTTGTGAAAGAATCAGGTTCTCAGCATTTTCTAGGCAAAGTTGGCATCATTGTTAATTTAGTTAGTCCCTGAATAGCTCTGTGAAGTAAGGTTTTCCATTTCATTGGTGAAATTATTGAAGGACAGAAACTTAAATTCTTACCTCAAATTCTTACTTCAAAGTCCATTGGTGCCAATATGGATCATTCCAGAAGATTTGCTATTAAATGGTTAAATTGTTCTTGAATGGTTCATAGGGAAATCTCTAAGGTCACAGAACAAGAACAGGATTTGATGGCTTCAATGCAATGAAGGTAATAGAAGCAACCTCACTGAAAGTAACCAACGGAGATGCATGAGTCACAGCTGGTATTGAAAGGACTGAGGGTTCCAAAATCTTGATCTCTTGTTAACACTTCTTTATTTAAAATTCTTATAAACCTTTGTGGGGTTTTGGAGATATTAAAATTTGCCATGAAATGCTGTTTTCCTCCCCCATTAGTGTTCACCCTCTCTTCTGCAACAGTAGTACTTTCTCCAGGTTTTGGATGAGCTCTATACATTTTGTTTTGAAAGCCTGTCTTTTGCCTCTTAATCATGTTGGATCTGCATGAACTACCTCTTCTCCATCTCAAATCTTTTCCAACAGCAGTTAATGTACTACAAAGAGGGTGCCGTTGTGAAGAATAACTATTAGGTTAAGGTAATTCCATATTATGTTCTGTTAGAGATGAACATATGCATGGAAAAGGGGGTCTTTTGTTAGGAGGCTAATTAAAAGTTCATGGGCTAAACTATTTTCTGGAGTAACTCTGCTGAATGCTAATGAAGCAAGATCAGATGAATATGTGACCCTCCATTACGAGAAACTTTAATTAATAAGTTGAACAAAGACTGAACTGTGCAAACAGCATGAAGAAGATTCTGTGGGATGAAGATCCTGTTAGAAAAAAAAAACAACAGATTTGTCTCTTCCTTCAAATTGGAACAAAAAGGGCTGGGTAGATCAAATTTTGGCAGTGTTTTCAGTTAAGAACCTTAATGCTGAACTTGTTAAATCCTTCTCTGAAAAACCATCAGATTACTGCCTCCCAGAGCTCTAACAAAAAATAAAATCAAAATCATATCAATCTTCTGCAGAGGGGGCTGATTTGACTTAAACCAAGAAGTCTTGTGATATCCTAAAATCCTTTGACAACTGGAAGTAGATTAAATAATTAATTAATTAATTAATTAAGGCCAAAGCATGTTCAGGGAAGAGATATTTACATCTGTGGAAAATACCCCAGCCACCCCTTTGCTCAAGGAATTTTTGAGTTTTCAGTGTATTTGTACCCATAGTATTGCCTTGTACTAATGCAACAATAATGTAAGTTGTTCCAAAAACCCTGGGCCCAAGTCCAGATTCATCATGTGGACTTGAAAAAGCCAACATGCTTAGGAGTTACAAAAATAATACTGGATTATTTATTTATATAGCACCCATAAATTTGCAGGTTGCTTTACACTCCAAAAATAAAATCTAGTCCCTGGAAGGGTAGTGCTGTAATGAATTTTGGCTTCTAGGCATAAATAAAAAGAAAAACTATAAAATTCCGAGATTTAAAAAAAAATCTCATTACAAATCTCTCCCATCCTCTGTATTTTAAATATTTCTGCAGTGAATGAATGTACTTTCTAGCCTAAATAAAATGCAGAGAAGAATTGCCCCAATATCTCCTAAAAAAAGAATTAAACTAACATACTGGAAGTATAGAATTCAACCATCTGTTGCTGGTTTGTTGAATCAATGTCAAACTCAGCAGCATATGAAAGAGTGACGTACAGTACAGACTACAGAACAGGGCAGATATTTTTGGTGACATCTGGATGCTTTTAATCTACTATACAAACAAGGATTTTGGGGACAACAAACTCTTAATCATATGTGCTTAGGATATCTACAAAAACAGAAAAAAAAAGCTTGCTCCTGGGGTTACTTATTTCTTTCTTTTCAAAGGGCCCTTTCTTTGAGGAGGTACACAATTATAGGAGGATATATAATTTCTTTACCTCTTAAACTTTTTTTTTTAAATTTTTTTTTCTCACACATTTTCTTAATGAATTTATGAGTAAGGTAGCAAATCCCCACCAATATTTTCCTTGGTTCTCTCATTCACTTTGGGCTAAGCAACTTGACTCTGACATCAATGATCAGGGCCCCTGCTGACTGCCCTGTAAAATACTTACATTTTATTGTTATAGCTCAAGTACAAGAAAATGCAGAAAGGAAGCACTGTTGTACAAAATATGGAGATGCAGTATTGAAGTACACAGTGATGATATTGCAACTTCTTAGAGTTGGCTTTTGCTAAAAATTTCCTTTGCCAGAATGATTGGTGGTAGATATGTGCTAAATTTATTGATGTAACAGTGACAAAATTCCAAGGGTTTCATTGGAGACATCTGTAATAAAAGTTTTTCTTAGCTTTATAAATGTATTTTGAGGTGGGTGAGAGTTATGTGCTTTGCTTTATTTTTTGTTTTTCCCAGTGGCGCAATTATCGGTCATAATCCACATGAGAAAGCAATCCAAACACCTGCAAATGAAGGAAGTGGTTTCTATACATTGTATGTGAGAGTTCTCAGAATAGCTCCTTTACTGCTATTCATCTGTCACTTCAGTTGGGTTTGAATTTACAGAAAAGAAAGAGACATCTGTTTCTTACTTTGATTTCTCCATGGGAAACACAATAACAATAATTTCACTAAAGGAGGCTATCGACCAGTTAGTGATGATGGGACTGTTTTGGATTTCTTTAACTGTAGATGGATGTTTTCCCTCTTCAGGTAGTGGTGTCACAGCTTTTGTTGTACATTTTTTATCCTATCCAGGTTTGCTGTATGAAAGAACTTAAAGGAAGTATTCAACCATGAAACTTAAAATACTGTGAGTTTTATAAACTTAGGTCACTCAGTTAGAGGCAATAAAGGCACACACTGGATGATTTTCCATTAAAAATTAGGACCTGATTCTAGTAATGGTCTCATTTAAAACATACAGTTCCAGTGGCTTTAATAAAATTAGGAAAATCAGATTCAGGATTTTCATATGCTTTCTTGATTGAAAGTGGTATTTCCCATAATTCACCATCACCCCATCACCTTTTACAGACCAGATTTATTTTTCTTTTTGACCATTTCTGTTTTCTCACTGTGGTTGTAGTTAATTAAGCGGTTAATTTGGAAACAATTTATAGAGGACACAAAAGTCTTCAGGTCTCTGTATACCCACTGTAAGGTAAGCTCATCTATTTATACAATTTATTCAGTGCATTGTTAGGTCAAAGATGAATATTTAAAACCAAAAATAAAGCATATGTTTTTAAGACCTTGTAGAAACACAAGAGCATAGCAACAGCTGTACTGTGTCAGCTCAAATGCCCATCAATCCCAGTATCCAGTCTCTGCCAATGGCAGTAGCAGATGCCAAGGCAGTGGTACTTCGTTAGTATGCCTCCTGTGTGAATAACTTCACCATAGATATTAGTACTTTTTATACTGGTTTACATTGGCAGGCTCCAGTGAGGGTCAAGCCTGACTGTGCTTGAGCTGTCCTGTGCTGAGCACAGGCACCTACGAGGAACTAAGAAGACAGATTCATGTTGCTGTCTGTAGATGGACATCTGTGGCAAGGGAGGTAAAGTGATTCTCCTGAAACAGGAATTCTGTTCGTGAAAGAGTGAGCTGAAACCAGTTTTTCATTCCCAGTCCAACATCTATGCTGCAAACAAATTCTTCCTCCCTTGTGGGACTTTGGTTTTGTTGGAATAAAAAGTGAGTCAGGAACCTCAGGAACCAGTCCAACAAAATTAGTATAACTGACATTTGACGATCAACCTGACCTTTAACAGTTTTTCATGTTGCTAACACAAAATGATTGCTCACCAGGCTCTGAATAGGCCCAGTATAACACCCCCTGCTACTCCCTACTCTGCATCATTCTTTATTTTCTTGTCAGAAGCGTTTCTTCTTTGCTGATATGTGATGTTTTGTGCTGGCATGAAAATAATGGTGAAAAAAATTGTATGATTCAGGGGTCAGTCAAACTGGGTTCTGAATGGTTAGTAGGAAGAATGAGTACTTGTTTCCTGTGATGCCCTTGGCAATTAGATGCTGAGAGAATGACAGACTTTGAATGACTGATCTAGTGATCTGTATTGTCTTATTTTACATTCTTCTGGACAACAGAAATATCAAGGAAGAAATTTTTCAATTTTCAAAATTTATTTTAAATAATCAGGCATTGTCATCAACAATGAACATAATTGCTTGTGTGCCTTGTATTCTACTTAGGAAATCACTGAGATTCTACTGTGAATTTAGGAGTGCTAGAGCCAAAATACAGCAGACTTAACATAAAGATCGCTATTTGATCAAACTTCTTGACTAGTTTTCCAAGTAGTATAAATTAGCACTAGTTAATATTCCTAAGTATCAGATAAGAATCTCTGCTGGAACCATGACATCATATTAAAATATTGATCAGAAACTTAAGTATTAAATAACGATCAATTTTCTTTGATTGCAACCCAGTCTCTACTCCTGGCAATGCACATGCTTAAATTTACACATTTGATCAACTATATTGACATCAATGGGATTATTCACACCCATAAATCTGTGTAGCTATAATTATTGCTAGATCAGCATCTCAGGCTGTAAAAGAAAGGAGATTGTTCCTGGAGTAAGGAAAGTATTCAAGATCTAGTAGAGCTAGCACAAATTGTGCCATTTGTGCAATCTATTGGATCAGGAAACTGGAAAAAAATCAACACTTTTAAAATAATGGAAATAAGTCATATACAACTCATGTTTATGTATCTTTAAACCTATGCAGCACATAGAATTTTGTGGGATGTAAATCAGGCGAAGAACAAGTCCAGAAAGTTCCCAGTTTATAGAGGATATTGCTTCTGATTTGTGGGTAGTAGATTTCCTTTTACCATATTCTATATGGGTTTTGGCATTTAGACTTTCCTGTGACCTTTTATGAGACCTTACCTCCCAAGAAAGGTGCATTGCAGCAGGATGCAGAAATACATTTTCCTCAAAGCTCCTTCCTGAACATAAGTTTGTCTGTTACAGTCTCTGTAACATGTGGTGATTCAAATATAGCTTGGCCTCTTCATTTGAATATACTGTAATTCAATCAGCAATGTTCCTTCTACATTCTTAGCATCATCTGCCCCAAATGTGGTTGGCAGCATGCTTTCTCACTTCAGAGAGCTCAGTCACAGTGGACCTATCTTCCTATGCCTACCTTAAAATATCTCGATTAAGCTTGGAACTTCATTCCTTGCTTTCAAAACTTCTGACAGGTGATGTCTCTATTCTGTTCTCTGAATTCCTCCATTTTCTTCTTTGATTCCTCACTTCCTTCATGCACAGAGAGGTGTTTGCTATCCATACTAGCTTCATAGAAGATTTTTCTCTTGTATTATTTTACTCATTTGGAACCTTACCCCTTCCTGTCTCTGACATTACCTAGAGAAGACTTCTCTGCAAGTGTCATTTAGATACTGAACCTGTGTGAATCATTGTGTAAAACTTGGGGTAGAGAAGGATGCCCTAGTAAAATAAATTGCATTGTGTCTCTGGCTTCTGCTGGGCAAGTTTAACTTTCAGTCTAACTGCACATCCTGTCTCATACCTTGTGCTATGTGGGCTGGTGAGCTGGGGCTATTTCAGTTCAAGAGTTCTCTGACTTTGTTCTCTCCTCATCCCATCCAATATGAGGATCTGGTATGCTTATAGCTGATACACCATATTGACCAGGCTAAAAAGAATCTAAATAGTAATCACGCTGTCCTTCATCATTTTGTTGATGTGTGCACCCATCATGCATTAATAGATGAAAAGACACAAGATGAAAAAGTATGGTATATATTATATATGTATATATTCCTGGTTATACGGGACTTTGTTTAAGGTTCTGTCCTGTCTGTTCAGTCCTAGTTTCCATTTTCCGCCCCTAAAAATCTGTGGAATATTGTTCTGTTTGCAAAGGATGATTTCTTCCTTCCAACTGATTTCCATGAGATACCAGTCTATGTTTTATGAAGCTCCCATTTGTACAGCATCAATTTTGGATGACTAACTCAAGTAGAATTTTTCTGGAAATATTACCTGTATTTGCATGAAATAGAATTTACAGCCTCAAGCCTAATTTCCAAATTTAAATTAAGTGGAGATCATTTCTTATGCTTGATAGCCACATTTCTCCACCTGGCTTACAATTTTGTTCTTTTCATTTTGTATGCATACTCAGCTGGCACCAGGAAAAAATCCATGCATTTGCAAAAGACAAATCGAACATGGTAATCTATTATATCTGCAAAAGTAGGTATAAAATGCTGGAGCCTGCTAGAAGATTTGGGAGATTCAAAATCTCTCAAAAGAAGATAATTAACATGTTTCATGAAAAATTGGAAAAGGGATGAATATGTAAAGGTGTAGGTTTAAAAATAAAGCCATACACAAGTGTCATAATGAATTAAAGCATGTGCCCTTACTTGCCAAGTGTACAGTAACCTATTACAATACCAGCAGATATGCATAAACTCTCACAAGTATGATCAATGTGTCCAGTGCTTCCTAAAAATCAGACCTTTTGTTCACGCTTTGTCTGAGTGTGTTTGGACCCCTTGTGCACGTGCTGTAGAATTGATGTGAACTCATGGTGTCTACATGTCTGCATTTCCAGACGTCTGGCAACAGGGTTGGAGCTACAGCGTCGGTGTTGTTACTGCCAAGCATTTAGAAATCTAAGACAAATATCCAAAATTTTCAGTTTCCATGGGAAAAGAATATCCAGGAGAAACCTGGAGACAGGAGAAGTGTGGACATGCTCTATCCCTAGTATATTGAAAGCTTGACTGGTGAGCCGAGTATATCCCTGTATACCCTGTATATACTTCAATACACACAGATATATATAGATATCTTGCTTGGCTGGTGAGCAGAGCTGCATAGCAAAACTATTGTTTATTGATAGCTATTATTTTCTGTGCAGAAATTTGGAGGTTTTTGTTTTGTGACTGTACTCATTTCAGAGTTACAGTATATATTTAGTGTGACTCCTTGGATCGTTTGTTCAGTGCTTTTGACTTAAACAAACAAACCAATTCTGCAGTTCTGCTTAAAACAAGGAATTATATTATATTTTAAACTGTTTACAACTTCAATACTGAAACTCAAATTTTAATTTTAATCTGGTTTCTGTTTATTTTTAGAAACAACAATTTCATGGAAAGAAAGGAAAATGTAGACCAACACAAGCGTTCTAGCAGAATGCCTTTGTTCTGGCAAAGCAGTGTGGATCAGTCAGTTCTACTAAGGGGGCTTTTGAGTTGAAAAGGGTTTGGGTTAAATATTGAAAGGTAAAAGTTGTACTGTGAGATTCTTATACAGCTCTTTTTAGGCACATTCACGTTGTATTCCGTGAATGAAAACTGACTGAAGACCCCAGAATCTGATCTCACATTACGTAGTTTGATATATATACATATATATGTATGCATATGTATATATTTGATTGTAGGCTATTTTTCAAATCTGTTATAGTCCTCCTCAATAAAACAGCTGCCATGGGACCTGTCTGGCCATCTGGACTATTAGATATATCTGGCATAAAAATATTTTTGCTCTAGACTTACCGGCTGCGTTTGGTAGGTTATGTTACAGAGACATTCCAGTTTTCTTCATTTTCTCCTCATCTGCAGATTTTAGGCAAGAGTTTTAAGTTGCCGCACCTTATGGAAAGGTCATTCATCTTTAAAGAAATTTTTAAATCTGGTGACTTTAATTCTTCCACAGTTAATTCATGGGAAAATAGAAAGAAAAGAGGTAGGACCTGCAATTGGCTTTTCAGGGTTTGTGAATTCAGCTTTGTGATTCCAAGACTGCTATGATCAAACCACGTTCCTCAAAATACACCGACCATCTTCCTCCACTTTACAAAAGTGCATTCAGAGTATTTGTTTGTGGTTACTCCTGTACTCTGTGATCGTCTCTATGACAGGGACAGAGTGCTCAGCCCTGAAATTGTGTACGGAATGATGGTTAACAATCTCTCTTCATGGTTTGTCATGTAGTTTATCACAATGTCCCTGAGGTGGCTTCCCTGTAAGCCTGGGAACTTTGTGTTCACACTTTGCTCTTTCAAAAAGCCAAAAGAATTCAAACATTATATGATACTTCTTACCTCTGAGAAGAATGTAACCTACCAATATTTGTTATGACAAAGGTTAGTCCCTCCTGGCAAGGTAACAGTTCTTTGTCAATGGGAGGTACTGTATCGGGATTTCTAGTATGGAATGAAAAGGAAAGCTAATCTTTCCATCCTGCTCCTCAGTCCTCATCATGGATTTTGTTTTTACTTTTTTTTTTTTTTGTTTTTATTTTGAGATTTCAAATTTTTTTATGGCCATGTTCTAGCCTCATTTTTTGTTTTAAGTTTCCTGTTTTCTTATGTTGAAGCTCACATAGTTGGTTGTCTCTAACATCTGGGAGTTGGTTTACCATAGTATTTCCAGCATAGCTATGTTGTAGCATGCAACAAATTTTATAATTCATTCTTCCCACCCAAGGCATATGCAAGATAGCACACACCCACCTTTTATTTCCCTGTTACAACAAAAAAAAAATTGTCCATCAGTACCAGAAGGTTGAAGGTACACAAATATGAAGGCTGCCACGCATTTTTAATATAAATAACATGATCACTTCCTATGTTCTCTGTGAGCACACTCAGAACCACGATTTAAAGGTCACATTCCATTTTATTAAGTCTAATGGATCTTTGTGACACAGAAGAAAGGGTTCTGTAGGCAGAAGTAAATCAGAGTTTGGGCTTGTTCACTTGCAGAAGCTCTTGGGTGCCTTTATTGACCAGACAGCATTAAGTGCATGAAGCAGTTCTGGAGACCTGTCCTGTAACATAAGGTGAAAGTTATACATTTTAATTACTACTGTGGTATGTTTGCTAGAGTTTGTTTTTTAAAGTGATATGGTTTCATTAAGTAATTTATGTATGAAATCCACAAGGCTTCCTAAGGCCTGAAGCAACAGAACCATTGTTATTAATGAAGGCAGACAGCATGTGGCAATGAGTCCCATCATAGCTCACTGCAAAGCACAGCTTACATATTAGGACTGTTCTTCATGCTGCACGGGGAGCAAGAAGAAATGATTTGCTAAAACGCTATATTTTAACCTGCATTTGTAAATTACATATAGGATGATTATATGTGAATTGATTCTCTTATGAGTTACAGTAAAATGAGAAATACAGCTTTCTCTGAATAGAGAAATCTGTATTGCATGATCAATGTGTAGCTGCAAAATGAGACACTTCTTTATGTTCTTTTGGTATGTAGCTGTGAAGCTTCATAAGGAGCTATACTATTACTGCTTCTGTTATAGAAGGTCCGGAGACCCAAAGTGGTCTCCAGCCCCAGGAATTGTGCAATATAAAATTGAAGTAGGTCTTCGCCCTGAAGAATTTGCATCCTAAATAGCACACAAGGATGAAGTAATGATCCAAGAATTATACAGAGGACTGATGGCAGGCAGAGGGTTAGAATACAGCTGTGTGGACAAGAGTTCTAGCCACGTTGCTTTTCTATAGGACTTTGGTTTGTCTTTGTCAGTGCTGCAGCTTCTTTGTTCTGCCGGGACAATGTGTGTTAACAGAAGCCCTGCCTCCTTCAAGACGCAGTACTCCCAAGAGTACTGAGGCAGTGCAAAGTCTTTGCAAAGCTGAAACACAGCTGTTCTTCATAAGCAGATACACAGTTGTTAGACAGGAATGTGCCACACAGCCAAGTGAGGAGGGGTTTGTGCCAGGGAATGACTCAGAAGCACAGCCCCACAGTTATGTGTCTCCAGTGGGCAGAAACTGAGCAGAGGTGTTCTCGTTGGATGAAGTGTTGGCTGTGTGCTATGGTAGGTGTGCTGGTTTCCCATGTCCTCATAACATGAAGACAGAATGTTGTACTTCTTCTAATCCCTCCATATACAGTCCCTCTTTATAGCTCCTCCTGTGTTCATTGCACTTGTGCTGAGCTGAGTAGTTCTCACTATAAAACTAGAGGTGTCTGCTCTTAATCTAGGTGCACAAATACCACAGACTCCTTAGTATAAGTATGCAGAGCCATGGAAAAACAAAAACAAAAACAAACAAACCACACCTCTAAAATTAGTTTCCAATGCTTGCAGGTGGAAAGCTACCTCTGATCCTGTGTGGCACTGCTACTTTACATACAGAGCTGGGTGAGTGATAGCCATAATATTTCAACCTAGATTGTTCAACTTAAAGTGTGTGATGAGATTATTGGTCTAGTCAAACAATGAGCTCTGTTAATGACAAAGAAATATGAAGTCAAAGATAGCAAGAAGGGTTTAATATTCAGAAGATACAAACTCATTGGGCTGCATAGCAGCCATAAACTCATTGGGCTTCATAGCAGCCATGCCAAGTTCTGGCTCTTCATTCTTGGTCACTCTCTTATTTGTGGTATTCCTGAACAAACATTATCACATGTATGTAAATATTTAATGCTAACTACATACCTAGTAGCTATTCAGTGAAAGGTCTTATATTAGTACCCTTTTTTACCTGCTGGAGCTAATGGTAGTTCTGCTACCTTTGTGCAAGTGAAAGCATCAAAGTGAAATCATCTTTGAGCACAGAGCTGACGTTTCTGGATGCCAAAACAGTCATTGTTTTGTGTGAGAATTGAGAGAGTGCCAAAAATGTCTTTCTTTTCTCCTTACTCCTCTGTTATTAAAGCTCATTGAAAACTTAAAAAAGGAAAAGAAAAAAAAAAAGTAGAATGTAGTGTCAAGAAGACGAATTGTTAAGCTTTGATTTAAAAATTGCAACAAATCAGTGTCACATGACAACAGTAAAAACTATCCCCTCATCAAAATGATACCTTTTGGGAAAAACACTTTGCTGAGGAACTCCTCTAGATATATAGAATCGAATCCTGCTCCTCATAACAATTCAGCTTAGTTTTCATGTCACATCAACTCATCTAAAGAAACCCACAGGCAGGACGAAATGCCAGGATACCCAGTGGTAGGTACAATGAAGTAAACAGCTCTGTCTCACAACATTTGCAACCCCCAAAACAGTGTAATGTCTCATTACAGAACACTTCATCCAGCTGTGGCAATGAAGGCAATGAACTTTTTTTTTTTTGGCTGCTCTGTTGCAGCGTCTGCACTTTGTGATGTGCTAGGACAGGCTGATTGCTGTATTTTCATAGCTGACTGACTCGACCATCCATTTCTGGGGGGGTTACAGCTCTGTTTTTTGTATGTCCCCAGCAAAGTACAAAGAGTGTGCAGAGACTCAGCCGCCTTTCATTTCCTACTGCATATTTTGGGATAAGTGCTACTGAGAAGAGAGAGGATTTGTGAGTAAGTGTAGCCGTTCAGGTCACAGGCCATTTCAGTAACTAGCCATGCTAGTTTTATTTTAAAACAAAGACTAAGACTGTCAACCAGATCCTGGCATAAAGAGAGGGGAGTAAGGTTTGAGTTTGCTGTCCCATTCTGGGCTCTTTCTTTTAGGGGGGAGAAAAATAAGCCTGGAAGACAAAAGCACGTATATCACCACCAAAACATCGCTCATGTAAGTCATGAAAGCAAGCCAAGTGCAATGAAGATAGAAATGGGAAGGACTTGGGCACCTACTGGATAAAATGCAAGGTTAGTTCTTCCCATTGCTTCCCTGCTGAGCTCTAAAAGATTTATTTGTGCTGCTACTTTCATGCCAGAAAGAGCCCTTGTCAACTTTTGGACCTCCCAAAGACTCCCCTTTAGCCCCAGCGGTGGTGTCATCAGGTCCATGCCTCACTCTCTGAAGAGTTTGCTGCCAGGGACCCAGAGGGGGACGGGAGGCGGTGTGCTTTCTTAGCCAGCAAGGAAAGGGTACCAGGAAAAGTACTGGTGATTACGCACCCAGTCCACAGGAACAGTAGAGTTCTCATTAGGGTCTTATGTGAGGTAAATGTAGAGAAAGTCTTTGATAAGGAGTAATGTGAGGCATTTTGTAGATTTTTGTAGGGATTACCTTTAGAAAATGAATACTGTTCTGAGCAAAATTTTCCAGGCCGCCACTACTCCCAGTTATTTCTCCCCATGTTTCTTTTCTCAAACTCCTACTCCTTATTTTGTTAGAAAAGTAGAAGTTAACTGTTAGACCATTGTGTTCTTCAAAATGAGTCAGTTCTGCCATATCCAACAGAGTTCAGTTTGACTTTAGCTTCTGACTAAGATGAAGTACAATTAAAACAGGGAAAGTGGCACAGCGCTTAGTACCGTGTCTGCTAATTGCTCCAGTACTTTCATTTAGACTGACAGCTCTCCGTGGTGCATTATCACTCTGGTGGGTTCTCCCCACCCCCCACTTAGCAGCTCTTTCGTGGATTAATTTCAGCATGTTGCTGCACATTGATGTGCTGAGCACTTCTCACAGTTTGCAACTATCAAGTCTGGTCCTGAGTTTGCTGCTGTTAAAAATAATATTTGATCTTCTGCCTCTTGTAATCATAGGAGGTGACATGGCTTTGTTGCTGGTTTCATTTTCCCCTCTCCTCTCTTTCCTAATGCATTACATTGTTCCAGTGTTGTAAAAGAGTGCTACAGT
The DNA here is from genome assembly GCF_964035555.1 of Netta rufina. Taxonomy (NCBI): domain Eukaryota; kingdom Metazoa; phylum Chordata; class Aves; order Anseriformes; family Anatidae; genus Netta; species Netta rufina. Next base: position 11,311,667 of record NC_140140.1, on the reverse strand, counting down.
CTAAGTAAATGGCAAAGCTGCAGAGTATGAGGCAGGAGGATTTGTGCTGTGCAGGTAAAACAAAGGGAGAAAAAAAAAAAGAAAAAAAGAAAGCAAAGCTAAATAATACTTAATACACTCTTTATGGAATAAAGACTTGACATTCTTTAAATGATAAGATTTAACAAAATAGTTAAACTTTTTTTTTTTTGTTTTAACTATTTAACAAAATAGTTAAAGTCTACAAAATCTACTGGGACATTGACATTGTGAGTTACATGTGCTGCACTTATGCACTTTCTGTCAGATGCTATGCCATCAGCAACTGCCTGAGGAGTGCAGAGCTGCTTAGTATTAGGCAGTAGATTCAGAAATTCTGATTCAGAGATTGTGGGTCACAGTGATGTTTGTGATAAGGGGTGCTATGCTTGGCCTTATGTTTTCCTCTCATATCTCATTTTTGTAGAGGAAAATGGCAAAATACTAAAAATGTTGGAAAGTCGTCTTCTACATTTCAGATTTTAGTTCCCATGAAAGAAAATACTGTTTCTTGTGAAAGCCAAGTGCTTATGACATATCAATGCAGTTAAAATTAAAGACGAAGATTCCTTGGTGACCCTATACCTCTATTTTTTCCAGATCCATTCTTTGATTCTCTACATATCTTTCCAGCTCCTGTCTTAAAATAACCCATTCTTATTTTTGTGTTTCACAGTTTTTTCCCCTCATTTTTTCATCAACAGCTTTTATGAACTCTTATTTTTTTCCATTGTTTCCCATTCTGTGTCTTCTCTTCATGCTATGCATCATCTGCTTCAGTCCCTGTTGCATTTTTCTTCTTTGCTCTTCTCATGGAAAGAGAAGTCCCCAAACTTTCAGTATTTAAAATCTGTGTGGGAATTGCAAAACATAAATCCAGAAATAAAACATCACAAAGTTCAGAATAGTCAAACATGCGAGGAAAGAGGGATCTAGTTTTACATCTGCTATCATTCCGTACTTAGTATAAGGGCAAGGAATGCCTACAGGTGTGCTGTGCCCCTATGTAAAAAACAATTCTTGCCTTTGCGATTTAATTAACCTTCATAAATAAAACAGACAAAGAGTAAAGTGGAGAGTTAAGGGATTAAGAAAGGAAAAATAATTATAGGATTTCTTTAGATTGTCCAGGAAATCTGAAACTAGATCTCCTGAATCTCTTTCTGGTAACTTAGTTCCTTCTTTCCTTCTCATTTAGATCTGAAATTTTGTATCAGTCTTCCTTCCTTCCTTCTAGTCTCTTCTGGACTAAAGAATCGGCTAATCATATACCAATCTTGAAAATGTACCCTTCTTGAAATTTATGACCAAACTTATTTAAAATTCACATTGCATTTCTAATGGAAATTGTGGTAATCTTGAATCAAACTTTGAGCTGCAAGAATCCCTTGTCCTATGAGTAAGGCTGCTGTAGATACAAAGGTTCTACCACACATTTTAGGAATAAACTCTACATCAAGATCTGGTGTCTCTCTGCTGACTTTTGTGCTTAAAATTCAGTCTCCATTTACAATTCATTGGATAAAGCCATCTGCCCACATAAGTTCCTGAAGCAAATAATTATTCCTACACAGATTACAAATTTAAAATCAGAGAAGCAGGCATTCTGTCAATGGTTAAATGACTTATTTGACAGTAGACCATTCTTTTAAGAATAAAATGCTCAGCAGAGAAGTGAGTGGGCTCACAGGGAGGCTAAGGCTACACATGATGCCAAGAACTACACATGGTTCTCACATAAATATGTCCTTAATAGTTACTCTTCATACTTCATTGATTGATAGGTCATGAACTTCCGACACTAAAAGTGCAGAGATAATGAAACAAAGAGAGTTTTAGAAATGGAAAGAAGGCCAGGGCATTTTTCCAATGAATTTTTTGAATGTACAGAGCTATATTTCTCTTTGTAGTTCAAATTCTTGAGCTTGCCAGATTTGTGAATAAGAATCTTTTGTCCTTGTCCAATAAATATCTCCATAATATGTAGAAAGAGCAGGAATGGAAAACATTGACGCAACTAAATATTAACCATGTCCTTGTATTGGTAACAGAAGAAGAGCTGGGATAACATGAAGACGTGATGTTCAGAGTTTTGGTGACATGATCCACTTCCAGAAGGAAATTGCACAACTCAAAATAGGGACATTAGGTCCATTTAAACACACATCTAAAGTAACAAGGACACATGTGTTTAGGCAAAAATCAGAAAGTAGAATAAATTGATAGCTGTGCTGTTCCCACTGTATCTGAGCCATAAAAATATGGTACTTCAGGGCCAGAATTCAAACAAAGAACCCACATAAGCTTCCAGATTTTTAAGAAAGCACGTCAGTAAATGCTGACTTAATTAGATAGCATGAAACCTTTTTGGAAATTTGGCTCTTCTGCAGGATTTGAAAAGGAGAATAGGTCTTTTGAAAGATCTGTACATTAACATTCATTACAAAAAGCCCTTACTGTATGTGATTGATCAAATACATACTTTTCAGACTGATAATACTGAAGTTTATTTTATGCTGACTCAAGACCATACTTAACAATTTGTGTCCTCAATTGTAAGCATCAGGAAGGCATCTACAAACCATGGGATACTATTTCCTTATAGAAGTTTTATAGTTGCTGCCTTTCACTCCACTGTCTGATGTCTCTGTTCTTCTTTAGGTGAAACTTCTTCCAGCACTTCTTCATTATTTATTTTTGTTTGTTTGTTTGTTTCTTTTCCTTATCCTTCCAGATATAGGGCACCAGTCCTTTGCAAAAATACTTGAATGGGTGCTAGGTTAGTTGAATTCTATGTTACTTTCTCTGATTCATACCTTTACTCTTCTTTTGCATTGCGAATCTTCATATCTCTCCATCACTGACATGACCTATATTAAAATAGCATCAGAGAAACCTTTTATTCTCACATATAAAGGCAGTAGGACAGAGTGTTGCTATCCCCATCTTAGCCTGAACCGGAGAACATATGTGATTTGCCCAGAGTAGAGAAATGAACTCGCATCTATTTTAGCACCTAACTCATGGCCTGTCTGTCCTCTCTGAAGATTATCTCTGCTGAGATAAAAAAGATATTGAACCTGGTCATTGTACATAAAATCCACATTATATTATTTTATATTACTCCACTAATCTGCTGTGAGATTCCAGACTGCAGTGCTGAGAATGAATTAAAGGATTAGTCATTAAAATAACTTCAAATACAGTCAGCCAAGCAGTAAAATACAAAACTTAAACTGTGTGTCGCTCAGTTTAGCTGAGTACTGCTGTAGCTCAAAACACAGTCTGGGCTAATTAGGAGAGTAATTACTCACTGTCCACGCGGTGGCACCCTTGGCAGGTACGTGAGCCCGCTGCTGATTGTTGGCAGCCCTTGCAGGAGGGCGATTTCACTTGGCTGGGTTTTAGGAAGGATCTGGAGAACATGCAGAGGTCCCTCTGAAGGGAATGGCGTTTTGTCTGCATGCTAAGCTTCTTTATCACATCAGAGCTGCTACAGCTGCATCAGGCTTTGGAGGTCTTCAACAGCTGGATTTTCTCTCCCCATGAACTCTCAGTTTAAAAAATACTTAAATCTTCAATTTAATTAATACTTAAATGTGTAAGTCACGAAGAAAAGGATAAATCCTACTTTACTCTTCCTCTATTTATTAATCTCTGCTCTCCAAGTTATTTGAATTTTCATCCATGTTTTTGAACCCAGTTTCTCCTTCTTACACGTTTTTTTTAAGGCATAATATTTGTTGGCCATAGGACTATGTTTTGTCTCTCTTTTTGCATATCCTTTATTTGGCTCAACATAAATCAGCAAAATCACAATATTCATGTCTGTTTTGCACCACACAAGGTTATCTGTTTTCAAAAACTCCAGAAACATTTATCTTTCCCTTGTTTCTTCCTATTTGCTGTTTTTAGGCAGTACCATTCTCTCGGAAGAGATTATCTCTTTGTTTTATTGATGTCGGTGACATTTACTATTGTCTTTAATGAGGCCATGGCTTTACCAAAGCAGTAGGGCAACAGCATGCCGAAAAGCAGAGGTGAAATAAGGAAAAAAACAAATGAGAATTCAGGAGAACACTGTTCTGAGCACAGCTTATATTATTAGTAGCAGAGAATGTGGTCTATCTGAAATGAATGTCTGGTTTGTCTAGTTTCTAGTGGGTAGTTCCTTTGAGGTGAATAACAAAACTTTCTCAAGCAGCAGTAACAGCAAAATGATAGTAATGGGAAACTGTAGAAGGAAGTAACGTTTTGGAACTGGACCACCTAAATATCATTTGTTCCAGATGTTCAATATAATCCATTCTCTAAATGTTGTGACATTTATCATGAAGGTTGACTTTAATGAATGGTGTTTTTGTTCTATTGGTCAAGACTTTAAAATTGTAAAGATATGTATTTTTTTATAATTTCAGTTGCTGAGTGCCAATTTTGAGAGGCCCTGAGAAGACTTGTTTTTCAGAAGTTCATGCTCAACAGCTTCTGAAATTGCAGTCCAAGTCTCCCTGTTTTTTTTCAGGATATGAAGGCTTCCCAGTTGCAGATCAAGGATGGAACATTAACGCCTGAGAAGTCACCCTTGACTCTTACAAATGTTTTTTTCCAAAACGTATTCATAGACTGAAGCTATATAAAATGATTGATTTGTTTTTGTGGCTGCCTGTACTGTATTTATTGGAAGTATAGGTAGTGCCACAGAATTGATCAAAGTATTTCATACAAAGTTAAAAACATAAGGGCATGGAAAGCTAGCAGGTGTAGCTGAATCTTACATGGTTTGCAGATGTACTGCTCAGGCAAAAGGGCAAAACCACAAACTATAAATACAGCAAATCTTCCCAGTACTTTGTCTTTGTTAAAAAGAGTTCCAAATTCTTCATGTTGTGCTGTAGGCTGTTGTTTTTTAACTTCTTTTTTAGATTTTTTTTTTTTTTAATTTATTTTTCCAGATCTGAATTCTTCCTTCATGAAAGCACAAGGCTTGGTTCTTAGTTCCTTGTATCTTTCTAAGCCCACACCCTGAGTACAAAATAAAGTTGAAGATCACTCCCCTGTCTTACCCTGCCAAACACACACTTTCAAGGGGTTTGGGATGTGGATATTCTTTTGTCCTACTCAACAGACCCCTGACTGAGATAATATCCTTAAGGTTAAAAGTATTATTGGAAGGAAGCACAAGAACACTGTGCTCTAGTTCTCCTGCATGTGGCTTTAATTATAGATACTCATGAATCTTTTTCATACCTGCATTTACTTATTTTTTTTTTCTTGAAATCTCTTCCACTCTGTAAGGATTCTGTTGAAATGAGTTGCTAAAACACTATATAGGAACTAACTGGATTAATTAAGGGATCCTGATACTACTTTTTACCTTTTTGATTCAACTTCACAGACTGCTCAGAAAGGCTTAAATAACTGGGGCCTATTCCTCATGAAAGCACTTGTAAATTAAAAGAAAAGCAGTTTGAGCTGCTTTTCACCATACAATGGCTGAATTTTCATACCAAATAAAACAATGTCATAATCTTATAATCTTACAATGTTTTGGTAAAATGTAGGCTTCATGTTTTTTTTTTTTTTTTTTTTTTTAATTCAGTAATTGCAGCCCTTCGTTTCTTTTAAACAAATATTTATACAAGCATGCACTGTAAAACAAGATAATCTAGGGTCTGAGGCCCTACAGGGAAGTCTCTCTCCTTTTTCATAATGATCTTTTTTCTGAGCTGTCCGATAAATATTAACCACTGAGGCAGTTTAGAACCTAAAATATTTTTGAATACTGAAAAGAGATCACTTTCCTTTTTTATAGGTGTGATCTTATTCAGTGTGAGCTACACCTGAGCATCAAAGAGCAGAAAGCAGAGGCAAATTAAGCCCTAAGTCAAAAGAAAGTGTGCATTGACAAATACACAGGAGGACAGCTGTGTTTCCAAAATGCTTACAGTCAGGATAAATTTCATCTCTAGATTCCTGTCAAGTGTCTCAGAAGTTGCTGCTATATTGGTGCTATAAGGATATTAGAAAATTACACGTAACAATTTTCTGGATAAAAGAAAGACCGAAATTTAATTTGAATGTCTTCAAAGTTCATTGTTAAACATACTTGGTTTGTTTTAGATTAGTATCAGAAGCAGAGACCCAAGATCAAATTATGTTGTGGTAGATTCTATAAAGAGTAAGTTCAAAAAGGTTTATTCTGATTATTAACCGGGAGAAGTTGAACAAAGCCAATATTGCTGCTTATGAAAAGTAAGAAACAGAACACGCGTAGATTATGGTTTTGTTTCTCAAAGTTATTTAGACACCTACCTCTTGTTGATTAATGCTTGTTTGAGTGTAATACATTAAAACTTCGACTTAAATCAGATCGAGCTAGGACCCTAGGCAAACGGTAGATGGACGAATAACTTTTCCAAAACTATATAGGAAACTGAACAAAATTCCATTGGAGTTTAAATGTTAATCACATAGCTGTTGTTCTGTAGTGTAAGATATCTCAAAAGGATTAGATGAACATCACAGGGAAGAACATTTCTGCAGCACAGATGAGGAATAGATGGTTTAAGAATAGGACACCTTAAATTCTGGGTGGTCTTGTGAACCATGTGCACACACAATAAGAAGATTTATCATCATCATGTGCTCTGGGATATAGTCTAGGATATAGATTTCTTTTGTGAACAGAGGCTTGGGATACCACAGGGTCCCAGATCCTGTGCTTAAGATAGTGCTGGCTTTAGAGCAAAAATGTATGTGCTGTGTATTACCTTGCTTCAGGCATACAGTCCCCATTTTAGTAAGTTTTAAATGTTGTACAGCAATTAAGAGCCATTTATAATCTCAAGTCTATAAAATGTCTGTAGCTGTTAGCTATTTGAGAGAATTATGCTTTCAACATTACAAAACTATTAATTTTTCTCAAATTAAAACGTCTTTAAAATGTAAACAAAAATGAGGGGTTATCAGACTGCAGTAAACTCTGGGTGGTTCATTGCTAGCTAGCTGAGGAAGTCTTATAAAGTAAAATTCAACTGATAGGTAACCTGTAATGCTAATTAATCAGTTGCAGTCTTTCATGCTTTATTTATTTTTTTTTTTTCTGTTATTAATTGACAGAAAGCCAGCTATTGGTAAAGTCTTTGAAACCCTAGGGATATGTTCTGGCCAACGCTGCTCTTTTTGATCAATTCTTTTCTGTTTTCTGTATTCATACTTCCACATGAAATTATGTTCCCGGAGAGCACTAAGGAACATTTACACCAGTGACTTGAGGACTGTTGTCATCCATCCTTGAGCAATTTGACTAGAGTTTCTACAAGTTTTAGCTGAATTTAAAGCATTATTGCTGGTGTAGTAGTTTTTATAAAAACCTGTAGTTCTCTAACATTATAGTTCCATGCCAAACTGTTCCAGCATTATGGAATGGCTTACTCATAGTGCTACTCATGGAGTTGAACTTATTTGCAGAGATAAAATGGCTTGCTAAATAAATTCAAAAGAATTCCTATCTGCAACCAATTCAGATATAGTAAAACAAAAATAAAGTGATGTTCTAAACATTTATTTTGCACTCATTTAAGAAATTTTCATTTGATGCAAGCTCATTGCACAATGCTCTTTTCTTCTGATAGACTAAGATATAAATTAGTGCATGCAGAATGGCCTAAATCATCCACTGTAATCAGGCAAAACATTAAACCAAAGGAGTTGAGTAAAATTTGGTTTCCTTAGTTGGCAGGCTTTATATGTGCTTTATTTATTTATTAATTTATTTATTTTCAGTTTTGATTTGAGCTGTGGTTTTGAGACCATTTAGAACTGGGCCAGAACCACATCTTGGGATCTGAATACCCACAACTCCTGGCCCAGATCTGATTTTTTCATCTTGAGCTCATCTCTGATTCAAAAGAACCCCCAAATTCTAGGCAAAATTATATCAAAACCACTAAGCTTAGTTTGTTGGAATGCCAAGCCACAATTCAGCCCAGGTTTGTTTGAAAATGGACCTCAAGCCATTTAAAACCGGTCACAGATTCAGTTGAAAGTGATCCAAAGTTGGATCATAATATTTACAAACTTCAGCAAATCTATGCAGAACTCAACATTTGCAATAAAACTGAAATTGAGAGAGTATTGTGAGGTCTTCTTTTTTGTTGTTGTTGTTCTGTGGACATTCAATGCAGCTCAGCAAACCTGTCAGGAGAACTGGATTGATTCAGAGGAACTGGTAGTTTGGAGAACTCTTGTGTTTGAGAGTAATTCTGAAAGAGCTGAAAGAAATGATGCAAATATATCAGTTTCCTCTCTTATGCTTTTTCCATTTTTAGTGGAGTTGCTCTTGTTCTGCTCTGCATTCTACACAATTAAAATGAAAGCTTTTGAAGTGTTTGAATTTGCATATTTTATTTTTTTTCAGAGACTTTGTCATAGCCTTTTATGCAAGTGATAGCATTAAATTGGAGCAGCAAGATGAATTCCAGGAAGCGAGTAATCTTCATTAAGCTTGTTTATTTGCAGGAGCTCCATTAAATTAAGAATCCTTATCAGGATACCTCTGCACTGATGAAACTAGCATGACTATTTGTCTGAAGCAATGTTTCCCTACCTGACATGTTGGGGTCCGGTACTCCAACTGGGTGTTTGGCAAACCCAGAAGATCATTAGTTCAAAGCTGACATTTGACCTATTGTACAAGAACAGTCTCCTTAGTAATTGAATCTTCATTTTACAGACTAAGAAATGGAGGTGCAAAACAAGGTATGACTTACAACTGGTCAAAGGAAACCTATAGCAGAGTTTGAAAGCTAGTGTATGTCCACTGACCAGATTTTAAGACACTTTAATTGTGGCAATGGCTGGTGTAGTTTTGGCTCAAGTTTGGAGTTCAGCATGAGGTTAAGAATGCTTTTGAGTTCTCCTGAGCCTTGCCCTGTGTACTGGCAAGACCTCTGTGCCTCTAACCTCCATTTGTTTTCAAACAGAACTGTGTGAATATAGGGGCTATTGTACATGGATACACCTGGTAATGAGTTGTAAGTGCCACAGATGATGAGGCTTGCACACCAGCATTCTTAAACAAAGCACATAGAAGCTTATCTTAATTCAGAAAGACCCCTTTATTCATTACAGGGCAAAGGTTCATCATTCAAATGCATCTAGATATTTTATTATATCTATTTCTAGCCAGGTAATTGGGTACAGTGAATGAAATTCACATTCCATTGAATTCAGCGACAAAACTCCTAACTAATTTTAGAAAAGACAAGATTTTAATCATGTATTAGTCAATGAATCACTTGGTAAACACATAGGCTACATTATTTAATTTTCACTTTCTGTGTATTCATGGGTATAAATTGGGACTCCCAGGCATGCCAGCTTCTGTTTCAGTGTTCCATTGCACTTACAGGATGCACCAGAAGTCTTCTCCATGCTTCTTCTGCAACTAAAATATCTGTAGTCTCCAGTGGCAGCAATGTGTTGCCCACACAGAGCATTCTGATCTTTCTCTCTGCTGCTAATGTGATACCTTCAAAATATTAAAACTGAGAGAGAATGACCTTAAATGTCTGGGCATATCTAGGTTTCCTCTTTTGTTTTCAGTGTGGCATGTGGCACCTTGGTTATCAGATGACATTTTCACATATTTTTATCAAGCCCTAAAGCATATTTAGATATAATAGACATGTTTGTCTTCAGCTGTCATTATCAAAATAAAATTAAACCTCATTTAGATACATAATTTGTATTGAGGGCTCTCCATGTGCTCCCCATGGTTTCCAAACAAGAAGACTTATTTTGTTCATTACTTTTTATGTTAAGCATTACCTAAAACATTTGTTAATTGTGAAAAGCTGTAAGCATTGACCCGCTTAGGAAATGAGTGCGTTCTAATGAAAGTTTTGCAAATGTAAAAAGAGTTTCTCATTATGAACTCTTAACTAGCAGTGATGATGCACTTCCTGCTATTTTATTATCCTGTAATTTGCTCTGTGTTACTCCTTCAGGAAATACTGCTAAGCTTATGAAAAAGAGGGAAAAGATTTCTGAGGCTGTGAACATCTGAGATGAGAATGGGCACCCTTAAAATTAGAAGAAAAAAACAAAGTTTAATCAATTCTTAATTAAACAAATGGCAGAACTCCAGTCTAATATCTTGAAAAGGAGTTCATAAAAGATTAAACAAAATTTAATTTCCCACTAAATATATTCAATGATGTCTGTACATCACTGGTGAGGTTTCTTCTCCAAATGATTTAGACAGACATTTACACTTTTCTGAAATACCAAAGAAAATTATTTTGACATGTTTAGTTTCTGCTGCACTGCAACACATATTCAGAAATGCTCACCCCTCTGAAAGGGTAATTGTTGTGGTGAGTTGGACACATTATCAGCCACAGATAGGAAGCCTTGAAGAAGAGGACTCCACTTAAAAGACATTTGTGCTCTCACTTAATTAACCCAATGGCTTCTTGTTCCAGCAAAGCTGTTCTGCTACATAATGACAAGAAAAATTAGATATTAGTGAAGATCTGGACATAAATGAATACGCATCTGCTTATTTTTGCCCTCCTGGCATGTTGCATCAGGTTGCTGTTTAGGACTAAAATTAAAAATGCAGTGAATTGAAGATTTTGATGAAAAACCTCATCCCTTTTCCTAATTGAAAATGTACAAAGGCCTAATGGAGAGACACTGAACTCTCAAATGTCTGGGGTTTGTACTCCTGTTGCAGGAGCTGTGTGCCTGTGTGTTTGTTTAGATACCGTTTGTAAATACATATCTGCTTTTACACTGACTGACTATTTTAAGGTGACTCAAACAGTTATTGGTACCAAACTGCTTTCGAATGAATGTTTAGAAAACTGTGATGACAGATCAAAGGATCAGCATTTTAGCTTTCCATTCCTGATGTATCTAGTTTAGACTGTCTGTAAATAAAGTTCTAGTCAAGTTCTAAATGAGCAAAGCAAGGTCTTGCAGGGGAAGAGAAATACTGCTGAAACATCCTTCTGAAGGGGCTTATTATCTGTGTGGAAAGATTTGTAAGCCTTGATTTTTAGTGAAAATTGCCTAAAGCAATATTAATTGAATATTCATCTTTCTGATAAACATACTGTACTTCTGAAACTGTTGTCATCAACACGACAACAAATGAGCATGGAAAAGTAAAATTCCCGAGTGAGAGGCAGATTTACTGATGCGAACTTATGCTGAGAAGTATGAAGTCTGCTGTTCCATTTTGGAACCAGCTGCACCCATGTGGCTGCATCAAATGGACATTGTTTATGTGCAGTGGTTTTGGGGATCTGCAGTTGTGTTACAGTGAAAGATGTAAGAACATGGAAAGTGATGGAACCAAAATGAATATGCAAAAAGGAAGGAGGAGCTAGATTCAAAGGAGAGCAGTAAGTTAGGAAATGATATCCAGCCTGCTGTGTCCTACAGGGAAAGGAATGCTTCAGTGTGAAACCAGAATATTGCTTCTCTGAATACATTGTTTTGCAAAGTATACAACAACTTTTGTGATAAAAATCAGTATAGTAATCCCAAACTGATTATCTCCTATTATAGATTATTTCCTCTTTAGGAAGAATTTTTGTAGATGTTTTTCTCATATGCATGATCTTCATTTGGCATAGCTGGTATCATCTGCTGAGGGCTTCTTTTTATCTAGTTGTACAGGAATTCTTAGGTTATATGTTCCTTTCTTTGGACCTTGAATGATATTTCTTCAGGATTTCTTGGAACTATACGAAAAATAGAGCTAAAGAAATCACTCTTAAAAATGCTTAGGTTTCCCGTGCCTTTAAATTTTTAGAGATTTGGTTATGCTGGTCTTCCATGTGATCTAGGAAATATGTAATCATTTGGAAATAAGGGTAGAGGAATCCAAGCCTATACCATTGCAGCTGAATGATGGCTATACCTAGTAACACTGTGACAACTAAGCTGAATTACAAAGATATAATTCTCCCTGTTCCTTCTGCCTTTGTACAGATGTGTATGCTGTAAATGTTATTTATAGGATTCATTTAAATTCCACAGCGTTTTCCCAGCACATATTCCACCTTCTTTTTTTTACTGTACTTGTAAAATCAATACTCCCAAACAGCTTTCTTCATAGACTCCTCCTACCTTCTACAAAGCTATCTTAGAGGGCTCCATGTGTTTCCATGGAGCCTCTTTTTAAGCATTTAGAGACAAACTCAAGCACTAAACTTAATTGTTAAGGAAAGCCAATGCTGTTGCATACTGTAAAGAAACTAATCATGCTTGGCTTCTGCAGGTGCAAAGTTTAAAGGAAAATTGTCAGTATTCAAAGCCCCTGGTACATTTTTGTTGTTCCAGGTTGCTATGTGGGTATACTCCATAGTCTAGTTAAAATATTCTGGGAAAAGAATTTCAGATTTGTTTTTAACACCTCTATTCATTTATAAAGTATTCCTTGGCATCTAAATAACAGAATTATTATTAGTTTTTAAGCAGCTAAGCACACATTAATGCCTACAGGTTTCTATTTCCACACTTAAGCAACTGAGTAAAAGTAAAAAAATAAAAAAAAAATAGAGGCCAATTCAAGAAAATCTCACCTCTTTTACAGCAGCACTAAATAAAAAAAGCAAAACCAAACACAGGATGAAACTGTAAAGAACTAGCATACAAAATACCAAAAATCCACAAAGGCTTAATTTTGACCTCTGCTGAAACCATTGTTTGAGCTAGCTGACCAGCATGCATCTTGTTTGTGTTGGGTACTGCTTTTGATTGTCTATTTTCAGGTAGTCTAGAAGGTTTACAGAAGCATTCTGTTTCTTTGGCTTTCTCCTCACTTGTCTGTCTGTGGCACTGACTCAGACACTTGCAGACAGCACACCTTGTGTAGGTGCTCTCAAGCCTCTGCTTATAGCTCTCATGCTGTTTGGGGCAGTGAGCTTTAATCAAGTACCTCGTAGTTCTATGACTTCTCCTGGTGTGATTGTCTAGACAGGCTGTGTGTGTATCATAAAAGAGATGTTAAGCATTGCAGAGTCAGGAGAAGGCTTCGTGTTTGGCCAGGCTTGCTGAATTGTCTTTTGCTATCTTTTGGCTCAGCTTTTTAAAAGCATGAAGAACTTTGAGTTTGCATTCAGAATGAAATCTTCTGTGTTTGCCCCTTCGAAAGCTTTCCATTTCTGTAATGCCTTCTATCCAGTATCTCATAGTTCTTTGCAAAAAAAAAAAAAAAGAAGTAAATTAAACCCCACAGCAAACTTGTGATCTAGAGAAAAGTGATGTCCACTGCTGTTAGTGACAGAATAACTAAGTTTTAGAAACAGAACAAAACAGCCCTTCTGTCCTCCTTCTGGGCCTAACAATATCGATCAAATGCCACAGAGGAGCAAACTGAGGCACTGCGTTTAGGGTTTGCTGCAGTGTCATCTTGGGATATCTCTAGCACACCATGAAATAGCCTCTGATTCCTTGCAGCATTGGAGCTATTACCTGAAGCTGTTAGTTCAGCTAACATGCAATGAATACTGACAGCCACTATGCAGTTCTTTAGAAAGAGGCAAGACAATCTCCTAATGCATCTAGCAAGTCATGCAGCGATGACCTGTGTGCGCTAACAAGACGTTGCCATCATGCAGCACACAATTTAATTATCTGTGCCATTTCTGTAGGCTGGATGCAAGTGAAGAGTCACAGACACCCAAGCATATTTGATTATCATTGTATTTAAATTGCTGTTCCTGGAAAATATGGCTTTGGTGGATTCTACTGTAAACTGATGCCAACCTGCATACTTTCAGTTCTGAATGCCCTTGTGAGATTAGTTGCAAATAAACGTGGCAAAATGTGTTTTGCAACTGAGAATGTTATCTGACTATAGCCAATTTTATTTCCTTTGATAGCTTTGAAAAAATAGAATTTATATTTGTATGGGTTCATTTTTTGAGTTTATTTTTGAGTTTATTCAATGGTTTGCTTGCTGCCTTGAATCAGAGTTTCTCATACCCCTTTTCACGATAGTTGGAAAAAAATATATCTTATAAATCAGATTTTAAGCTGAGTTTGCTTCCTCTTCAGACCCCAAAACAAGCAGCCACAACTGATACTACTGAAATGTCTGGTCATAGAAGAGGGAAGTTTATTTGGCATTTAAATGGGAATTGAACTAGTTTTAAAGTATTAGTTATGAAGAATAAGTGACACTTGGGGGATTCTCTATAGAGAGATTAAGTCTAAATACAGTGGACAAGATTCTTAACTGATGTTCTTTTGTTGAAAGAGAGTGAAACCAAGTCAACATACAGTTAAGATTTGGCCTCTTCTATGCAGATATTCCCACATAAAGGAGAAACAATTACAAAACTGAATTTGACTCGTAACAGAACCAAGACTTCTCTTTTGATTCCAGATTTACCAAAACAGTGGCTTGACAATTGCTTCAGTTCATTAGAAATATGAGCTATATTCACAGTTGTTTCCTAAGTGTGGGTTTGATTTAAACAGTTCTGGAATTCTGAGCTTGTCAAGCTCCGTTGTGATTGACTTCATCTTTTACAGAAGGCTCTCATGGATTTATAGCTGAGATCTTGACTTTTCCTTCAAAATCTTTTATATTTTTCAAAGTTGACACTCTTAGTTTTAAATTCCACACAGTTTCTTCACTAATGCCCCTACCAAGAGAAGAAAGCAAATAATGGGATTTTTACAACTGTTTATAAAATATTGCTTGGAAAACTTCAAAGAACAGAAAAGTGATTATGCTTGGTCTTTTTTCTTTTTCATTTCAAATTTATTTATATTTGCCTCTTATTCTCATGTTACTTTCTTCTTCAAGCTGCCAAAAGTCTTCAGCTGTGGTGCTGGAAATTAAATGGCAAATTTCTGGCAGACATCACAGAGCTATATTTTCAATGAAGGATCAAATCTAGCTTCTGATTAACAGCAGAATAATTTTATCTGCACTGTCACTTATGCTTATAGTTCTTGGATTTGTTGTCATTTGCACATGGAAACATAATATTTGCAGTGTATTTTCATTCCAAAACAATACACAAGGTACAATATCCACAGTGGTCTAAAGAACACAAACACAAAATCAAACTAGTAGTGATAAGAAGGATGAGATAATTATGGCAAAAACTCTGATAGAATCAAGAATATTATTTTAAGTATCTGTTGTCAGTGGGGTCAGACATAAAATCCTTACATGCTCTTCCACTGAATCCAGTCCATCCCTCACAGTTTTATCTGAAAGGAGACAGAACTGACAGCCTGGATGGGCATCAAAATTTTTTGCAACAGCCCTGCTGGTTGTGTTGATTCAAAGAATTAATTGTTTTGCATTTGTTGAAATTAAAGCAAGTTATTGCATTAATGAGAACATGAAAAAGGAAAAGAGAAAAACAGAACAGTAGGACCTGTGGACATCAGCACTGATGTTAGTTACTCCACGTTGCAGGAAATGTTCCCCTAAGTTCTCTTAGAAGTGTACACAGACTGGATATAGAATGCCTTTTTAAAGGAGGCTTCGACCGGTTGAATGAAGCTTGACCCCTTGTTTTAAGCAGGCAGTGGAAACAGAGGACACGAGACATCAGAGACAGATACTGGTCAGGAAATGGACTCTTAGAGCAGAAGACCTAGGATGCATGTAGATGTGACTGAACATGCCAGAAGTGTGCCTAAGACAAAAGTTGAGGTCCACATATCCTTATAGGAAGTGTTGGTGCAATATTGTGGTTCAAAGCCGTCTTTTACCTTTCAACAGCAGAGGGTGCATGCAACCTGCTCTGCTTTCTTCCCTCCTTCCTGCCTTGGTGACCTTGAGAGGATGCTTGCTACAGAGTAGAGAATTCTGAAAGGAATTCCTGTAGGGTGAGGTACCAGGCTTGGAGAAGATCTTGGGTTAGCTGCACTCTGGGCAGTTTAACTTGAATTATTCTTCATGGAGCATATCTGGTACAGATCAGAGGGATAAGGGACTATAGGCCCAACTGAGCTCTGTTCATCTTAAAGTCCTCTTAGCAGTTTCTGGACCTGCTCAGTAAATTCCCCCAGGCAGATTTTAACACAGCTGTCACTGCAGAAAAGCATCGGTCTGGTTAGATCTCTTTCAGTCCTTTGGAGACCCAAGCAGTCTGGAAGAGTCCTCAGACTTCCTCTTCTGTTTGTACCACACAACGGGCCACAAAACACTTCCCAACAGCCTGTACCACACAGAAGATCAACAGTGAGAGAGCAAAACCCACAACTATGATGTGCCTCAGGAAGGGAGTAGAAGAGATCAAGGGCATTGCCAACGTGAATGAAATCTACATGAAAGAGCCTTCGTCACTGCACTGCTTTCATGGATTAAAGGAACAATTGAGCAGAAGAATGAAAAGGCAGTGCCAAGAGGAAGGGAAAATATGGAGGGGGAAGCTGGGTTTCTCTGGTTAAACCATTCTAGTCACGTTCTTGGCGCACAAGCAGAAAAGCACAGCTGCTTTACATCTGCTACAGAGCACTGGAACTGAACAGGCACAAATATAAGTATTCTCAGCCTGTTCAGTTGAGTTTTTTTGTTTGCTCTGGTATGGACACAATACTTTTTGTAATTAGTAGCACGGAAAGCTATTTTCCAATGCAACTGCAATAACTAATATGGCTTATAAATGTTTTCTTTCAAAGGTCAGGCCTACAGGGAGTTACAAAGGCTAATTTTGTCACTAGAATGTCAAACCTGATGCCAGCCCTGGGAGACACAGTAACCAGTGGATTACACAATTTAAATGTTTTATGCTTATATCCATTAAAAACACTGACAGTTTTCTTTCAGGTAGCATCCTGATTACATTTCATGCTGTAAATCTCCCCAAGCACTTTAGGGCTTTATACCAAAAGTGAGGCCCACATTCCTGGATACCAATGCAATACAAATATAACAATAATACAAAATTTATTTCCCTGCTTTATAGTCTTTTATGCATATTTTGAATATATAATTGAAGTGTTCTTGCCAAAACCCTCAGTTTATCTAACATGAGGAAGGTGGTTAAAAATGAAAACAGAGATGCCTTGAATTTTAGCTCAGTATCTCTGTTTGATCCTATCCAATGCCCAGCAACAGCCAGGAGGTAAAAGTACTAATAAACATGTAAATTCATATGACTGGCTTCAAACGAAATCATTCACTGACAAACTAAAACATTAAAACTTCAAGCTAAAACATTCACTGAAGAATTGTGTATTTTGAACTCAATCTCATTCTTTGTGTGTAAATCAAGTTTCAGCTAGTATTGATAAGTGATTTGCTTGCATGAATTATATAAATTAGGATTTTTAATGATGAGGAATATGCCAAAGCAAAGAGAGACTTTGTAATACAGATTAGAGCCCAAGACAGACGTGGAACACAGCAGCTAGGGGCTGAATCGGAGATTCAAGGCTCACTGCTCTCAGAAATAACAGCTTTGGGTCTTCTGTCACCTGCCGCTCCAATTATTTAGCAAGAGTTAAGGTTCTTTCAACTTCATATTAGATGATAATACACCTATGTGGGTGACGACAAGAACTGCAACTGTGATAATTATAGCTGCTGAGAACAGCAGCACATTCTTCAGTTTAGCTCCACACTTGGAATGTGTTTGTGAGTGTCATATGGCTGGCTGCATTGCCCGGATACAAGCATTGGGGGATGCCTGAGTCTTTCAGGCATCCATATACATATAAAAAAAGACATTTCCCAGTGGTTTTATGAATATGTAAAGATGGAAGACCATTTTGCTGATACATTGCCTGCAGTAGGAGACTAGTATGTAGTTTTAAGATTTGGATCATGTTTTGGGGCTCTTTTTGTGTGTGTCTGTCTATGTACAGTTAATGTGCAGGTAGAGCTGTAAAGCAGGGAGTTCTGATCTGTGGCGCAACTTTCTGTGTTTGTTGTAGCTTTAACTGCGTCTAAGCCATATGCCTTGTGCAGCATGTTGAACAAACACCTTTTTTTTATAATTCTTACATCTCAGGGGAAAAACTGACAGGGCCATGGCAAATTGCTTGTTCAACTAAATGTCGGTGAAGAGGCTGCTATGGATCAGGCTTTTGGAAAAGATTCAATGCCACTGTCTAGACAGAGGCAAGAAACAAGGGCTTCATTTCCCCCCCATCCTTTTGGAGTGTTATGACAAAGATATGTAAGTCTGCTAATTAGACTGGAGCTTTGCACTTCACCCCTAGGAGTTTCTTTCTTAAGAAATGTAGGTCATTTGATTGGCATGTATTTTTCAGCATCCTAGTCTCCAGTGAGAAAATTAAGAAAAACAAGCTGTGTTACATGCAAACAAAACTGAGAGCTACAAAGAAACTGAATGTTCTATTACAGAAAGGTTTTAGCAAGCCATAAGCCACCAATCTCACATTAGGGGAAAATGGAATAAGGAGGTATAGTACAACAAGCCACAGTTTTACTGGGGTTGACAGACACTACTGCTACTTGCTGGATTACTTCCCCTCAGTACGATGGAACACTAGATTTCGAATAGGTGTGTTTGATTGGTGGTCTGTACGTCGGGCTCCGTCAAGAAGTAAAGGGTAGAACGCTAATAGCTGGGCATTACAAGGTGTTGGCTGGGAAAAGGAGGTCAGAGTTGGAAGTGCTGCCTTACCATGGGCTGGATCCAGACATAGGTGGTGCAGTCATTCTGAGAAAAGGAAGGAGGAAGATGAATTGAATGTTTCCAAGAATCAGGTAATATCCCAGATTCATTGTGTTTGCACATTTAGGGAAAGGCCATTATATCTCAGTTTGGGGTAGGACATAGTAGCAATGATGGAACTGAGCACTAATGCACCACTGGTTTAGAAGATGTTGATGGCAACATATTTGTGTCCTGATGGCTCAGAAACTCCCAGAGTTATCCAAGAAAAGAACTAGAAGAGAGTGACTCTTAAGCACTGTCTTCTGTCAGAGGAGATCTCTTCATGTCAAAATGAGAAACCCATCATTTTGACATCTCCTCATGTTAAAAATGATGGGATTCTCCATCATATTCACTGAGATATTCCTCTGTTATAAGTCTGGGGTGGAACTGCTGAATGTGCTCTAAAAGCTGGAGAGAACTACCATTAAAAAGGACATGGTTTCCATCTTCTCATAGACTACCCAGCACAGAGAGCTGGAGCTTCAAAATCAAGGTCTGCTCATGAGACACCTTTGTTCCTTAGTACTGTTATAAAGGACATGCTTGTTTTCTTAATTCTTTTGTAGCTATCCAGTGTAGACACACCTGTTCTCATTGATGCATAAGCAGTAAATCAGCAGAGGTCAGGGGATTCAAGACAGAAATGTACACTTTTAACTGAGTAGTTCACTGAGAAGTTTCCCTCAGAGAGGATAATGCAATTGGTAGTAAACAAACATGATTCTCTTTTCTGTCATGGGGATATCGATCAATTGGATGCTAAATAATCATTATTGTATTAAACTAAGGACCCCAAAGAATCATTCAGCTATTTCAGTTTTTTCAAGGAGGCTTAGGGGAATTATGTGGTAGGATGCTCAGTGGGTACTGGCAATCACTCAGGAGAACTGAGGAGCCAGTACTGACATGCCAGGGGTGTGGGAAAGCAAAGGGAACAAAATGGCTCTCTCAATGACTAATTTGCTCACTAAGACTTTTGTTTGTGCATTCTCCATGCTTGCAACCAAATATGTGTTGTTCACATACCTGTGCAGTCCAGAAGACCCTGGCCTGAAGAGTATGCAAGCAGCATTAAATCTTCCTTTTACATTTATTAGCAGTGTTCCAATCAGCAGTCTAATCAGGTTTATTAGAATATTAACTACCCAGTAGCAAACATATTCAGAAGTTACTGCTATTTTAATGTTTCCATTTGTGTATGCTCTCTTTTCCACAATTTATCTAGGCCTGATTTTCAGCAATAGAAGTTAGGCATTTTGTGAAAAGAAAGGACTCTCAAGTCACCTCAGGCTGTATACTCAAAGATAAACTGTGAGTCACTTTAAAATTTAATTCAGTATTTTTATAGGAGATTTTTGAAAATCTAACAATATTTGTCTTACTAAATTTGTACCAAATGTGTATTTGGAAGTATTTCTCACTAAGTAGTATAGAGACATCTTGGGTGTCACTTTGTAAATTAATGAGCGTCTGTTTTTCATTGTAATGAGAAAGCTGAGAAAGCATACAAGTGAGACTTCACCATTAAGAATTAAGCATCTATGGTGAGGTGTAATACAGGGTTCTCAGAAAGTTTCCTCCTGAGTCATTCCATTCCTGGGCACTGGAACTTTAATATCTATCTAACAGCTCTTTTCCTTCTTTTGATGCCAACACTCAAAATTACTTGCAAGATTGATTTTGTTTTAGAAATCTGTTTCTAATATTTGTTTCTAAGGTGGTACCATAAAGTCCTACATGGCTTGTGGCCTGTTTGGGACTCTTGTTAAAATTACCAATTGGAGTTGAAAAAAGAAAACAAGACACTGAGGGAAACCTTCCTTCCTCTGCATATTCTGTTGCTTTTTGGCCTTTGTTTGGGACATTTTGTCTGCATCTGAATATATATTGTTTACTATATACTAATATGATGGAGAGAGATAAATTTATTTGCAATAGCCAATGATCTGAGTGCCTTCTGGGAACATATAAATCTTGGTTTTCAATCTGTACTAAGGCAGGGTTTCATGAGCAGATTGTCTGTGACCTCCCTTTCTTCTGCTAGTATCTTGGTGCTCTTCCTTTACTCCGCTGTAGACCCTTCTAATGTTCCTTTGCTCTACAACAGTAATACTTCCCCTTGAAGGTTTAGTCAGATAATGTTTAAAAAGTGTTTGTTATCCATGAAGAAGGTCATCATTGCAAGGCGCTGATATCTACTGACACAACTGCAAAATTTTAAACAAACAACAACAACAAACAGCAAGCAAACAAACTATGGGACAGCTAGAAATGCAGACAGAAATTCCTCTTCATTCCCAAGCCATATAAGGATCCATGCATAGCTATATAAGGCAGAATCTGCAAAAAGAGATGAAGTTTTGGCTGATTTTACATGGGAAGCGTTGTGTTCATATGTTTCCTTTGTAGAACTAAATCATAATTTAAAAGCTGTCAGAAGGTCTCTCTTTAAATTAGAGTAATTTATTGCTGTGTGTGCCCAAGAACAGCTACAAATGTAAACACAGGCACTCACTTGGCTGTATCCACTGCCCTTTTCCACATCACTTCCCAGAGGAAAAGAAGGCTAACAAAGAATGAAGCAAATGTTCTCTACAACATGCAATAAAAGGATTAATCCTTCTCTTCTCGTACCTCTAAACTGTGTCACCAGAGTCTGGTCTTTGTCTAGAATTTCCAGTGACATTGCTGGCATCTCCAGGCATGGACGGCATGCAGGAAAAATGCTCCCCTCTTCTGCAGAAATCTCCTTGCTAATAAACTTCTCAGCCTAAACCTTATATATACACATATGTGCACAAGCTCTCTCTCTCTCAGATAGATACATAGGCCGTTTCACACTCTAAAATTAGTAGTTATGGAAAATGATATATGCAGTAACTTGATACTCTCACTGCCTTTGTGGCAGCACATTCCTAAAGAGATACCTGTGTGATAGATTCTTGATATGGCTTAGCTTTTCAGTTGACAGAATGGTGAATGATCTTGGCTTGGCAGAGCATGTAGGACTGTGAGGTACTAATCTAAAGTGGAATGTCCCCATTGCAGGAGTCTCTACAGTGTCTTTGGCAGTATCAAATCGAAAAGATGCCCCCAAGATGCTGAGGAAGAGGAGAATGTCAAGTGAAATGTAAGCTCCTCCTGCTGTTGGCGAAGAATCACTGTAGAATCTGATTCAAGCAACCTTCAGGAACTTGCAGGTTTTGTTTATCTCTTTTGTGCCTGATTTGTAGACTCCAGTCTAAACCAGTCACATCATCTCTTTTTCACAATGCAAACCAAATAAACAAATAAAAAAGACCCCAAAACAAAACCCAACTGTATTTCTAGTTTATATATCCTATCTTGTCCTTTATTCTTTCTTTGCACATTTTGAACAAATTAGTAATAGAACCAGTCCAGACTAGTCTGCTGGGTTCCATCAGTTTTCCTGCATTGCTCACGTTTCCTGTCCATCTTTTGTGTCATCTCTTTTCATTGCTGCTTTAGATTAGCCACAATGCAGAGCCATTTATGGTTGTCATATGTTATGTATCAGGCTTAATTGTTCATCCTGCCTTTCATCATCTCATCATATTTCACAGACCATGATTAACTATGATTCTTTTGAGGCACCCAGCTTGCCTTCACTTGCTACTTAGCCTTACACATCCATATGGTTCAGCTTGGTTTTCAAAGATCTCTGGCATTTTGCTACTTTGTTTAACACAACAAACCAAGAACTGTTTTGGCTGGTTTCTTTGCTGTGGCATATATATGTATCTATATATTCAAATTTAATATCAAAGATTAAAAGACAGCTGGTGGATCTGGAACAATATGAAGGGTGTGCTACAAAAAGTGGTCTGAAAAGTCTGCGGATTGTTGACATCATTTCTGTTTATGTCCTGTTTTTTGTTTTTTTTTTCTAGTCTGTGCAGTCGGTGGTGATGCCTTGTCCCTCAGGGAATTTTACTGCCCTCTCTCTCTTTTCTATTTAGAACATTCTCCTAATTTGGCATTTTAAATTTAAACTGCAATGCTTTGTGCTATGTATTGTGTTCCAAGGCTGGGAATGATTCCCAAAGCTGTATTTTCATGGCACACTTTTGTATCTCCATTAAAATCAATGGGAACATGTTTGAGAGATGGAGGGTAGAATTCCTTTTACTAGGAATTTTTCTCTGAGATATTTTAGAATATGATGACGTCTCTTTCACTCTGAACTTTTCTCTCTTCTAGACTGCATTTATCCTCTGCATGTCTTTAGTCCTTTAATTTGTCCACTGTTTTATTACCCTCTTTTCTTTTTTCCTCTAGCCCCCTGAAAAATGTGATAATTAAAATTGTACATCCTGTGTGACCCTCAGACTTCATTGAGTCATTGCTTCTACATACAATCCTGTGGGTGTACAAAATTTACATGTAACAGAAAAGACTTGCTATCATGAGTTTACTTAGTCCTTTGTACTTCTTCCCAGAGGTGTATTGCCTAGTATTTTGCTTTTCCTGTTTTGTAGGTTTTGTTATGGAAAATCTGTAGTTTGGCTTTAGTGACAGTCTTGTAACTTAATATATTATGAGGTACCTCTATGGCTGTGCTATCCTAATCAGGTCATTTGTCAAAAATGACCTGAGATATACATAAGATGATGTTTGAGAAAAAGTCTCATGTTGCTTATTTGTTCGATGTGATGTACTCACACAACCCTAGAGATTGTGTAAACTAAAAATGAAAGCAGAACCTTGTGAGTTTGCAGAGCATATAGATTTTAGAGCCATAATCAAGATAATCATCTAAACTGAGTCACAGAAGTGGACCCAGACATAAAGCTACCAGTGCAGGCTTGAATTAGAGTTGTTTTTTCACACTGTCTTGAGATCTAGAACAGATGCAGATCACAGTTGAATGTGGTATTTTGGAAGGAGTGCAAGGGATGCTGCTTGCACTTGCATGAAGTATTTTCCTCTCTACTGCTGAGCCATTGATGGGTGTTCTGTTGGCTATAAGAGTACATTAGAATAAGCCTAGAGTGGACTTATCATAAGTGCAACTGAAAAATGTCAGGCCTAAAAGAATTAAAAGGGATATAGGAAGCAGAAGCAGGAAATGAAGATATCCACGGTGTTGTTCTTGCTATACTGGGATGTATAATCCCAGCAACGGGAGGTGTGAAACATAAGCTTACAGTGGGGACATGCAGGCTTTCCTCAGTATTTGCTGTGTTTGTATGTCATGAATTTCCCTCCCTAGTCACTGCAGTCCATTGCCCCATGTGCTTCCAGCTGACACTGAACATGTGAGAACTGGCATTTCCCCATATGAAAGCACCTTCACAACCTTTGTGTGCACAAACTTGGGAAGATTTTCGGGAAAGACAACAAGGGGTGGTAAGGATCATGTCTGAATCCAAGTGGAAACTGGATGCCAGTGGAATTTGAGCACTAGATTTTCCAGCGTGCCCAGCTGACAATAAAGAACAGGGACAGAGAGGAATGTTAAAAATATGTTATTCAGCTAAAGCTGGCATTGTGGACTTCTACCTGCAGGACCTACATTTCTCTTGTGCTGTAGTCTCAATTCTGTATGCAAGGGAAAACATTAAAGTAAAGGAGTAGTTAAATTTTCCAAGGCAATCTTGTTTGTCTCTCTTTTGAGGATGCCAAACTGATGACAAGTATGGTATTATTTGTATATGTATATTTAAAGTTGACTTAATTAATGAAACCCATGGAGTCTAACCCCTAATCTTATTTAAAATGTCAGTTGCACAGAAACAAGAAGCTGATTTACATTGGAAGGATATAGAAATGAAAGGATTGCTTTCAAATTTATTTTAAGTTGGTAAAATATTTGTGTGCCTATAATGTCCATTTAATTTTGGAATTTGGGTGCAGAAGGAATTCTGGGACAGGATGAAAAGTAAATATAGTAAAGCATTTATTTATTTATTTATTTATTCCTCTAGTAGGTGTTTTTGCCTTTTCTGAGTCTCCTGGGGCTGTCCATGAGTCAGCTGTAGATACTACACCTACTTTAATAACATTTTAATATTTATGGAACCTGTTTTTCCCAAGGTGCTGGGAAACACGTCCTCTGTGAAATATTTGCATTGTTTCAATGTGATATAACCAAGGGATAAAAATATACAGTGATGTGGAGAAAAGGAGAATACCGGGTTTAAAATATTTTACTAATTTGTCAAGGAAATCTGGAAAACATCTGCCTCCACTGTTTGTTCTTCTGTTGTTTTGCTTTTAATTATCCCCACCTCTTTTTAATGGAACATAAACTACCATTTCACAACTTTATATGATAGACCAATCCATACAAAACTGCCATGATATTTGCAGAACTCTGTACTTGGCCTTCTCTTTCTTCCAGATGTCTTCTGTGCAAACATTTCAAAACTAAATATTGATTAAAAACAGTTTAAGGATTAAATGCAAACAGTCTCAGTGAACAGGCACATTAAATACAGTTATGAAAGTCAGAGCAAGGCTTGTTTAATTTCCATATGCTTTTTCTGATTTGGGGAAGGTGATGGAATCAAGTTCCATACCAAGTCTTGTAGTCATGTCCACTGCTCTCCCTTGCATGACACTGAGCATGTGGTTTCTGCTAACTGTTTTCACAGGCAGGCAGCAGGTGACACCTGGAAACGTTTTCTCTTTTTCCATGAATGGGAGCAAACTGGTAGGTGAAAAATGTAGCTAAGAGGATTGGGAACTGTTGATCTGAAACGCTCCTGATTGGCACTGCAGAAGTCTTTCAGCCAGAGACCAGAGCATATTGGAAGTTTCTGTGTCAGATGACTGGAAGAACAAGTTACAGATAAGGACATATGTAGACATCTGTAACAAGGGACATTCCAGGGCTAGGAACACTGCACATTGTTTGCAGAACAAAGCCAAGACTGATCTATGCCTTGTCTTACTAAGAGAAAGGAATTTGTTCAGCAGCTACTTCTACAGTATCTTTGTGCATGAGTAATTTCCCTCTTTTATTTTATTTATTTATTTATAATTTTTTTCAAGGAGCAGGGTTTGTCTAATTGGAACAATTTGCAATTTTTTTTTCCAGTCCCTGCGCACTTATGTTTTATTGCTTGTGTAGGAAAAAATAAGTCCAACTGCTTTCTGAAGCTGATGTAAAGAGATCTTAGACTGTCAGTGACAGGTATTGGTCTTTCAACAAAAGTGTAGCTGCAGAAATGTCTGAAGACCAACGTCTGCTACAGTACAGCTGGGAAGAGGCAGCAGTGACTTAGAGCAGTAGATGCTATATTTCAAATAAGGAAGACCAAGTCTTTTCTTTCTCTACCATTGACAGAAATCACTGTCACCAGAGACTTCAGAGTGGTAGCAGAGAGGAAAACAAAACTCACCCTGCACATAGTTTTTTCCACCATTAAGCTAAATGCTCTCATGGTGTCAGACACAGGGAGAGCTCATATTTTGTTCCTATGATGCTGTAAATCTAGTCTTCTAGTTTTCACGTTTGAGTTCTGCAGACTTATTGCTTAGTACATATCTGACTCTTATTATGATAAACAAGAAAAAGAAAAAAAAAAAAAAGAAGAAAACAGGACAAAGAAGCAACCTGTTGTGAGATTTTCAAGAAAAGTGAATAATTATGTGGAACAATAAGTTTAATTATAACACTTTTCAACTTACTATTTGAGGATAGCATACATCAAAGACCCGCCCCCCAAAAAAAGAAAAAAGGTGTACATGGAGAATGAAGATGCTGGGAGCAGCAAAGGAGTCATTCCTTTGTATAAATAGCTCTTTATAGAGTCTGACTCCTGTGAATCTCTGTTATAATTTCTTTTTCATTAAACAAATTTGAGAAAATGTTGCCAAGTGTGTGTGGACCAGAGACAAAAATGACAGGTTAGGAAGGGATACATGCTTTAGAAGTGACCAATATTTCCAAAGCTTTCAGTGTATAAACATTTGAGCATGTTTGATTTCAATGTTAAAATAACCAAGTCAAAAGGGAAGGGATATGTGTCAACTTGTACCTAGCTGTCCTGGCAGAAGGCAAACCATGGCAGGATACAATTAGCTTAAAAAATAACTAGAGGAGTTATGGTACTCCCATGGCCAGAAATTTTAATTAATCTTATTTTTTTTTGCAAAACTGATCAAAGGGCAAGGCAAAATGGAAAACTGAAAGATCAAATGGGGAGGTCAGAACAAAAAGGGAAACAGAAGTGATAGCAAAGGAACCTCTTCTGGTAAAATAGAGGATTTTTCAAGAAACTTTAGACTAGTGATTTCTCAGGAGCTAAGCTGTTTATGTTTCTGTCTTCTGAATAACATCTAGAACATGCATGATCATAACAAAAATGTGATTCCACTGCAATTGGCTCTGCTATAAACACTTTCTTTTGGGAAAGAACTGCATTCACCGATGCGTTTCTGAAATTGGCCTCTGAATTCTGGAATAAGATAGCTCTGGATCACTGTCATTCCCAGGAAATGTTCTGCATGTGCAGAGTTAATATTGTTTCAATCTGGCTTGCTTCCACAATGCAAATATCCACCTGTGCATTACTGTGAAGAACTTTTTCTGAATCAACTCTTCCTATGTGTCTAATATTGATTTAATTGTGGGTTTTGGCATTACTTAAAAGCCTGAAGTGTTTTTAATAGATAAAATATGTTGTGTCCGTTATTTGTGTCAGCGCTCCCTGGGGAACCTCACTATTCAGAATGTTTTCTGAGAGGCATATACATACACAAACCCCTGCAGATGTCAATTCAAGCACTGCACCCAGGGAGTAATGACTAACAGACTTCAGACAATGAAGAATCCAATTTAAAATCCAAAACTGGATTATAAAAAAAACTCTTATTCTTCATAGATTTCTGTAACAAATGAACTCTTTTTGCTATTTCTAAATATCTAATTATATTCATATTTATATGGGTTAGTCCCCAAGACCACAAGCAAAGCAGATTGGAAAGGAAGATGCAGAGCTCACATCTCCAACTCTCATCAGCATTTCTGAATATTGATGTTTGCATTACATGAGGACAGACGCTTTTTTAATGATATCCTGGCTAATTTGAGTAACTTACTTAAAAACATATCTGAAGTTACTAGAGATGTTCTCCTTTTATGCTAACTACTCTTTGCTGGGGTGCATTAAAGAATTATGTTGGAGCATGATTCAGACCATTGATTCATGGTATACTATGGCTATTTTTAATTTACTCATTGAAATGTCATAGGAAAGGAAAAGCACCGTGCACTTCTGTTGTTCCATTTCCCCGTTCATTCTGTACACCCTTAAAATACCTTGCTACCAAATGCAACATATAATATTTATTACATTTTTGGCTTTAATAACATGGTTATCCTGCTATCATGTACCACTCTACCAAGCATCAATTATGGACAATATCTATCATCAGTCACTTAAAAATTGTTACCACAGCTTGATGATAGATGATTCTACCTAAGCAGCACAGATGTGGTGCTCTTATATCCTGCCTCTAACAGCAGGAGCAGGGCATCTTTGGAAGACAGATCAGTTAATTGCCATAGCAGCTTCAGCAAAGTTGTCTAACCAAACTGTACAGGTGCCCCCCATGTCAGGCATTTCTCCTACGTAGGATGGTTAATCAAATTGATAGAGGACCACGGTCACACTTTTCTTACACAATGAAATGCTTCAGTTCCCCAGCCACTTGGCATGAGCTTGTTAGATCGGGAATTCTCACAACTTGACCTTTGCATTACACACTGCCACACAAAACAGATGCTTGGAAAAAAGGCAGCAGTAAACATGCTGGCATCCCTGCCCAGGGCGGGGGGTTGGAACTAGGTCTCCTTCAAGGTTCCTCCCAACCCAAGGCATTCTATGATTCTGTGATATAGAATGTCATGAAGGACTTCATGGCTAGACTGGTGTGGAGAAGGAAACGTGATTACTCATGATTACTCTCAACTTTTCACCCTCTCACCAGCACTGCCACACCTCCCACTCCCCTCCACTTTTCCAGGGGAAGGGCCTGACTTTCCTGCTCTGCTTGTATAATGTTATTTTCCCTTTCTCCTCAGTACAGTGTTCACATTTTTCCCTTAGTGATTCTGAGTCCTTTTTTTCAGATATGTTCAACTTTCTGTTAATACCTAGAGCTACTAAACTTGTTCAAATGCAGTTAGAAAAGATTTAGGAGGGACACGGGCTTCTAAAACAATAGTGGCCGACTCAGATGGCTGAAAACAGTTAATGTAAAATAAAAGCAATTGTCCTAGCAGAGGATCCTGATCTTACAAAATAGGAGAGTGAGTGAAAGGGCTCTGGACTAGCCCCTAAATGAAGGGTCTTTTGTCTGCCTGAGCTGACAGAGTTGATAGAGTTGAACCTGCTTTTTGGGATGAGCTCAGTAATTTCACGTCTGGGATACAGGGCATGTTCCTTGTTCTTTATTAGTCTCTGCCTCTGTGTAACATGGAGGGAAATTACTGCCTTTCCTCCAGCATTAACCTTCTATTCTTTCATGCGTATGTTGCCTTTTGGCCTTTTGCCTTTTTGTTATTTTAAACAAATAGGTTTTTAAAGGCATGGAGATTTCACATAATCCTTACTTATTTGCCCTACATTTTTTTCCTTCTTCTTGCTCTTCAAAGGTTTTTCAGACAGCAAATGATGTCTGAACCTAAATAAAACTATCAGGAAGTAACAATTTTGCAATGAAACCCTAGCTGAACTATAGTTTTATGTTAAAGATAAGCAAATGATAGAGATATTAACATTAAACTACACATCAGCATGATTGCTACCATAGCCATATACCTGTTATGGTCTGACAGGTTTAACTTATTAAACTCGAGCTTTACGTTAATAATGCAGAATCTGCAGACTCTCTTCTCTTCCCTTGATTGTACTACACTGCCTAGCATGTACACCTACCACTCATTTATGGCTTTATGGTAGAGTGTGAAGTGCCTTGCTCCTATCCCAGTGCCCCCTTACCTCATTATATTAACCTCATCATTTGCCCAGGTTAAGATATGTCATAAATTAAAGAAATTAATCCACTTCAGACATAGGGAAGTTTGCAGGGCCTGATCTGGTAGCATGCTGTTAAGCTGAGATCTGAGAAGTTCACATGCAGTTCTTCTGAACTCCTTACCCTGCTGGAGCAGGATCACTGCACTATGTGATCTGACCCTGTCCCTTCCCACCCCCTGAGGCACGAAAAACCATCTGAGGGGTTTATTTACTGCAGCTACACATGATAACTGGTTTAAAATCAACATTCAGAGAACAATCCACGGGGTTCCAATGCGGTACAGAATTTGCCAGAGAGGAGAGTATTGCTCTTGGACAAGAAAAACAACCGTTCCATTTAGCAAAAGATTTTGAGGTTTTGAAGTGTATTTATTTTCCAATAGGAAATGACAGCAAGGCCTTTTAAAATTCTCAGAGGCAGAGACAGACAGAAGGAAGCAGGGCCCAGAGTAAACAACAGGCTGCATCTTTTGTCAAGGATGGGACAGTTAGGATGGGTTAGCCCTGGTCTGGTGTTATTGGAGCTTTTGAACTGCAGTTTCTTCAGCTATCTCCATATCACATGAAGAAACATTTTTGTCCAAACTGATGTAGTTTTTTTCAAAAACCTCTAGTTTCTGTAAAAGGTTTCATGAGAAACCAGCTCTCCCCTGTATTCAGTGACCCAGAGAAGTTGCCATACATACGCACCTTGTCAAATAAATATGGCAATGCAGATGGTTTAGGACATGTAGGAGACTAACATAAATGGTGAGAAACAGAAATCACCCAATGCTGGATTAGGGATTTGTGAAAACTCTAACACCATCTTTGGTGGTTTTTTTTTTTGAATGTTTCTCCACTCCTCTTCCAAGGGAACCTTGGACCTCTGAGTGAATTTAAGGCCATGTCTGCTTTCCCTGTATTATTTCTGTGCAACTATTTTTTCCTCTGTAGAGGGAGGAGTGTTGCTGCTCCTTGCTGCAACTGAGTTTTCTGTAATAACTTTCTTGCTTTAAGCACGTTATCCTACATTCATTTTTGTTTCTTTTCTTTATTTTGTTATGAATTCCTCCTGTCCCTTTTAACTCATCTGGTTCATTTTTAATGCATCCTGTTTATTTTTCCAGCTATTTGTTTTTAATGTGTTATCTGACCTTTTCT
This sequence comes from Netta rufina, assembly GCF_964035555.1. Taxonomy (NCBI): domain Eukaryota; kingdom Metazoa; phylum Chordata; class Aves; order Anseriformes; family Anatidae; genus Netta; species Netta rufina. Next base: position 11,280,817 of record NC_140140.1, on the reverse strand, counting down.
GTCTACTCTTTTGGGGATGTACACAAAGCTCTTCCTTTATTTGCATTTGCTTTTCCTCCTCCCCTCCACAGCACCTAATGTTTGGTCTGCCAGTGGAACCTAAGAACAGGGGGAAAAAAAGCCACAAGTCCACAGATGATGATAAGAAGCTAAGTCTAAAGCTAAGTTCTCATCTTGCAGGTGTGGAATGCTTCAACTCACTGAGATATGTAGAAAAACAAGGGCTAGTTTTATTCCAGAGCTCTCTGACACAGTTCTGGGAAAAGACTGCAGCTACAGGAAGTTTGCTTGGAAGAAGAATTCTCCCAGTTGGCTTCTTTGTGCAAGATAGCCATCATTAGTAAGGCAGTAAGCAAGGCAAAAAAAAAAGGTACTACCTTTTCTGGGCGCATGGCAGGGGTTTATTGTGAATGGGAATCAACGCTTTGTCCATTTTATTTCAGCAAAGGACTTGTGGAGCAGACCAGTGAACTTCTCTTCTTGGGGGCATTTTTCCATGGAGGTGGAGGACAGCTCTTTGAATGGTTTCCCTTTTACACACTCCCTTTTAAGAGGAAGGTGCTACTGGCTAATTCTGGTTTGGCAAAGTGTTGTTCATGCAAGGTGGCTGCTCCCAGAAGAAAGGGAGGTGGCAAAAGCTGGCAGCCATCCTCGTCAGGCTGAAGCACAGAGCAAGAAGGCAGAGTTATAACAAAAATCAATACCACAAGCTATCGGTCTGCCACCATTTACTCACCACAGCTGCAAAAACCTTGGTCATTCGTTACTATTATGGAGCTGTACTGGCACCTGCTATTATCATAATGAAGAAATATTACAGGCTACAATTTGCAGTAGAGTTTGCTATTTGCAGCAGCCACTGTCTTCTTTTGATAAAGACACAAGGCACCTTTTGCTCCTAAAAGGAAAGAATCACCAGGTTTCCCTTGACTTGGCCCATCTGGAAAATGAGTTGGTGTTGACAAGTACTTATATTTTGGTGGGCAAAAAGGCTCTTCAGGCTGGGAGCTCTCTTCTGAGATGTTCTTTGTTAGCCAGATTTGCTTCTCATACATCTGATTTGCCTGTTAGAACAGTACTTCTTTCTCTGTGTGTGGGGATGTGTGCATGCATGTGGTGTGAGGATGTGGTCCCTCCTTAGCACTGCCGTGGATCTCTGTTCTGGGTATGCTAATCTCATAACAGACCCAAAGAAACCAAAGGGGAAAATGGTGTTTTCAAACAAGTTTCCTGTAGCTGCAGCCTGTTCCCCTTACACTTTCCCTTTGAGCCCTTTGTTTCACAGCCTGCTTTGGTGATGCATTGTGTGGTTATGGAACCGAACACCTTCCCTTAAGCTCTGGGCAAATCTAGAGCAGCACCTGACACCGAATCCTAAATCTTCATGTGTTGGATGTAAGCACAGCACTAAGCAAGAGCTCGTGCTTCTGTGACAATGCAAGGGCTGATCTTTGACAGAAACAGTTTGATGAGGGTACTTGACATGAATCCGAGAATTCTCAAATCTGAAGACTCATAGGAAAATGTGAGCTGTTGATGCTGGCCCAAATCCACGTGCCAAAGCATTTATCTGAAGAAAAGAAAACCCTTTTTAAAACATGCATGTTATGAAGTATGTTTGCTTTTAAAAGACAGAGCACAATGGGAGGCAGCCTATCCTGGTGGTTTGAATTGCAATGAAGATCTGGTAGAAGGGAGGTTTGGAACACTCTCTGAGTGCAGGGTAACAGATTGTGTGATTTCACAGAACTTCACAATATTACGCCTCACATTTTTTTGTTGATTTTTCCCCCCTTATTATTGCTATTCCTATAGTAGAAAGTAGAAACAGAGTACAGGCCATGACTCTTCTGAGCAAGATGAGGTCTTAAACTCAGCAAGAGGAAGGCTGAAAGTATCTTGATGACTGCAGCATTGTGTTTTCCATATTGTTTCTTCTGCTGATTTGCTTTGATTATGGGAAGGCTACAGGAAAGGAGTAGTGAGACTAGCTCAGTGTTGTTATTTCAGCTGGCGGAAGAAAATACCTAATAAAATGATTTGGAAAGAAGAGTCCTGCAAATTCACATCGCAATCATTTTAAATATGTGAAATATTTTTACTAGAATGGCTTTGTTTGTATTCCTTGTTTCGAATGTCTCAGTATGGAGGAATACTACATTAAATCTACTACAATCAGTCGTGACTGAGATTTCAAGCATCATCTTCCCAATTTCCTGCTATTTGCCTTTCTTTCTTGCTTTTACGTGATTTTGTTTCTGATTTCTGACTTTTTACCTAATATCTGATTGGGAACCTTTCACTTCCAGGCTGGACAGTGAAACCCACTGGCTTGGAGACAGAGGATTTCATTATTATTTGTACCTATCATAGTCCTTACAAATGCAGAGCAAATAAATATCTTTTTTTTTTTTTTTTTTTTTTTTTTTTTTTAATGTCATATATCTTTTAATGAAGGCTTAATGTTTTTGGAGAAAAATTAGATTTCTTTTTTTTAAGGAAAGAAAAGTATAATTTGATTCAAATTGATTTTTTTTTTTTTTTTTTTTTTCCCACTGAAAAACTGTGTTACTGGAAGATCTGTGAGGATCCATGACCTTTCAATCACTGGCATCCAGCCCTCAGTAACGGAAGCCAGGAACAAACACTTTTCGGGGGGAAGGGGTGTCAGTTCATCTCTGGTTCAACCCTCCAGAAGGCAGAGATGGGGTACATGAAGCAGACTACTTCAGAAGAGGAATCTCTCTCCTTTTTAAATCCCCTTAAGGAGGTTTTTGAGGCTGGGACAAATTATCCCACATTGCATATATCTGGTTCTGTATAAATCTATAAGAATGCCTTATTACCACTGGAATCTGAATTTTTACCTCAAGGTAGAGCTTTCATTGTCTTTATAAAAGCATAAAGAGCAGAGTAAGTGGTGTTTTGTTCACTGCAAGCTTTGGTTAGCTTATGAATACCATTTTTCTCCTCAGTTTATTGTATGAATGCTTTCCCATCAAATTCATCTCCAGTATGTAGAAAGTGCTTTCTGTTTAATTTAATTACTTACAGTGTTGCCAGAATTAATTTTCTGTTAGCTCTAAATATTTTACTATGAATGATAAATCAAAGCGTGCAGTAGATACAGCAAAATTTATCCCTGTCCTGTTCTTAGATCTCTGCAGATTAAATCTTTGGCATGCGAGTCATGGGTGATGAGTTTTGTGTAGTTACTGACTGGATTTTGAATTACTGGATGAATTCTTTACTTGTACATACCCCTCCCTTGCCATAACTTCCAGGGCTACTCATTGACATAAATAAGAGGATGTTGTCTGTAACGACTGATTTCAGTCCTGAGCAAACAAGTGTCTCCAGTGAGTACTTCATATCGCTGACATTTCAGACATTCCTAAAAAGTATGCTGCACGTGTCAGAAGTGGGTACAGCTGATTTGGAGAAAGCTCTGTGCTAAATACTTCCTTTTGAGCTGCTTCATGTTTGCACATCCCCTTGCGTTGGGTAACACAGACTGTTCACTAATGTGAAGAGAGAAACAAGTTAAAACGTGCTCTGAGAGCTTTTCTGCTTGCACCTGAGAGCTTGTGTTGATTTTTCCAGAATTGTGGCAGTTGTTGCTGTTAAATAAAAAGAATCGGTCACCTGCTGTTGGTTTTTGGGTGGGACTGGCAACTAGAAAAGAACTGGCAGGGATGCTGTGACACTTGGCCATGCTGTGTAGTCCCAGAAGAAGCAAGGTACTGGGCTAGGAGGGTACTTGACCTTTGGATCCTATGTTTTGGATCCTCAGTCACCTAATTTTGAATTTGGGACAGGATGTGGTTTCAAGAGAAATGCAGTCCAAACTGGGAATCCCTGCAGCGTGGGTAGGTCTGGTAGGTCCACTTTGGCCTGGTTGCTCATGTGATGAACCAAAACCAGGTCTGTACTTGTTAAAGAGGTTCATAAAATACTAATGATGGGGACATCACTATGATGTCCCCATCATAATGTTCATAAAATACTAATGATGGGGACAACATTTCTTGTGTTGGGATGGGATTCATTCAGAATTCTCTTTGAGTCCTTCTCTGTGCCACTGTGAATCTATGGCAACTTTTGGCCTAGAACTTGACTAAGCAGATGAGGGCTTGAGCAGCTGAGAGTGGAAGACTGTAATGCAAGGTTGTAGGGAACAGGGAGGAATTCCTACGCTTGATTATGGGGTCCATGTCTAAAGTTGGGTATCTCAAAAACAGGGAAGAGATAATCAATGCTGAGGGTACGCTGGTGACTAGACCTAGCAAAAATAAATTTCAACACAAGAAATCTTGCTGTGCATTGCTTTCCCATGTAGAAAAGATGGAGGTTTGTCAGCAGAATGTTTTAAGATACTTGGCAGGATCAATATTCTACACGGAATAGATGAAGGTGCTTGACAAAATGTAGTTCGTCCTAAGCATTTTTTGACAGAATATATTTTATCCGTATAAGGGCTTGAGCAGAATTGTCAGTGATATCCCATGATAGATGGCAATATGAAGAGTTGTAAGAGCCTGACTATTAAAAAAGACCAGACAACGTAGTGCTCTGGCAGTCTATTTGACTCTGAGTGGGTGGTTGGAAAAGGATGAGGGACGGGTGATCTTCTAATAGGAAGTTAATAATATACCTTAAAGAAATAAGGGGAATCCAGAGATGATTAAAGAAGAGATGAGAAAGAAAAAGCATTCTGGAGAAATTTCCTCACAGAGAGGATGATTCATCTTGGACTGTGCTGTCAAAAGGCAGCTATGGAAACTGCAGCTGTGGAGGTATTAAATAGGAGTCAGGCAGGTGCTTACTGGAAAAAATGTTACGGATGGAAACAAGCACCAGGAGGAGTGGGAGGAATCTGCAGAGCCAGCTTCCGGTTTTTGGTTACAGCAGAATCAGTGCATTCTTCTGCATTTGCATTGCAGATGCACAACGGTTTTCAGTCGGAGCAGATGCTTGGCTGCCGTGGACTCACACGAACACATGTCCAAGGGGCCATTCTCACCTTCCTTCCTAACATTTTTTAAAAGGAAGAGGCGTATTAAATCCCAGGATGAGGGGAATCGTTTCAGGATGGAAAAGGTTGAGCAATGGTGGTGTAATAGAAAGCAAAATTTGGCCCACATTAGTTTCCTCCAACAGGCCTGTTTTTCCCATTAGTACTGCTGTTAGTACTAAAGATCTTCTCTGGCGTTTGACAATAAATCAGAAGTTAAGCCCTACAGAGAAAGGCATAGAGTGGTGGAGAGGTATAGTATGTGTTGGGGGAGGAAAGGAGAAACAACGAAGTAAATGGATTTGAGTATTTTTAGGAAGAGGAGCTGAGAGGGATCAGAAAATTTCAGCCTGTTATTGGTACCATCGTGACTTCAAAAGAGAGTTTAAATTGTCTGATGTTCTGCATCGAGGGACTTGTGGAGGTGCAAATACAGTAGAAAAATTGAGGGAGAAACTTCCAAGAATGCTGCTTACCCAAACCTGTGTGTTTCCCTTAGTTCTCACACTTTCCTTTGCTTCTCTCTGTCCTGGCCTTTTGGACTCAGATGTCCTGTAATTGCAGATGTTGCCATTGGTTTCTGTTTTTTCCAGAATGAAATTGGGCCTGAGAATTTGCAGAGAAGGAAAAGTCAGCAATCATAAGGAGAGACAGAATATAAGTGTAAACCTCTGGAGATATTCACTGAGGATGTTATTGCTTTCTTTCCTGTATCTCAAATGTGTTTCCACTGACTCAGGGATCATGTCTGGATGCCTCTGGGTCATAATTTGAAAGCAGTTTCCAGTTTTTCTCAGTGCAGCTCCATTATGACCAGATTCCTCTGTGTTGTCCCACCACCCTGCCTGCACACCCACCAATGCAAAGACAGCTACAAAATACAGCTGTAACAACAAACGCCACAAGGTTATTTCATAGGTCCAGGAGCCAGAACCTCAGTGGTTCAAGTCAGAGTAGATCATTTCACTACACTGGAGAAACACCAAACACTGGCTGAAGATACAGAGAAACACTGGCTGAAGATTTGCCCCAGAGGTTTCTTCTTGCAAATGGCACAGGGTGAAAATTTCTGGAGAGGGCTGAGGAAAAAACTTCCTGTTTTCTTTTGGGAGACTTTAAGACTTTCTGACTCAAATGTCAACCATATTTTTATTTTTTATTTTTATCCCACGAATCCTGGGGATACAATTTGGTGAATAAAATAAATAAATAAATAAATAAATAAATAAAATAAAAAAAAGCATCTGTTCTTCGGTTCAGTTGCACCTCTTTGAACGTATGACTGAGCTACCTGCCTAAATGCTTCCATAAAATTAGGTTTCGGTTCCATGTGTTTCATTGTTTATTGCATGTTTCCATGGCACAACGAGTTGCCAGATAAAGCAATCTGCAACCCTTCTAGTTTATCCTAAAGCCTTTTAAATCTGTCTCCTCTAAGCTTGAAATTCTTTCATTCAGGCATCCAGTGTTGTTGAAACCCCTATGCCAATAATTCTTAATGATGTGTGTGTCTAGCCAGAGTAATTCTCCTCATTCAATTTGCAATTTTCTAAGTCAATCCTTTCAGCATTGTGACTGTAGCAGTTTATTTTGCATTCTGAGACATGTGGCTCTCTTAAAACAGTCCTGACTTTATAGGCAAAGTTATGTCTTATAATGAAGGACAAGTGAGCTTAAAGTTTGCTTTGGAAACCAGGGCGGTATTATCTTTGCTTGCATGCACTCCTGGGCTTGCAGCTAACACACATGGATGCAAAGTTTTCCCTCAGCATTTGACATAAAAGACAAAAGCAGAACTGTTTCCCATTTGGCAGAATATTTTGTCTCTAGACTTGTTGAAAAAGCATGTTGGACTAAGGTTTGTATCTTATGCTATTTGCTATGCTCAGGAGCAAATATCTGCAGCAACCAACAGAAACTCTACTGTTAAAGCTGGACTCCTGGTTTATAGGGGCAGCATGCTCAGAGCATCCTGAGGGAAAGAAAGAGGCCCTTTGTAGTGCTTAATGACCAACCTCAGCCATCTATTGAGATCATGGTGATGAACTCAGGAGAGAAATTTTGCAGCTGCTATAAAGAGGATTGCAACGACTTGGTCTTTGGAAGGAGTTGGGGTAAAGATATCTAGGTGGGAAACGGGAGTGCTCATCAGAACAAGACAGAATGGAAACACACGTTATTTTTATGTTTAGAAACCATTGTGACTTACAGGTTCATTTTGTCCTGAAAACAAGAAGCTTTTGATCCCCGCATAAGGAATATTTATGTGAGCTCAAGAAGCTTTACTTTGGTCACTGTGAAAAAAGAATTTGTAAGCCTCTCTCATTTCATTCATTTATTCTTTGCCTGTTCTTCAATACCAGTCGAAGGAACAGCTACATTTAAGGATGTTTATTTTAAGTTGGTACTCTGGATTGAAAAGCTTTTCCATCTGTTTCTGCCCTGCATTGGATATAACATTTTGCAGATGGCAGCATTTATCAGAATCCCACTGCATACTACTTGCTGGCTTTATGCCTTCAGAAATGGGCCACGTTCACCACCACTGTAACTCCACTGAAACTGATGGAATGACACCATTAGTAAATCTGATCCATCATCACAATCAAAGGAAACTCGTAAAGTGCTTCCTGAAGTATCACCATGCACTCTGGGCACAAAGGCTGTGTCTTGGTTGACTTGTTTGATGTAAATATATTGAATTATATTTAGTTTTCATGATTACTGAAGATTATTGGTTTATGTTAAGAACCTCTTAGTTCTGACTTTTCCAGTCCATGAGTGAGTTAGGGAACAGCTTTCAAACACACCATCTCAGATTGCAGCCACAGGCGTGGGTATACAAGCTATTCCAACAGGCAGAGATTGGGAAGGCGCCTGCTGTCTTGACTGATGCAAAAGAGCAGTCACATCGGCCAGATTAAGGAGTTTTTCTTTCTTTAAGGCATTCCCCAAAATATAACACTTCTACCATACTCTTACTCCACACTCCTCCCTTCCTGTTCTTCTCAACACTCTCCCAAGCTGTGTTGTATAAGTAAGTCCCTTGGGGGGCTGGTCCAAAACGCTGCCCTTGGTTATGAAGCACCTTGCCCCACTAGATGTTGTCAGTGATTTCCAGGGAGCTGCTTAAGGAGCCAGCACAATCCGCTCTGTTTTTGTGTAGGCTAAGAATCACAACTCCACGTTCAGATTTCAGCATCAGTGCCATTTGGAAAGCCTGATTTTCATTTCACTCTCAGGTGTTTTTTTTTTTTTTTTTTTTTTTTTTTTTTTTTTTTTATCTCTGTTATTTCATTCACAGAATGAGGCAGAGAAAAGAGTTAGAAGTGACAGGTCAGGAGACCAAATCTCGGGTTCAGTTAGGGAGCAAACTTTTTCATGTTTTTAAGCTTTCCGGAAAAAAATGGAAACAAAACTTTTCATGGTCATCTTTGGAAAAAAAATATTATTTGGTTAGAAAGTTTGAAGAAAATTGGTTAAGAACTTGCATATGCTAAGAAAGGCTAGAAGAAAAAAGGAAATTAGACTTTTTAAAGACTTTTTCCACCTATTATATAGAAGGAGTGGTCAGGCATAAAAGAGAATTCCCCTTTAAAAGTGTTCACCACAGCAAACACACAGAGCACTGTTCATTAGGTGCTGCTACAGAAAGCCCAGCTCCTGCCATGGTGAAGCTTTAAGTGAAATGTCAAAATAAAGATTTAACTGTCACTTTTCCATGTCCTTGCTTTTTCTCTTCCTTCCTATATTTTTCTTATGCTTTGGCAGATATTTGTGAAAGGGCTTGTTTCTTAAAATGTCATTTGATACTAAGGCCCTAGATGCCTAGCTGGGCTCCCTCAATGCTATTTCAGTGAATGCTATTAATAAGTTGTCTGGCTAGCAGATCCTGGATACTCTTTGGTTTAAGTTTTGACCATGTCATGCCTCTGTGATTCTAGCTGTGAGCCACTGTGGTGGAAAAGAGAATTTCTTTTAAATAGTGACCATCCAGGAATTAATGGTGAAGAGTACACAGACTGTTCTCAAAAAGAGCTGTGGGCTACAGAAGACAGAGAGCCTAAGTGTTGTCAGTGTCGTGACAGCACCTGAGAGAGCCTTCTCAGTGGTGAAGCATATCTGAGGCATCAAGATGGAAAAATACTTCAGAGATTTTGTAAGCTGTAGGAAAAGTTCCAACTATTTAGCAAAGTTAATGCTGAGCTTTTCTGACTCATAGCACTAAAAAGCTGTTCCAGTCTCACTGCTGAATCAATTAGCTCAGCCAGCACCCTTCACATCAAAGTAACACCTTCCTTTCTTGCTCAGTTTTAAGACCTAATTCAATAATTTAAATAACAGAATTACATAAAGCTGTATTCCCCCTTGTACCCACTCCTGCCAAAGGTTGCTTGCATGTTTCACATCCCCCTGCTTGCACACTCACACATTTAAATTCCCTTCAAACTGGAGTTTGGAGTATGTACTAGAAATGAAAGACTGATTAAATCTACTCAGTTAATATTTGCAGTCCTCCAGAGGAAAAAAAATAGTGCAGGGATGTTTGATATTAATAATTCTCAGGATCATAGAGATGCTGCTGGGGAGGGGATCAGTTTAACACAGCCAGAGGAACTGAACAGGGGACTGGAAGAACTGCCTAACCCTGCAGTCTCAGAGCTGCAGCTGCAGCTGAAGAGGCTGGACTAAGGTGCATGGGGAAGTGTGCCACAGAGCCTGAATCCCCATGCAATGCCCTTTACAGCTTATTCTCAAAGCAGTATTGTGACTGTAACCTGTACAACCTCGCTGCCTCTCTTAGTTTGGTCACCAAAATTGTCTGTAGGTCCGTAGAGCAAGTCTTTGATGTCAGCAGAATGTTCTCTCTGTGGATAGCTCTGTTAATAACACTGTGGTGTTGTAATATTTTTTTTTCTTTCCTTTCCTTTTTTTTTTTTTTTTTTTTTTTAAGATTAATTAGTCAATTATATGAAATTACCTTTTGCAATTAAAGCATAATTTAGAAAAAAATATCGAGCTCATTTTTCATTAAACTGCTTATAACTGAGGCTGTTGTATGTAAAGGTGCTTTTACATTCTATTTTTACTGCTGGATGAACAACATCGATTAAAAACCCCTTAACATAGTGCTTGGAGTGACTCAGCCTTGTCATTCAATATTTAGAAGGAAAAGAATTTAGATTTGCAATTTACATGGTTAATAAAGAGCATTTGGGCTTTGGGAGGTTGATGCAGCTCAGAGCTGAACTTTTGTAATGTAGAGTTGAGAGGGCAATGGATGTAACGAAGTGTTATTTAAACTGTCACATAAAAAGGAAACTAAAATATGGTACCTCAAGAGTTGTTTCTTTCATGGAAAGGGAAGGACAAATCAGTTATTGCCTGTGTAATTGTTTAGTTATCCATCAGATTGCTGCAAACTGCATGTGTGTACATTTCAAAGTGCTTTGGTGTAGACAGACACAGACCTTTGCTCCTGAGGAATTCAATGATTTGCCCCATGGGAATTGCTGGGCTTGCCGCAGTTCACTTAATGACACTGATGGGTCAATTCTCTGCCAGAGCCAACAACTCATCTTCATCATCTTCTCAACTTCACATCCACTAATGATCAGTCCTTATAATGAAGGCATTTTTCACCCTGCCAGGAGTCACAAGGAGAAAAATTGATTGACAGAGTTATCTGGATTGTAGTAATTAAATCAGGGCAGACAAATCCCTGCTCTCATTATATTTCAGACATGTCTGAACCATGAAAAACAGAGCTGAAGCATTCTGATTTGCTGTCTACAATTCAAAATGTAGCATCAGATGCTGTATATGGTATATAGGGCTACAGCAGGTAAATTCGGAATTAGGAAAGGATAATTATAAATCACAAGTGGTCTAAATATGGGTGTTGGGTTTAACCATCTTTAGAGAAATGAGTATATTAAATATTTGAAAAAAAACTACTGACATTAATATGTTATAGGAAATTAACCCAAAAGCATACCAAATGTATCCAGGCTCATTCTGCAGTGCCTTGCACAGAAACAGTATTTGTCTGTACCAGTGAGGCAAAAGAAGTGGCAGGAAGAAATAGAGATGCAAAACAGTTGTACAGTACAGAACTGGCACCGCCACAGGCTTGGTGCTTGCACAGCAGAACACAACTGTACAGTTTTTGAGCTCTCCTGCAGATGAGAACACAGATTTACACTGGAGAAGCCAGAAGAGGATTTCAAATACTATTGGAATTCTTTTGTTGGTGAATGCCTGTTGAGCAGCACTTGCCTTGAAGGATTTGTGTGTGGATGTTCTTTGGGTAATACGCAATCAGAATTCATGAGTTGCCCTTAAATTCTCTTTTTACACATTTTTTCTTCCATCAGTTTATTAAGCTGAGCCATTTTTCAGATACTGTAAACCATTGTACCCACATTAAATAGAAGATTATGCTGCATGAACTTGAATTAATATTAACCAGCTAATTAAGCTGATTAGATCTGGTTAATATTGTGTATATAAGCTGTATATTTACAGAGAGGCCGATTATGGTTTAAATCACTGAAAAATGAGGAAAGTAATCTGGATTCACTGGGACAGTTGCTCAGCTAAAATAAATTGGCTAAAGTTCATTGAGCTCAGAGTAGAGCCTGCATTTATGGGGTATTTGGCACACATATGATACATTTGAAAATCAACCTTAATAGCTGAAAAATGCAGATGACAGCTAGAAGTAGAATTTAGGCAAGAGTGAATAAATCATAAAATCATTTCAGGAGTGAAGGCACTGGGGAGACAGTACCCTTTCCCAACAAGATTGCTTTCCCAAGTCTGTCCAGTTTAGCTTCATGGATGAGACAGATCCTCAGCTGGAATCAGATACCTAAATCAGCATGGCAATTCTTTGCCTCTGGTGCTGCATGCACATGTTTGGGTTTGTAGTACTGTTTACGGCCATCTGGATCTCAGTGAATATTGTTAGCATCATGAGTAGGCTCATAGCTCAAAGAACATGCAGGTAAATGCAGATTACTATTTAAAAACTCTTTGCTACTTCTATCAAAAGGACAATTGTAGGGGAAGGTGATGCAAGGCGTTCTAGTCGGCTGCAGCTGCTGATTATCCTTTTCAAAGGTATGCTGTAGCATAGACTTGCAAACTGCCAAAGCTGAGACCAAATTTCACATCAAGGACAGTGAAGTTTGCTCATGTGGAAGTCACATACAGTATGGATTTCGGTGGCAAAACATGAGACCCAGACAGCAATGAAAGATTTTTTTTTTTAATTTTTTTCTGACAGTCTGAAACATATTGTGGATACATGTCAAGGCTGGACGTGGCAAGACATCCATGGTCATTTTAGTGGTACATAAACATTGATCTTTAAAGGGTAAATAAGGTGAGGATATAGATTCTTTGAGGTCAGATTCTGTGGCCTTTGGGTTGGCACCCTCCCACCAAAAAGTTTTGCTTTTAGGTCACCTGTGCAAAAAGGCTCGGCAGATTCTCAGGCCAGGGTGAGTTTTGCAGCAGTTGCCTTGAGTGATTCCAAGGCCCAGGCACAACAGAGGGGGATTATGTGATGGGAACAGGAACAGTGCAGTGGGGATTTGGACCTTTTTAAAGTGGAGAAGATGCTGAATGAATGTTCTTAAGAGTCAAGCACAAATTTACCTCAAGTTCAAAGGCCAATATGTGGCCTTTTTCCTTGGAATATATTTTAGTTCCATCTTTGTGATGAAACTGTCTGTCCCAGATACACACATGCTTGTGAGCATGGGTAAATTGGTCTTCAAATGGCCCAACAGACATAACCACAAAATGGTGATCTGTCAGCATGCATTTTCATAGAAATATAGAATCACAGAATGGTTTGGCTTGAAAGGGACCTTAAAGATCTTCTAATTCAACCATCTGCCATGGGAAGGGACACCTCCCACTAGATGAGGTTGCCCAGGGCCCCATCCAACCTGGTCTTGAACACTTCCAGGGATGGGGCATCCACAAGTTCTCTGGGAAGCCTGTTCCAGTGCCTCTCCATCTCATTCCTATTTTGGAAATGGAACAAGAGGCAATTTGTTGTATATATAATTTGTTACAGATTAGGTATTTAATTCTAATCATGTCCACAAAGCAGTGAAGTTCAAAGGAAATAAAAAGGAAAGGGAAATGGGAATGTGCCCTTCATCATTAGGATGCACAATTTAGGAAGTGCAGCGGGTAGAGTGGGGACTTTTTTCCTTTGTTTCAAAATTCCTTGGATTTCTGGGTTCTGCTGCCTCCTGTTTGGTTTCCATTCTGCTGATGTTCTTAGGATAGTTGATCTTCTCTACTCAGCAGAACCTAAGTAATCCTTTTTCCTCACTGGCTTTCCCTGTTTTTTCCCTGCCCAGTTCAAAAGGTCAGCTGTAGCTACTCCCTTTGTCAGGACAGAGAATTAGAGACTGAAGGATAATACAGTTTTGGGAAGCAATAATATCATAAGACTTTTGTTAACATTAGCATTGACTTACCATGTGAAGCAGGGCTCAGAGGCATATTGGAGATTTCAAGAGTAAAATCAGACTTTGAAGCACTTTCCATAAATCTTTCTTTACATTTTTCCAAACATTACAGGGTAATGGAATAACAAATGGATCAGGAGCAAAACTGCCACAATCTTAGCATGGAAAGGGGCACAACTGAAATCCGGATTGTCCCAGATCCATCCCCATAGTTGTTACTTCTCTGTTCCCCTCTCCCTCCCCAGCCACATACCTCCTGTTTCACTGCGTTATTTCAATATAAAGAGGAGAAGTAAGGGTTCAATGCTGGGAGATGAAAAACAGTATGTGGCTTACTCACAACCTTCTACATTTCAGAGAGCTTTCAGAGAGGGATCTCTCATTTGATGAAGATCCTTTTTTCTGTTTAGTCATAAACAGATGAATCCTATAATAGCCTCTGTTTCCTCTGCTACAGGAGGTCTGTATGATTAATAAGATCTCCCTGTAGTGAATGCCAAGCCAAACAGATGAATGCAAGGCGCATCTGCTGTAGATTAAACATTTGGAAAAAACATTTTATAAATATTTTTTTCCACAACAACATATCCATATGGCAGTTAACTAGGGTATATATTTAAAACCTTGCATGTACAGTATATAGCCATGCATATGTATTTAATATACTTATTAAATAAGTACTTATGTTGTCACTCAACAGATAGCTTTCTGATATGACTTTGAATCTATTCGAGATGTCAAATCAGATTGTTTGAAAGGACCACATGTGCTTTATCAAGCAAAACATGAGAAGGCTGCTTCTGAGTGGGTGGGTTAGTAGGAAGCAAACCTTTTATTTTATTAGTTCTCAGAAACAAGAATGTGCAAGGCAATTACCTGGTTAGTATGAGGTAAGTGTAAAGTAAGAAGTACTCAATACGGTTAGAGAGAAAAGGTTGTCCCGGGCACAATGCAAACAGATTCTGAGAAGAGAAGTTAAACTGTTTAAGATTTCTTAGCCCAAATCCTCAGCATCTAAATTTAGCTTTAAAAATATTTTAAAGTACTGGACTTAATTCTGATCATAATTAGTATTTTAGATTTACTTATCTAATTGGTTAAAGGGTTTTACAGAAATTAAAAAAAAATCAATTTCTACTATCCTTTGTGGTATGATGGGAAATTTCTTTCTTTCTGTCTGTTCATGTCTTCTGCCTTCGAGGGCTGGACAACCATAATTCTGGATCAATGAGACATGAAATACTTAATGCAAACTGAAACCAAATTCAACAAGTCAAGATTGTCCAAAGCAGCTATTGACACTCTCACAAAAGTCACTCAAATCTCTCAGTATGCTGTTCTTGTAAGACCTAACAGTATCATTGTAGGCTGGCTGTTTTATTTGGGTTGCTTGTCATGAAAACTAAGATCCTGACATGTGATTCAAAGGACCTAATTCCTGAAGTGTTTTTTAAGTTGTCTTAACTGGCCTTCCAAACTAGCAGCCACAAAGAGGAAAAAACAGTCTTTCAGGATTCCATACATGCTTTTCTTTTTGTCTTGTTAAGTATTAAGACCCGGTTTGCGCATGTGCGTGGAAAACTGGGGCACTTATCTGAGAAGGGCTCTCTGAATCTGACATTTGCTCCAGGAATGGCTAGTGCTTGTCAATTCATGTCTGTCTGGGCTCTAAGAATGTAAATTTCCAGACCTTAAAGCATGATACTTGCAACCAGACATGACGTTTACCCACATGCTTTTACAGAGATTGCAGAACAGAGGAAAATAATTGCCTAACTTTGCTTTTATCACACACCATTAGGTACTTAGCCGACTCAAACAAGAAAGACAAAAGCTCCTCATGTTCAAGAGACTTTTAATATTTGTTTTCTTTACAGTTTCAGACTTTGCTGCCTAAAATATTTGTTTTCTGCTATTCTTGCCACTGTTTCCCATCCCTTCTCTGAGCATCCTGAAGGCAGGTGGGAGCGTGGAGCTGGGCAGTTCCCTCACCTTCGGGACTGTGAGTTGGTGACTCATATCCCATTCTACTTTAGACTCCTTTCTTCTTGGCCTACTTATCCTTGCTTTGCTCCTGAACTCAAAGTGCTTTACTATATAAGTAAATTTTATTTTCATTTTTTTAATCAAAATGCCTATAGATTCTTGGAACAACTTTCTGAACAAAATTTCCTTAAAACTTATAGAAACAGCAGAAAACTGATGGATTTGTTCTGATGGAAATCTTTAAGTGGTCCTTTTTGCATCTGGGTTGAAATGCAAAATACAGAATGTGAAGTCTGTTTGAATACACCTGATTTTCAAAACTATCTGTCTTCACAGCTCCATTGTAAGGCCTCCTTAGCAGTCTGTGATATTCACAGAATATTATTTTTTCACGTGTCACAACCATATGTTAAGTTTGCTTGCACCTAGATTTAATTAATTCAGTTTAGAGAACGACAGTCTTACTGCTTAACAAAGGTTTATTTTAGGCTAGTTTTGATTTGTTCCCAACGAATTCAACTGAAATTGATATATTCTGCTTTCGGACTTAATGGTGTTCTTACAGGTCTTTATGCTGGTTTATCAGAACTGATATGCATTGGCTTCCTCATTTAAGCCTTTGGGAACTCTGGGTGACAAAAATGGGCAACTAAGCTTCTTCTTGCATTACCATAAGGATGCACCCCCTGCAGGCTGCTATGCCTACCATGAATTTATCCAGCTGCTCAAAGTATGCTGCGAAAGTCAGAGATAACAAATGATGCAAGCACCTCCAGCTCTGGCTGAACAATCTGGGTATGAACCTCCCATGCATGTGGACAGAAAGTCTGTCCAAGGAGGGAGCTGGGATAATTTCCCAGATGCTCCCACAGCATCCTGTAATAATAGGGAAAGATCATTGTGAAGAGAGAAGGTGCCCAGACAATCTCTCTGGTAACATCAGTAGCATTCAGTGAGGACACAGTATTCTTGAAAGGCAGACTTGAGCACAGACGGGCCACTCTGTGTGGATAATGTGTTGTCCAGGGAATTCTGCAAAGGGCCTTCTAGTAGATGGTTTTTCCTTGCTCTCCTCTGCCAGGCCTTTTCCAGTGCTTCCCAAAATCTTACACAATTGTAGGAGAATGCAGAATGAGGAGGCTGCTTGCTATGTCAAGGGTGTATTTCCCTGGTAAAAAAAAAAAAAAAAAAAAAAAAAAGTACTTATTTTATTTTTTCCATAATGAACTGAATACCTAATTTAAGAATTTAAGTAAAATGAGTAAAATGGAGTTAGAGAATTGGTTATCTCACTCTAGCTAGTATCCTTCCTGAGAGGTGTGGCTTACTGAGCATGGAGGCACTGGCCTTGTTGCTCCCATCGGCAATGACCTGCATGGCAGATGGCAGTGCAGCATTTTGGTGCCCATGGCTAAGGCCTTTTAGCAGTGCTGCTTTGTCTGGGGCCCCGATGCAGACAGTGTGCTGCAGTCTAGGGTGAGAAGTGCATTTGGTGAATATAAACCAGCTCTGGGATGTGAAAGGGAATAACAAACTTTTATCCAAACCTGTCACTTTAAACTCTCCATAGAAGTTACCCACGGTTCTCAGCCAATCTGTTTTTGTGACTTAGCTACATTTCCTGCCAGATTATTCATCTAGATACAGATCCCTTGCTCCTGCAGTGTGGAAACCTGAATAATAATTTCAGCTGCAGAAAGCCCTGGTGAATTGCTGGCCTACTTTGCTGTCCCAGGGGGAAGGTGCATTTCTCTAATTCAGGAGCCATTGCTTTGGCAGATGGCTCTATTTACTCAATGAGCAGGTCAGGACAAGAGGAAAACTGGAACATAATCCAACAGTATCCAATTAAAGGTAGTTCTGTGCGACTGTACCAAAGTCACTGCAGTCAGAACCTCTAGGGAGGGTGTTCATTTTTAAGCCTTGCTTCCTAAGGAAATGAGGCTGTCTGCCTGTCTACCTGTCTGTCTGTCACTGTCCATCCTCTCCCACTGATTTATGAATCTGTTTGCCATTATCAAGGAAAAATGACCGGAGGGGAAAGAATTTTCAAAAATATGAAACTCCAACAAAGTTAACAGAACTTGGCAACTGGGATAGAAGGAGGCCAAAGCGCCTCCGCGGAGGAAGGTGCAGGTAGAACAATCTCCTGCCATTCCCAGACTGGAGAGCAGGGCAGGCCCCATGGCCTCAGGAGGCACAGAAAGCCTTGCCAGCTTGAACCAGCACCATGCCTGCGCCACTTGCCCATCCCAGCACCTGGGGAACATGGGGGCAGACTGGAGAGCTGCCTGCAAGGACAGGACCTTAGGTACATAGAGAGAGAGTACAGGAAGGGAGGGGGACAAAGTAGGGTTCCCAGCTCCACTAAACAACTGCCTTTTGTTAGTGGTGTCAGTCACAGAAGGTCTTGCTAAGAATACTGAATTCTAGCAAAAGTATAATTCAACAAAAAAACAGTCAGGAACCTGTCACCAAAGGGTGCCACCTAGCTTGCTAGCGTACTCACAGCAGTGGAATAAGGGTTGCTGTAAAATGCAGGAGCAGGCAAAAACAAACAAACAAACAAACAACAACAACAAAAAAAAAAAAACAATAAAAAAAAAAAAAGTGAGGGTGCGTGCAGGGAGCTTGGCTGTTGCCTTCTCAGAAAGAGCTGAGGCCTGAGACCTGCGGAGGCTGTGACAAAGTCATTGTGTATGAAGCCTTTTAGCAGTAAGTCTGCTATAGCACAAACCCTATCTGGTGCAGTTAGAGTGCTATAAAAATGCAATGCTGACCAAGTGACTCTTTGAGTGGTACTGCTCCTGTGATCCTGTCATAGGTAAGAGAGTACCAGGCTGGGACAGAAGAGCTCTTACAAAAAGATTTGAAAAGACAACTGAGCAAACATTTTGGGTTCCCAAAAAGTTGAACTAAGTGCATTAAATTTCAGTTCTGTTTTGACTAAAGCTCAAAACTAGTTTTGGAACCAGATGTAAACGTTAGTATTATTATGGCTTTTTTAATGCTGAGCAAGAAAAATATTATTTGCTTCAGTTTTCCTGGAACTGAAAGAACAGTGAGAGGAGGCAGAGCAGGTTCAAGTTCCAGCTGATTACTGGATTCATTAGCAATGGGCTGTCTGAAGCAAAAAATATAAGTGAACCCTGAAGAAAACAAAGCAAGAGGGTTTTTATTTGGTTGGTTTTGTATTTTATTTTATTTTATTTTATTTTATTTTATTTTATTTTATTTTATTTTATTTTATTTTATTTTATTTTATTTTATTTTATTTTATTTTATTTTATTTTATATTTTTGTATGATTTTCCCACTATCAGGTTAGGTATTTTCAATCATTCCAAGACATTTTTCATTTTGTTGGTAAATAGGCATGCACTTGTTCTGGGATTTCAGTCCCTAACTGTTCACTTTATCCAAGGGAGAAAGGCAGAAACATGAGTGAAGCTCAAACAATAAAACCTCAGCAATGGATCAGGCCATTATTATTACATGATTTCAGGCTTTGAAAGGTCATTTATGTTTTCCAAGTTGGATTTATTTTTTACACTTATTTGTAATATTACCTTGCTGTGTTTCATAATGTCAGGGAAAATGTCTGGTTTCAGGCCTAAAATGTCAAAGCAGCATTTTCAAAAGCTCTCAGCACTGGGCCAAATGTTTTTTTCTGTTGCTGTCAGTGGTAGCAGTCCCATTTGCCTGGGCAGGCTTGGGCCGGTGCTGAGCGGTACAGAAATCCACCTTCACTGCCAGTATTGCAGGCAGGCTACACCTCACATTCCCCTTCCTTTTCCTCATCCATAGTCCTATTTGTATGTGGTAAGATTTCTGGTAAGAAAGATAAAAGCATGACAGATATGAGTCCTGGATTAACTTCCTATGCTTCCTAATGACTACAGGTTAAATCACAGAACTATTTTATGCCTCAGTTTGCATCTAAGTGAAACATAAAATCCCCATCTCAGAGGGCTTTACAGTTCACCAACACCTGGGAATGGCAAAACTGCAGCTTAAACAAGTGCCAAGTATATATCATGTAAAAACTGTTCATGTAGTGTTGCGAGGAGTAATATAGATGAAGCCGATACAATCTAGCCATATATCTCCATCTGTGCCTCCATGTTAGGGAATTATTCTGGATGATACTGGCTGTAACAACCAAGCACTGCCCCAGCAAGGGAAATCATGCTTTAGAAAATGTGATGAGGAGAATCTATTGTTGATATTCCCTTCCAAGTGGTTTTGTCATTGGATTTGTCATGCTGAAGACAAACATGGGCGGCATAGAATAAATTAATTTGCTGTTCTAATAACTATGACTTAAATTTATTTTTTTTCATGACTCCTCTCCCAGTCGGCACAGGAGTGAAACAAATCTTGTCCTGTGTGCTGCAGCCATAGGTAGTACATGCTCAGTACCATATTGTTAAGAACCCCATTTTTTGCCTACTCTAGACATACATATCTTCAGCTGTTAGTATTCCCAGATAAAAAGTGGTAGCACTCAGATTCTCTAATCCTCTGGAGAAGATAAATAATCCTCATTCCCCTATCGTTATCTCTCCCCTCCTATACCTTGCATTACTGTTGCATTAGCTTAGCATAAGCTGATAAGAGAAGCGTACGATGAATGTGTGTCCACTACTTCTATATGGCGATAATATTGCCTTTGACTTGTATTCAATACCTTAGTTTATGAACGTTATAATTCTTCTTAATAACCTGTTTTACTGCAAGGAAGCATTGCCATGATATAAGGGTATGATCTGTATGTGGGTTTTCTCATGGTGTTTGGTAGCACATTGCCATTAGGAATATTATTCTTTACCCTGGATGGGGGTGCAATACCAGATGGAGTAGTTCACCCACCTTGTGGGCTTCTGGGGAACCTGGTAAATTAGAACTCCTTGTAAGAAAGATATTTTTTCCTACTGTGATACTTGTCACAAATTCCTCTCTTATCCTAGTTGGAAATAGGGAACAGAGAAAGTTTTTGGCCCCAGGATGATAATGAAGAAGTAAGGAATGAAATTTTAGTCCCTAAAACATTTGCCACTGATTTTAGTGTGAGCACTTTTTCAGTCGTGTTTCCCAAATTGTGGTATCCATTTGTAGAGAAAGGTAGAACTGCTTGTTCAAGGTCTTGGACTGAGGAAGAAAAAGTATCCTCAGAGTAAATACTGGAATGAGAGAATAAAATGTTAGAGAAGAAAATATTAGCTGCTGAATTTGTTCAATAATAATGCATTCTTATTTCATGTGAGACAGTAGGAATACTTCAATTTATTGCTTCCTGTTTTCCTAGTTTTTACAAAATAGCTACTTGTGCTATACCTTCTTCATCCTTCTCTAGGGATAAAATGTAGGAAAAGGCATGAAATAGAATGATGGAAAGGTAATCTTAAGCTTTAATTCATTACATCTGAAATTAATAATACCAAGTGATATTAATCCACATTTATCAACTAAAGACGAGAGGGAGTCAGAGCAGGAAAGGAGATTGTTTCACTGAATAAGTTTAAATCAAAGAATCTGGTATAATTAGAAAGAAGAGAACTATCTCTGGCTATTCCTGTTCTGAGTTCTTAGCCATAGAAATGTTTCATAATATTGGAAAGCTACAGCCTAAAAAGATAATATTGATCCCATTAAGCTTCTGTAAGTGCCCCAGTTTACATAGAGAGAAATAAACCTTGTGCTCAGGATCATGTCTGGCTGTGAGTATTTGCAGGATGCAATTATTGAGCAATAAAGCTCAGCAATACCAGCTCCATGATCTAGTTTTGCTGTCACATGGTGGTAATTCCACTGAAGTTGGGACTGAAAAAGTCTCAGAAAAGTGAGGTGCACTTTCTTTGTTATATCATATATGAGAATTAAGTATACATTTTAAAGAAACCCATTGATGCTAAAATTATTTCTTGAATAAATTCATGTCCTAATGAAATTAAGGAAGTTTGGTTGCATCCATAATAATGACAAGAAGTAGGAGTTATTGCCCAAAGGCCTGCAGCACTGAGACTTCTGCAAGCTGGAGATACTTTTTAATCTGGGATGCTGTAACCACAATGGCCATATGGAAATGCTAATGTCTAGGGAAGTGAGCTGGCTGTTTTACCATGTCTTAGATAATGCATTTAATTTGTATGTTAGTGGGCCATTGATTTCATAATCTTTCTTCTGTTTGTTTGTTCTTTTAGATTCTTTATTTATAATTCATATTTCATATTTCTCTGTTAAGACCATCAGACATTGGCAGTAAAGCAAGTGAGAGGCCAGATGGTTCAACTTGCTCATTTTTTCTCAGCCACTCCCGGATGCCACCTAGGGAGGAAAAGAAATGGTAGATCAAGATGTTGGTCTCTATGCTGTACTATACAGTAACTCCTTCTTTCAGGGTCAGCTTCTATTAAAATTCTGCTCCTTTATTTTGATTTTTAAAAGGAGGTAATTTCATATTCACTCTTCTCTCTTGGCACTTAGGGAGAGATTTTGAAAGGTATAAATGGCAGGTATTCACCTAATTCCCATGGAAAGTGTCTGTAACTCCACCGCAGTGTCAGTCAAATCGTGCTGTAGCTGCGATTCCTCACCACCTGCACCAAACACTGCCACGATGTAGGAGTTGTGCAGGGGGCGTGGGGGCCACTTCAGAGTGATTTGTGGTCTGGCACGGATGTGGGAGCTGCATGGGGCCCCACACAACTATGTCAGTATAAATCCTCACTTGGAAAATGTTTCATCAAGTGAAAGCTGAAGCACATGGCTGTCCAGACCAGTCACGTGCATGACGTTACACTGCCACATGCGTGGCCTGCTGCAGCCATCACCGTGTGGCCAAGAAATGACGATGGGTGAGGTGATGTTTGCAGGGACAGTGAGCAGTGACGCACAACCGGGGCTCATTACCCACACCGTTGAAATGAAATACAACCCAGACACGTGCACAATCCTGCACTATTCTGAACCTTTCCATTTCTCCATTTCCCACTTAATGCTGTCTCACAAGGCTCCGTGCCATAGGTGGGACAGCATTGCATGAAGACCTGCCGAGCTTTTCGCTCTCTGCCCTCTGGTGGTTTTAGCACTGCTGAAACAGGATACGAACATGGCTTTATGCTGTGCAGATGGACAAAGTATTTTTCTCTTGCTGTTGTGTCAAAGCATCATGCATAATTTAAAGAGCATTTATAAAATTACTAGAAATAGTCATGTTACTTTAAAAAAAAAATATGTAGAACATGGCAAAATCAAATGAAATTAAAATGAAAAATCCCCTTTAATTGCAGCCTGTATGATCAGATGCAATAAATAGTCTGTGTGCAAATGGATTAACATGCCAAAAACATAACTTGAGGCTAGAAGTGTAACATCACTCAGTAAATTAACATCAATAATTATAAGCTGTAAACAGTAGCAGATATAATTAAGATTTGAGGCCCAAGGGTTGTAAATGCCTAGCTGCAACTGACATCATCAGCCACTGTGATCTCGGTGTCTGAGTCCCCTACAGAGACAGCAAAGTTACAAACATTACCCTACATGGAAATAAAATGTCAGTGTACTAGGAGCATTTGCAAAGTTCCTCTGTCTCTATTTTAGAGACAAAGAGAGCTCTTTCTAAGAGGTAAAATTTTAAGAGGTTTAAGTTTTCATCAGTGGGATTCCACTGTTGCACGTTCCTTGCAGCTGAAGATGTCTAAGAACAACATGCGAAAATATTATTTTTCAAAGGGTTAGGTTAACTTAGTTGTTACAGTACCCTGCAGATAGAAAACTGTCCCAAAAGAGTAGGGAATATTACTTTGTTAAATTTGTAAGCGAGGAAATAAAGATGGGAGAAGGGAGGAGGAAAGGAATAAGATTACGGTGTGAGCTTCTGAGCTGTGTGCAAAGAAAAAAACAAAGCAGGTGCTGGTGTTTGTGTTTGAAACACACTTTCAGAGCTCTGAATCACCATCATCATCACAATAAAGAAAAAAGGGTAGGGGTTTCAAATGAAACTATCTGAGCATTTTTCAGGATGTGAAGATTATTGGTATCTTTAGATTGAATATTCAGAGCTTTGCAGAAACAGACGTTAATGAAAGCAGTTGAGCACTCATCATTATGGGGGATGATAGTGGTTTGTTGTCTAAGGGCTAGTGCTTCAGCAAAGAGGACAGCATCAACAAAGAACTGGTTCATGGTTGAGCTAAAGTGGACTGCGGTAGTATGTTTTGTAGCTAGAACTTGCCTGTAGAGTTATATTTTTCAATGAAGCATTTGTAACTGAAACTCTTTCTCTGGAACTCCTTATGCAAATTCCAAAGTGCAATACAATGTGCAGAAATTTCCCTTTCTGCAAGAACAACTGTTTGTGGCATTTATGCACTCAGGAGGGTGATGTAAAGGCCAGGATGCTTTGGTAGGGGTGGTATCAGAAACTACTCCTATTCCAGGTCCAGAATGATTTCTGTGGATAACCCAGGTATAAGGCATGGGACGAAAAGAAGTTTAAGTGTTCCTGGGACAGATGATATCACTCTTCAAAGTGATAGAATTGACTCCAAGTGGTGGCAGCTGCCCTGTTTGTACCACCACAAGACAGGATTGTGCAGGGAAACCCTAAGCGGGTACTTAAGTTAATGCAATTTACCTTCATTTAGAGACATCCAGCAGAGCAGTAAAAGGTGACCTAAGTTTCCATGGGAAAGAAGACCAGGAATGTAATTTTGTCCTTAAGGTCAGGGGAAGTAACCCTGCGCTAGTACTTCTGGAAAAGGGAATGATGTGAATGGGTCTCAGGTGGAGTTAGGGGATTGCTTCCAGTGACCAGGTGTTTGCAGCCCTCCGGTGTTTGTAGGATCCGTCTCTCAGGTATCTTTGGAATGGTCCTATCAGGATTTCAGGAGAGCTTGCAAAATGCCAGAACTCATAGAGGAACATGTTACAGACACATTTTTACCAGAGAAGGAACTGTAAGGTGAGATGTTAAGCTTTCTCTCTCTCCAGCAAAGCATGAGTGTGATCGCATGTCTGCTATAGTCCGTGGGACTGCACAAGCACTGAAAATATGACCCTAAGTGGCTCGCTGGCTGGAGAAGGAAGAAATCCTTTGTGCACTGTAAGATGGTCCAGGTGGACACATCCCCTTCTTAGGGTGGCATTGGCACCAGAGCCGGGACCCTGGCAAATATCCTGAGCTCAGCACCAGCACTCTGCCCGGTGCATGGCACCATGTGGCTGTCTCAGCGCCTGTTCTGCAGCAGTCCACTGCTTGGCATAAACATGCTTTCAGCCACACAGCATAGCAGAGAGTAGGCAAGTCTGATTGCACACAAAAATGAATATAAATTCTCTCAAAGAAAACAGCCTTTGAAGAGCGTTGAAGTTGCCCTGTCAAGAAAAACAGAAGCAAAGCTTTCAGTTCTTGGCTTAACAAAAGAGCAAAGAACAACTGAAGCTTAGCAGCATTGCTTGCCTGTTTCTAGTGATCCCAGTGGTTTGTGGGGAGGCCACATCTTAGGAAGTTACTGCTGGTAACAAGTACATACGAAGAGGAGATCGGAAAAATGGTGTAACAAGTTTGTCTTGATCCTTCTGAAATATATTTTTGTTTCCACTAGAAGATGTGGAAATGGTCATTTCACAGTAAGAATTGGACTTGGCCAAGAAATTATTATAGGAGGAATTCTGCTTCAAGGGTTGACTTGAAAAAAAAAAAAAAAAAAAAAGCAACCTCAAACCAAAGATGCAGGCTGGCTGCATTCCTGTGTTTCCTCCTCCTCCTCCTCTTCCTCCAGACTACGAAGCCCTGGGCTACTGGGGATGAGCAGAGCCTGAAGGAGCCGCCTGGCTATTCCCCCTCCTCCCCTGGGATTTTAACATCCTCCTTCTGCTGTCTTAGACTATTTATTGCCTACTTTACCCATATCACCTTCTAGCCCTGCCTGGAAGTCAAACAAGGTGAAGACAGCTGAAGTGTTACTCTAACTTGCAGCACCTCTATAAATCTCTTTCTCTTAGTAAAGAGCCAGTGTAGTTTTACAAGTGTGATGTCTTTTTATTTTATTACCCAGCATGCAGTACATGAAACTGTTTTCCCACAATGTGTAAATTTAGAGAGGGAGGAAACCCAGTCTTCCCTGTCTCTCTGCCATCAGCTGCCTTTCTGAGATCAAGAAGCGTGTGGAAATGTGAACTGCCTAAATTCTGAATGACTAGGAAATAGGTTAAAAGTGCTACTTTGTACTGTAGCACTTTACAAAAGTGTGTTTGGTTTGACAGGACTTAATAAAAAAAATCTTTTAATCTCTGTCACTGTGGGTAGGTGGGAAGGCCAAAAAGTCTAAATGTTTTAAAGGAAAATTTTAATTAGTATGCAAATTTGACTTTCTGCATTAAAATGTCATTTCCTAAGTAAATGTTGTTGCACTAGAAGTTCAGATATTTGATCATTTTCTGTCAAGGTGCCTTTGCAAATTTCCTGAATGTAATAACAGCATTTCAAAAACAAAATGAAATTCTCCTTTTGTTCCAATGCATTGGGTGTGCTCCACCAAAGGCTATGTGACTAGAATATGTTAAATCAGCCACCAGTTCCTACTGCTGTTTCTCTTTCCCCCAGTTTGCAAATTCTGTTCTCCACTCGGTGCCTGTGGAGGTTTCCTGAAACAGGGGAGCTGCGAAATATACCCCTGCATATCATAAATGTAAATCACTGAGGCATACTAACAGAAGGATTACAAAAGCTATTGCAGTCATTAAAGTCAAAGGAAGTAGTCGTTGAGTTATTGTCAATTACCAGTGAAGGTTACAACAGTGATTAGCATTTACAGTATTTGGAAAGAAATTATGCACATTTTGATAGTTAACTAATTTCATTGTCTCAGTAAAATACACGTATCCCTGTCTGCTGAAGAAGGACAAGAAGATCAATGGTTGATGGTCCTGCCTTGCATTTAACATTGAGAAATAAATGATGCTCTAATATAAATGTGATGGAAGAATAATTGTGAGGGAAAAAACAGGGAGAGAAATTTTAATAAAGGCAGGAAATTCTAAGTTTAGTCTCATTCGGTGTCTGTGGGGTCGGTGGCTCTTCCAGCCGCTGCTGAATGAATTTACTGTCTCCAACTACACTTTATATGGAACTCTTCAGGGATCAGAAAACATTGCACATGGGAGCCATATGTTTAGCGCCTGCCATCATTTATTGAGAGCTGAGGTTCAGGGCTGAAAGCTGATTTAAACGTCCACATGTAGAGTTCTTAAGTACAAAATAAGGTACAAATTCTCACCAAAGTTGAAGACAGAAGGGAAGAACTTGTAACCCACCATAGAAATGGTTTTGAAAAAGAAAAAAACAAATGTCTGGGGCAGTTAGGTTCTGGCAATGGTGAAAAACCTGCCCTGCTAAGTTCATGATCCCTTACTACCAGCTGCAATGCAAAGGTCTAACAAGGGTGATGAGTGTAAGGGCATGAAGGTTTATAGTGACCTGCGTTCACAGTGACTGTATCCAGCAAAGGTCAATGGAGAAGGAACCTCTGCAGTGGGGAGGGTAAGGGTCCACTTTTTCCAGCCTTGTCTCATTTGCTAGTCATAGCCACAGACTTGATAGAGCACACAAATAATGTAGCCCTTGGTAGACCTTTCAGTTTTTGTGCATGTCTGTATAATTTCACAGACTGGCTGTCCCACATGAACATGAAATATGCAACTAAGAGTCCCTGATCTGGAGGCTTCTTACAGCAAATCTAAGAATTATATATAACCCACTGCAACCACAGGGAGGTTTTCTCAGTGTTCTCACAGTCTCCTGCCCAATTTGCTCATGCCCTTACTCTTATTGTCACCTTGGCCAAGCTCCTGCGAGCCCACAAAGAGTGACTGACCTTCTGACCCTCAACGCTGCCTTTTTACAGCAGGGTTAAGACGTGTTAGCAGGGAAGTGTGCTCTATTAATGCCTGTGCCTCGCCTGTGGATAAACACCCAGATGTCAATTCCTGCCATTGTTAATCGGGCCCTTTTGATGAGCATGAAATTTGTGTGATGAAAGAACCTATAATGAATTTTTCTTTTGCATAATAGACATTTTGCTGGTTAAAGGAATACCAAACTCCATTGCATATGAATGCTTTCACTGTGTTAGCAATTTTTATATCTTATTGGCAATGCTGCAAAGCAATGAAGATTCAGACTCCCCAGCTCCCTAGAGATTCTCGTAATTACAACACTGATTGCTGGAGCATGAAAAAATGTCATTTGGCAAAATGGCCATCTTGGCTTCCTCTGGCTCATCCTCCCCTCTCTCTGACTTCCAAGTCCTGTTTGTTCAGTTTACTAGACAAACACATTGTTTGCTATTTGGCCAGGGCAGATGTTTGTTTAATTCGGCACCTTCTGCTTCCTTCCTGAGACTGAGGAAAGTCACACTGTTCACTGTACTTTCTTTTCTGTTTAAAACACCTCTCCACAGCCAGCCAAAGTGCAGAAAAGAGGAAGGACAATGGTTGCTTTGAAAATTATTTATTCAGGTCATGAAAAGTGATTCCATGTGCGAGCATTTCTAGGACCTAAAGCATCATCTCCTGTATTCTATAAATGGCACACGGCAACGCAGAGAGAGCATCTAGCTGGACCGCATTACTGGGCAAAGGGGCCATATCCAGCCACTGAATGTTTTCAGGTAGAGAACAAACCCTCGAAGGCAGGGAACTGGCTTTCTCTGTCAGAAGTTAGCTTGCCTTTAGTAAGGCCTGACAGAGAGCAGAGAAATGGCTTTACAGACCAGCGGTAACTCGCTAGGTGCTGTAGTGTTAGGACTCATCTCTGTTCTAAATGAAACTTGCCTTTGAAGACCATATTCCAGGAGTCTCAGCAAGAGTTTAGATTTATTCCCACCCCTTTATTTCTCCCTTCCATTTATTTATTTATTTATTTATTTATTGTGTATGTGTGTGTGTGTGGCTGGCATGGTGCGCTTTCTCCTTCCTTCACAAAATTTTGGCATTTTTCATATCTCCTCCACTTCCTGCTATACACATGCATCTGGTTTCTCTAAAGCTCTGTGGTTTTACATGCCTTCCCTCCTCAAAGCATGGTTTTACATACCAAGCAGCAGAGCAGAGAACTCAACACTGTATAGCTCTAATTCAACAAACGTATGCAGACATATTCTTCTTTTACTTTAATAAACACGATAGTGCCGTTGTTCCTGATCAGATTGTGGATTTTCAACAAACCCAGATCATTAGATTTTTATATGTGTATCAATGTGGCACTAGGCTTTTATTTGCATGCTGTATATACCCATTTTTCTGTAAATAAAGAAACATCAGGACCATTTGTTGCAATTGGAATGTCTATGCGTAATGAATAGGCAATGCAGGTTATTTGTTGTAGGGTGACAAACTACATACATTGGCTTGTTACACCTTCACAGAAGGCAGGCAGAAACGATCGAGGTTTTGCAGTATGGAGCTGACATGGTCATGAGTGAGTTGTGCAGGGCAGTGCTGCCTGTGACTTGCACTGCTGTGTGCCACCTGGCACTGCAGGCTTCCCTGATAGTGCTGTTCTATTTGTTCCTGCTGGGCTATAAACTAACAGACTTATTGGAAACTTCAACAAACCTTGCTGTGAGTTTCACATTTCAATTTTACTGCAGACTTTTTCACTTTTCTAGCCTGTGTTCTCAGACAAGCCATGAGCTTTGTGAGCCTTTGCAGTTCGGTATATTATTTACATTTCCTCAATGGTGGTTTTGTCTAAAAAAAATCAATATAATCACTTTGCAATTAGTTCTACCTCTGATCTGTTGGAAGAATTTGTATCTGCAGTGTTACAAGTTTTCTCACAAGAAATATTGCTAATTCATGGAACTGCCATATGTGTTTTATGTAGCATCTTCTGCACTACTGGAAAAACCTTTATGGGAAAAAAAAATTAAAAAAAGGCCCCAAAGTAACCAATGGAACAAATTCTATAGCTGTTAACAGCACTGAGAGCTTATAGGGACACAGAAGTGGTGCCAGTGTGACTTGGAGCTGCATTTGGCTCAGTGTTCTCCTAAGAGTGAATCAGAGCTTTGTACATGGCAACAACATCATTTCCTTGATTTCTTTTCTCTCTTTCTTACCACATTCTTCTTATTTCTTGATTTTATAACTGTCATAGACTGGACAGACAGCTTCTAGGATTTTTGTATTATTGCCTTCTAAATCTTTCTTGCTTAGCCATCATATTGCATAGTTGATAAATTTAATAAACCCCTTCTAGATTCACTCATTGCCCCAAGACTTATAGTAAGCTGTGCTTTCAGTTTTCTGTCTTATTCTCCTGAAAGATGAAAATAGCTCTCTAGTGCTCTGTTCCTTCTCTGCCTCCACACCTGCAGTTTTAGCACTGTGAGCACTTCCAAACACCTCACATTTGCTCTTCGTATTTGAACCATTCAGAATGCATAACTTTACAACCTTCCCAATAGTCTTTGGTAATAGATGAGGTTATCTCAGGATTTATGGTATTCCTTTATGAAATCTGTGGCAATTTTTGGAATTTAAGCCTTTTCATGGTTCTACCTAGCCAAGAATGTGAAAAACAGCAACTGCTGGAAGTTATCCCAAACACAATGACATCAGTGGGAATCTTCTGGTAGTCTTCAAGAGCCTGTAAAACATCATTGCAAATTCTGTAACTAACAGAGGGCACCTGGGAATTACCCATTTTGGCCAGGAAGACTTTGGGGTGCAGCCAATGTCACTTTCTTAGACAATAATTGTTTGCTGAAATACTGAACTCCCTAAAGCAGAATTACTTCTTAGTCTTCAACTCAAGACTTCTGATAAACTGCAATATAAAATGCCTTCGAAAAGGCCAGCAGCCAAATTCCTGTCTTGTTTATATGTTCATAACAGGTCAGTGACCAAAATTCTCCTTTCACTTCCATTGGTATAGGGGAGGTAACTCCATTTAAGGCTAGTGACAGTCTACTGGGAAAAACAATGTTTTATGAGAGACAAGTGAGCCTGCTGATTTCAGTTCAACTGCATAAATGTAAGCAAAGGCAGAATTGAGTCCTTATTATTTCCTGTCCGTAACATTTGTTTCATTTTGTCATGGCAGCTGAGTAGGGAAACTCCCAAGATTTCTACAGCCAAGTCATCCTTCACCAATAAAGCTATACTGACTCACATCGTAGATTAGACTTTTCACAGTAAGCCTAACAAACCACATTAAATATAATTGTGGCTGTGCAGATATCCCTGTAAACTGACGTCTCTGTCATTTAGATGTTTCCATCTCTTTAGGAATAGCTTTGCTGATGAGGCAAGAGGCTCACCTGCCCTTATCCTTTGGAACTCCCAGGGGGGCAAACAATGCACCCCGTCTTCTTTTTGCAAGTGTTTCTGAGTGTTTCATTACTGTATTGCTGCTGTTCCAAGGGGAAATACATTAGCATTCTCTATCCTCCTCCTTTGTGAAGACAGAAACAAAATTAAACTGCTGACTGTCTTTGGAGACCTCCTTTGGTGGCCCCAAACATTTTTTTCTTCTTTTTTTTTTTTTTTCTTTTTTTTTCTTTCTTTCTTTTTTTTTTTTTTTTTTTTCACTAGCTCTCCCCAGTCTGCTTCCCTCCTAGACTGCTTGTTTTTGAAAGACTTGTACATTTTGCTGATGCTAATCTTCATATCCCCACTTATTCCCATTGGTCTCTGTTGCCTTTTCCTGTAGGGATGGATTTCAGTTGTATCCTCTCCAATTGTTCTTTAACTTTTTCCAGCTCTGTGCAGTCAGATTTCTGGTGCACTATAGGACTCCAAATTGAAATTCTTCTGGGTAGTTCACATTTCTTTAAATTTCCATAAGGCAAAAAGCATTTGGGATTTTTGCACTGAGGAATATTTCAAATGTAATGATAACCCTGTCCCAGATGTGCAGAGTTCTGTATGAGGGGAGCAATCAACAAGCTGAAATGCAGAACAGACAGGCTTACTTGGTTATTTGTGTGCGTAGCTGATTGAGCTGTGTGAGCAAATCACCCCCTGGGCAAATGCAGGTATTTCCCCCCTTAGTGGGGATGCCAGAGGACTGCCGACCAAGCTGCTGCAGGACTTGGTGATGGCCAAGACTTCTCAGCACAGCAGCAGCCCTGACTCCTCTGAGTGAAGGGAGAAGACCTTTAGCTGCTTGCTGTGGGCCAGCTGCTGGACAAGACGTTAGCCAGCACATTATGCTCATGTTTTACTCATTTCAATTGCACCAATAGTTTCCAGGATCATTTTTATTCATCCTTATATATGAAGACTAAACCAGTGCAGATTTTGGTGCATGATGGTGATTAGATACTGGGTTCCAAGGAATCTAATGACAACACTCCAGCTAAAATCAGTGGGTGCGGGAAAAGCATCTGACACCAACCAAGATATTTGTAGACAGGACTAGAGCTGTGGCCTTCTAAAGTTTCATGTCGGGAAGAAGACAGCAATCACAACGTGATCAGATGCTCTGTCCTTCTTAACCTCCCTTTTCCATTTCCCCTCTTTTGTTCATTTGATTCAAAGATTCACGAACAGAGTATTTCTTTGAAAAAGAGAGAGAGAGAGAAAAGTAAAACTAGTTCTATGAGACTATGGGGAGAAAACAGTATTTCTCTGGAGTCTCATCATGGTCTTGGCTAGAAGCAGAGCAAACATTGTCATTATGGCTAGCAACAAAGGACACAGCATTGCTTCCAGTGAAATCACCACTTACTTCAGCATGAGCAAGATTAGGCCAGGAAAATAAAACAGCCCTGAGTTTAATAGTTAGAGGAGAAACTAACTTTGGCTAAAACGATAAGCCATCCTCCAGGCTTGCAGTGACACCCATTTAGGCTCAAGACCCAAGAAGATATTGCTTTTCCTCTGTTCCCCAGTGGATTCTGTTCATTACTGTAACAACTCTAACAGTCTCTCTTCCCCCCTCTCTCTAACAAGATATTTTGTCCATCCTAATTCAAACTACCCCCTTAACTGAAGCAGTGGAGTACAGGTCCTTCAGATAAACACAAACTGTAATTAGGTCATATTCTGAGTAAATATGTGTGGGTGGGAAGAGGAAGAAAGAGGGAGGGAGACAGCAAGCAAAAGAAAAAATAAGACAGGGCTTTGGCAGTGCTACAGAACTGCAGAAAGCTGCTTCTAAGTCTCAGGTTAAAAATGGGAGCGGTTTGCATTGAATGCAAGCTTTAATAAGTACTGTAAATTGGCATTTTTGGTGATTATGTAGACAGCCTGTTTTATTTTTAATAACTGCTAATGCTGAAACACTGTTGTTACTCTTCTGCTACAAGCTGCACTTTTGAAGGGCTGCTTAGGACGGGATCCCCGGGAGCTGCAGGCCTGGGTGCTCCTGGGAGGGTTAATGAAAGTGTTTGCATCTGTCTGGCTTTGCAGCTCTCTGCTTAGCCTGCCCCAAGCTGTATTTGCACACTACTGTGTGCCCCACTTTGTGTGGCCTCAGAGTTTGGTCCAGAGAGAGTATAGATTGTGGGTTGTGTGCCTTCACACTAGGGTGTCACAGGGAGCTTTGTACCATGGAGGTCTCTGAAGTGGCCATAAGGCACCTGCCTACGCAGACAGTACTGTACTTTTCTCCAAAAGAGTGCAGCTAGCAGCATGAATACTTTTTCTTCATGTCCTTCTCCTATAAGTATTGTATATACAGTCTGTATTTCATCTGTTTGTCTATGAGTTTGTTATGGGAAACAGCACTGAAAACCTTACTTCAGTTGAGATAAATAACATCCACTGCTCTCCCCTCATTCACCAAGCCAGGCTTCCCATCACAGAAGGCTATTAGATTGGTCAGGCATGACTTCCCCTTCATAAATCTGTGCTGAATACTCCTAATCACCTTCTTCTCCTTCATATGTTTGGAACTGGTTTCCAGGATTATTTTCTCCATCACTTTCCCAGGGATCAAGGTGAGGCCTGTAGTTCCCAGGATTCTCCTCCTTGCATTTCTTTGAAGACAGGAATGAGTTTGATTTTCCCAGTCCTCAGAAATAACCCCTGACTGCCATTACCTTTCAAACATAATTGAGAGTGGGCTTGCAATGACGTCAGCCAGCTTCCTCAGCTTTCATGGGTGCATGTCATCAGGTTTCCTGGACTTATGCACACAGTGTTTGTTTAAATGTTGCCTAGCTGGATCCTCCTCCACCCAGGGTAAGTCTTCTTTGCTCAGGATTTTCCCACAGGCCTCAGAGACCTGAGATTCCTGAAGGCAAATATTACCAGTAAGGCCAGAGGAAAAGAAGGCATCAAGTACCTTGGCCTTTTCTATGTTCTTTGTCCCAGTTAGCAGTGGGCCCACAATTTCCCTAGTCTCACTTTTGCAGTTGGATTTGTTGTCAATAATTTTTCTGTTTAAGCTTCTGGTGAGTTGAGCAACACCTGGAAGAAGGGTTTCCTTTCCATCCCACCTTTGCATGGGAAACCTAGACTTTTCATGTGAGGCCAAAACTCACAAAAGTTTATGAATACTTGTGGCTGTAGATTGTCCAAGAACATGAAATAAATCAGCTTTGGGGATGTTTTTGTTTGTTTGTTTTGTTGTGAAGTAACAAAAATGTTTGAGGAAAGCAGAGACTTTCCTTGAAAATCTCCCTCCCCTTAGAAATGCTGTTTTCCTTTGACATAGGTGTAATGCAGAAAAGCAATGTGCACTAGGGATTTGTTTGTGAGCCTATCCAGAAGACCTCTGGAAGCAGGATGAGTCTGTCTGCAGGCCTGCTTCTTATGTCAAGTGGCTCACAGGAAATTCTGACTCATCTGAAAGCCTTGGAGGTGGCCATGGGACAGATACACCAAAAAGAAAACACTTTCTCAAATGGCTGGTGCAGGTTATGGTCAATGCGCATGTGTTTCTTGTCAGGAGAATGGCGTGTGTTCTGCTTAAATTCCATATACGAGATTTTGGCTTCCACTGGAAATGTGCAGGTTACCAAGAGTATTGAATTCTACATTATCAGCTGTGGGCCCCAGATTCCACCCTTAAAACATTAATGTCTAGTTTAGGCATGCTGAATTGGCTGCCCATGTCAGCTTCCTGTGTTCTGCTTTCCAAGTTCAGTGCTTGCCTAAATTTTACTTCTCTTGAAACATTTTTGTTGGTGTAATGAATGGAAAATTTACCATTATGCTCAGTCTGTAAGTCTCTGCTCCTCTTTCTGAAGAGATAGACAATTTTCTTTGCAGGAGACATTTATTTTCAGAATGATTCTGATCCAAGATCATTACATAACATTTATAGACAGTAAAAAGAGAATCCCAGAAAAGATGTTGCAAACATGCATATGTATGTACATGTATATCTGTATCTATATATCCATAGTTATATGTGCACAGCTATGAAGAGGCATTTGAATCCAAGGGAAATTAGAGAACCTTCAGAGCAAGCTAATGCTTGGTTGGTGTGGCTATCTTGTTGTTACACTTTTTACCTTAAAGATTACTGAGGTCAACAGAAGGAAGGATTTCCCTGGATAGGCTTTGGCTGAAGTACTAGATGAAACCAGAAGAGACAGACGTGGAATCTTGATCTTCTAGGCCTTTGCCCTGTTTACAAAACCTCTTTCAAGATTCGGGGACAAATCACAAAGGTAGTTCGATGTTGCCATCCATCCTGAGTACCACTAACCTACTTAATTTCAGTGATACTTCTTTACACAGCAGTACATCAGCTGCTCGAAGCACCAAGGTGGTTTCCATGCTGTGGGTAATACTTCTCTGAAAAAGAAGTGATTACAGATTAACCATGTTGGCCAATTCACATGGCCTGGTGTAATAATATTTTGGCATTAGGTGCTACCTGGAACAGCCTTGAGCAGCAGAAGCTGTGACTGTGGTGACTTGGGTTTGTTGTCTCAATCATGTACCAAAGTGTTTGCTACAGTTCCTACCTTGGGATATATTGTTTTTAATATCTCAGTGGTTTTCTTAGACTCAAATCTTACTCTGAATTGTGGTCTTATCAGAACATTTGAAAGGATATAAATTTACTTATTTACTTCAGTATACCATGCGAAGACATTTCTTCCTACCACGCAGTGCTAACCAGCTTTCACGTCTGATGTGTCCGTGTAGGAATTTTTATGTGACTAGGAGATGGAGACTGGGAGGACTGAGCATGCATGAGCCACAGAAGGGTTAACACCACCAAAGTCTTCTTGCTACTGCAGGACCTAGTATGTTCGTTTGAGAGGGGAAGGGAACCATGAATGAAATTTGATTTATTTTGCACAGGCAAACTCAAGACAATAGAATTTCCTTTGTTTTCATCTGTTAAACCAATAGACAGTCCAAAAAGAAATAGAGGTGAAGGGTTATGCAAGTCATATTTTTCCACGTTGTGTGACTGTATCTTCAGAATTTCTTGTGATCTGCAGAGATTGCTTTTAGCACAGTGACCTTTGAATAAACAGGATTATGGTGTCCAAAAAGAAGTGAAATAACAAGTACAGACAAATTTGAAAATACCATCAAGTCTGTGACTTCTTTTCAGCTAAACTGGATACTCAGAGTGGACTTCAAATATTAATATAATAAAACATAAAGATCTAGAGGAGACCCCCGCCCCCCCCCCCCCCCCCCCATGAGAATTTCTCCTTTTAACTACTAATCTGCTTCTGCTTAATTCAATATGGGAAGAATAGCTTAACTGGTGACCTTCTTCTGCAATTTTAAGAGTGAAAAATAAACCTACTGCACATTTAGCAAATATTATAGTCATGTCAGGGAGGATAGGAAAAAAAAAAAAAAAAGAAAACTTTTCAGAGTCTGTGCAGTTTTTGGAAAGTTTATACCCGACTTTTTCTTCTGTAAACATAAATATAGCCAGCATTTTACTGCTGAAACTAATAATTTAAGCAACTTCTCATGAAAGCTAGAAGAATTGCCTTTCCCATTTGTGGCACAGAGCCTGTGGTTCCTATTCATCAAATCAGTCAGTCAAAAGAAGGGAAAATATCTATGCATCTGCACATCCCATTATATCCTAACCTCTGAAGGCAGAAATGGCATCTGAGTAGTGCAAAGCTGTAAAAGCCATTGATGAAAGCCTGCTACGGCTTGTTATGAACTCTACCTGCCTACCTCGCTATAGTTTTTTTATTGTTGCCACATGAGCAGCTTTCAGAAGGACCACTTACTACTACATACCCACACCGCAGCAAACTGCCTTATTTTCTGCTCCAAGCACACTTTCACATTACTCACAAACTTTCCAACTGTCAGACAAACTTTGTTATAGTTCATCTACCTCCCCTGCAATATGGCATTTGAGGCTGTTTTCAGGGTTGCTCTACATAATCTGCTGTGACTAGATACATAACTATTTCCTTACAACACAAACTTAGCGAACACAAATTTAAAGGCAACTTATCCTGAACCCTGGGCTCAAGCCAGACTTTTTGCACTATCTCAGTGGAAGTTCTGAGTTCAAAGTAAAACTGGCAATAGGGAAAACTTCTTCCGAGATGGTAATTTGCTACCTATCTGCTCGCAGCGGTATCAAAATCACCTGGCAAACGTGCAGCTATCAGCTACTTTCAAGCTCGGTCTAACAGCAAAACCCATGACCTCAGTAGGGATTGTGAGCAGGAAGTCTATGCAGTGTGCGGAGAGGCTTGCGAGGGAGGGCAAACATTTTTCACTTCATATATCATCGCTCACAGCTCACTGCTGGGATTCCACCAAGTCAGCCAGTGCTAAAATGTTGTGGAAAATGACATTTCCTGGGTTATTGTTTTTGGCAGTTCTAATTGCATTGGACAGTTGGGCACTGAAACTAACACGAAAATTCCTCGTATTAATAAGAAAAAGACATATGTTGAGTAGCCTGCTCTGGTAACAAAGAAAAAAAAAAAAAAAAGGAAAAGCAAAAAAAAAAAAAAAAAAAAGACCCCCATCCTTCCATAACTGAAACAGATGCAGAGTATTTTCAACATCCACAACATTCTTTGCATCTGTCCATAAAGTAACATCCATCTATGCAATACTGCAGCAATAATTAGAAAAAGCAGCACCTGCAGATTTCAAAGCAAGATCCCACTTCATGCACATTTCTTTGTTATAACTGCTCTTTCCAACTACATAAAGACCTGGAGTCTAACAGCAGCCGAGGCAGGGAAATAATTAGGAGGCTGGAAAGGGAATGAAAATCAGCCAGGAAAAATTTGTTACTCTCTCACCTTTGGCTTTCAGTCTTCAGGAACTACAGGCCCTTGTACATCAATTAGCAATGAAATGCATGCTGCAAAATTCATCCTTACTGCAGCAATGTTCAGACAGAGGGTTTGGACAACACGGGCAGAGTCACAAACAGTTAACCAATGTGCAGCCCAGGCTGATTAAATGGAGAGAAGGAAAGCTGGGTTCAAAACAGTTCTAAGCCACCTCCATTTCCCTGGTTGTGGACTATGGATAGAACTACGTGGTTAGCTTCTGGCTGCTTTGTCTGCTCCGTGCAGAGTCTGGTATTGCCCTGTCCACCTCGTACCCAAAGCCCTGCTGGCATCTGGCTGCTGCAGGCTAGCTCTGGCCTTTTGGCTGTAGTGATGGAGGATGCCTCTGGTTCTCAGGCAGCGGTGCAGCTGTGTGTGTGCCTGTGTGTAGGTACACGTTACTCCTGGGCAGAGGAAATCCCAAGAGGAACAGCTGCAAACCCAGTGACAGAGTATGGGCTGCATCTCAACAGCAGGCAGTCAGCTTCTGTGCAGCAATTCCATTATTGGTGGAGGATGATGGATGTGGGACCATGTTTAATAGCTCCCCTAAAATATCTTGCCTTGGCATTGTGTTTATTCTGACCTGGAAGGATCACTGTGACTTACAGTGCCTCATGTTTCGGCAGGCATAAAGAAGGAAAAGCACTGATAACAGAACAAAAAGTCAACGAGTTTCTCTTAGGACAGAGGCAGGCAGTATATGATAAAAGCATTTAGGCTAAGTAATTAGCTTTTATTACCACTCCTAAATGACCCTTGTAGACAGTCTAAGGACTAAGGGTGACCTCAGGTTAGGCCTTCCTCCCCTTGCTCTCTCAGCTGCTCTCCAGCTCTGTGTCGCCAGCCCTGATCTCACCCAGACTCCCTCTGTAGTGAGCCAAGCTGTCAGGAGGCGGCACTGCTCCCATGCCCGCAGCCTGCCCCTTCCTGGGGTCCTTGCCAGGGCTCTCCTACTGCTGGGCCAGAGGCCGTGTGCCCTCAACATCTGTATGAACCCCGAGTGATTTCTTATCAGGACTGTGCAGAATGAACTTGCTACAATTTTATTTGCAACGCTCTAGGGGCCTCAGCACTTTGTAAGATTGCAAATAAGAATCTGCATGCAACATTTCTGCATAGTGACTCATATTTGGACTTGCTTCAAATCAATAAACCCTCTACAGAATAACCCCAAAACTCAACCCCAAGACACACTCATCCTATTACTCATTCTTATTTTGGAGTGCCCATGAGCAATGTAGGCTTCACAACACAATTAAAAAACCCAAGCTCTGATGGATCAAAGTGGTGAACGGAATGGGAGCAGTTGCCTCATGGCTGACTGCTGTGATGAGACCCATGTACAGAGAAAAGTTCACTCAGAGGAAGCGCTGGGATCATTTGGACCCAAGCTGAGATGAGTAGTGCCGTTTCACGTTTCCTATTGAAAATAATAATAAATAAAACAAAGCAAAATCAAACCCTTCTGTTGGAAACTACTGATGTGGAGATTGCACTTCCCATAAGAAGCTGGAAAATTCCTGATAGTTTCTTTGAAGCTCCAGCTCTGAGGAAGATGACCAGGTTATATTTTAATTTCCTTCCCATCATACTGACTAAACGAATGTTACACTTTGCAGCAGAAGCACTGACGTAACACCATCATGGATAGCCTGCACAAACAAATTGTGTTAGTTTCAAGGTTCAGCAATGACTTCTTTGTACTCTTCCAGTCTCCTAACACAGAGCTGTGAAAGGCTGGCCTCTGCTTCCACTAGTTTCAATGCTTCTAAACATGAACTTAAAACTACAGGTCACTAGAAGAACTGTTTTTTTCCCCTGAGGTGTTGCCAGTATTTGGAGCTCAATGCACTCTTAAACCTAAAGGTCATAATCACTGATAGCGAGATGGGATCTATAAATTCTGTCATGCACACGTAGCATTTCTTGACTCATAGTGGTACACCGATATGCTGAAGAAGATCAGGGCACCCTGTGGTACACACCAATGTCAAACCGGCCCAGCCATAGGGAACTGAAAGTCTAAATAGGTAATTTCAATTTTAATGAGAGAGTAGTGCAGCCCAGAGGGTTTGTTTGCTTTCTCAGGCTTCTGCTGGAAGTGTTTTACAGACGTAAACCTCAGAGAATCGCTGCTCCTCGGCTTCCTTGGGTTAACTCGGGCAGCCTGGCTGCTGGAGCGTCCGCAGGCTGTCCACTCGGACCCTGACAGTGTGCCAGGCAGGGGTTACAACAGCCAGGCGGGGTGCGGAGGGAGCAAGAGCACAACTCGGGCACCAGACGCTCTCTCTTCTTTCCCATCTTCCCTCCCATGAAACTAGTGGACCAGTGGAAAGGTCCTGCTGGACCCCGAGGGACTTGGAGGTGTTTTCTGAGTCATCCTCCTGTCTGAGCTTGAGAGAGGGATCACAAACCTGTGGTATGTAGTGTGGGGCAATCAGGCACTGTGGTGTCTCCACTTGGGCACACCATTTTTATACATCTGTGTCCATTCCCATGTGAGCTCAGGGTAAGTTTCTTCCATGAGCAGCACAGTGCTGGAGTCACCAGATACTAGTCTGGGGGGAGACGGAGAACATTGCTGTTGTTGATTGAGCAACGGATGCAGAACAGGAGCTGGTAGTAGGGGGCTGGGAGATTTGGGGAAAAAAATCTACATTAAAAACATAACAGACTTTATGAACTGCCATTGAATGAGAGCACAGGAGTCCTGGCTGCACAGAATGCTACCTAGAATAATGTTTCTGAGTTGTTTTCTAGAACTTTTCTTTCATATTTTTTTTTCTCGTAAAATGATTGCAACAATAATGCTAAAGAAAACCTCTTCAAACACAAAATCATTTCTGTTGTTGTAGAATTTTTTGAATGCCAAATACCTACTGTGTTAATCTTTGGAAGAACAAGAAAAGTTTGTTCTTTGTATATGTAGATTGTTTCAGGGTATTGTTTGATTCTGCTTTTGATAGGGGTCATGTTTCTGGGCTTAGCTGGATAGTTTGTTTGTTCCTATTCATTAAAAGAGACCCTGCAGCTATTTGGGGAGGGAGTGTGGTATTACATTATTATTGCTCCAAAAAGTATGGACAAAAATGTATTGTAAAAATTCCAAGGTTTCTAGTAGGAGTTCTCCTAGTAATAAATACTCTCAGTCTGCTGGAGTGTAGTTAATGTGCTAACATTGTATTGGGCTAATTAGACAGATCCTTGAGCTACAAAGTTAAAATATACAGCTAATTCTGTGTGTAACCTACTAGTACAGCGGTTTTATGCAATGGATAAGGGGAACAGCAACTCCCAGACTCAGTCTTTGGTCACCTTGATCTATAGCCCTTGCCATAATCAAGTAACAATGCTTTTGGTGCTGCAGGGTCCTGCCTCCCTGCTGGCAATAAAAGTACAGAGATGCTGATAAAAGCATACTGATGGTGGGGCAGGAGGCAAAGGCCTCTGGAGGAGAGCAGCACTGAAGAGACCAAAAATTCTTGTGAAATATTGATTTAGGTTGTTCTGGTTTGCATCAGGGTTGGGGGTGTAAAGCACCTTTCAGGATTGTGGTTTATAGTCTTGATTTATACAAACAAGTAAAAGTGTCTTCTCTCTCTCTCAAGCTATGCAGTTTGCCTAAAGAGGGACATGAACTGGAATAACTGTACTTGTTCTGGAAAAGCACGAGGCAGACTTTTCCAGAATAAAGTGCCTGTGCTCTTGACTCATTGTGCCCTCCCAGAGCAGAGCCCAATGAATTTTATTTTTTTTCCTGGAAGAAACTGTCATCATCAGGGAATTATTCCAAGGCAGCCAATTTATTCTGGAGTTGCTTATCCATAGCAAATTCTTCTTGCCTACTTTCTGGTCAAAACCACACCTACTGCGCTGAGGCAAATATTTCACCTCCTCTGAGAAGTTCCACCATAAGTAGCCCATAGTTGCCTTTCAGAACCTGTGGAGTGCTGTCGTGATTTCACCAACCCCAATACTTTTCTAGTGGCCGACTTTGATACCAAGGTCTCTAAGTCAAAGCAGATTGCAACTAGCAAACTCTGTTTGGCTTTGTCCATCTTCACCCTATTGAGATTTTTACTCATTCATAGGATTATCCCACACTGCCAAAGATGTTTCCCCTGCCACACAGTAACTTTTCCATGAAGAAAGTCACAAGAGATTTCAGCTTTGCTGTGATGCAGAGTAATGACAGCATAATAGTATCTAACCTCCTACAAAGCGCTCAGAAAACAGAGGTTGGCTGAGATTACTCAGTACTGGGAACAAATCACTCCACTAGGCAGATAAAAACAATTGCCCAAGATTTCTGAATTGGTCAGAATCTTCATGCCTCTGAGCACAGAAATGTTTATAACCATTTTCATACTATGTTCCAGAGTCACCATGAAGAAAGTCATAAAGAGAGCACAGAATCTGTTCTTTGTATGTACTTGTCTTATCGTGTTTGTGGTCTGACGTAGGTGGGGTTACCCTGTATATATACAGCAGATATGAAGCAGTGTTTCATCACCTCACCCATCACATGGAACGTTGTGTCTGGAGATAACAATATCTTGTTAACACAACACCAGAGAGCAGTGAGTGAAGCAAACCTAATACAACTGGGTCAATAGATCCTTCCTACTGACTACTGTCTGTATTTCATGTAGATAAATCTTGGCTTTAATGTCATTTGCAGTTTTTAATTGAAATACTGTGGCTTCCAGGGGATCATTAATTTGTTTCTTCCATAGTTCTGACCCACACAACTGATTCTCCACTCCTCTGAATAACTCCACTCAGAATAACCATTACCCTTGCTCAGAGTGTAAACAACTGCCTCCTGGAGTTGCATCATTCTGACACAAAGGACTGTCTGGCTTGCAAAGGTGGAATAGCACTTGTGGCAGTTTTACAAAGGAAACTGGAAAAAGGCCACATTTTGAAAACTGAGAACTCTTCTCTTTATTTTTTTAATTCTCCAGGATTTTCCTTTAAATTCAGAAAGCTCAAAGTTTTAGTATTTCTTCTGTTTCCAGTTTTGCTTCCCTCCATTCACCCATGTTTTTCTCTGTACACAAAGGAAGAGTGAGTGCAAAGTATTTTGTCATTCATTTCTCTTTTCTATGCCACTTCAGACACTTCAAAACAGTTACAACACTTGTCTAATGGCAAAAGACAAAAGAAACTTCTGTCACTTCGTAAACTCTGAAGTTAAACGGTAAAAAAAAAAAAAAGAGAGAAAAGTGAAAGCAAGAGATTTTAACGCAAAACCAAAATTATTCCAAGAAAAAATACTATATATTTTTATTGTATTTATTGTCAGCAGAGTGCTGCCTTCTCTTTCTTTACCCTTGGATCTACAGCAAAAGAAGACTTCATCACAGATTAAAGCCTCATCCCTGCAGTCTGACACCTTTTAGTGCCTTACAGTGCTTAGATAAGATTTTAATACTCGATGTGTAGTTAGCATATTAATAATTGCCATTACCAACCATTATCATAACTCATGTTTCATTAGTGAGCAGTGCTGAACACTCCTTTGGAAAGTCATTGATAGCACCATGTTTGTAACTTCAAAGAACCATTCTTGTAATTCCAGGGATCAGATTTCCCTCTGACAGTGTATGAGCAAATTCCCCCAAAGCCACCAGTCTGACCAATGGTTAAAGTCACTCGGTTTTCCACTGAGTCTGGATGATTTCGACAAATACCTTCCACTTAAACTCTTGAAAAAACATCTCCCTACTGTCCATGACCTGCTATGAAAATCATCTATCCATGCTATGAATGTAATTAACCACTGACATAACCTCTCGAAGTGGTTACTGCAAGACCAGGAGCTTTTCTGAAAGCAGAGCTTAGGTAGCACATGCTGCAGGAAGCACTAAGAGAAGTGCTCTGGCTTACGATGCAGACAGCCAGACTTGGTAGTTGTGTCCCTCCTGTCCTTGAACACCGACAGAAGGAGACTGTAGCCTTCTGAGCTCCATCCAGGAGCTGGGCAGGATCTGAGCCTTTGGCTTCTGCCTGCTAAACACTGTCCCTTTATTCAAGGCTGAAGACTGTGACGGAGTTATGTTCTAAGCAGATGTGAAGAATAACAAACTAGAAGCAGATAGAAATAAAATAAATTCTGGTAGCAGAACAGATTTTTAAACCGGAAGGCTAGTTATAAACAAGAAAAAATATATTTATGTACATATATACATAAACTTGCTTGCTTTATATGTATATATATGTATAGCAAAAAACCTTTCACTTATATATATGAGATTTACTCTGTGTAAGTGAGATTTATGTACATTGA
Organism: Netta rufina; assembly: GCF_964035555.1. Taxonomy (NCBI): domain Eukaryota; kingdom Metazoa; phylum Chordata; class Aves; order Anseriformes; family Anatidae; genus Netta; species Netta rufina. Next base: position 11,236,769 of record NC_140140.1, on the reverse strand, counting down.
ATTCAATTCTCCTGATAAGCATCCGTTTCAGTACCATTTGTGGAGAACACGCCACATGTTCCTTCTCTCCCACAGAAGGTCTCACCAGAGATCATAGTCTTGCTCATTTTGGACCTTATCAGAGGCAGTTAGTTCTCCCCGTGCTCTGTAGATAATCTGTCCTGGAAGACTTTGGAATTCTCAAGGGGGCCAGGCACCTAAAGTGAGACTTTGCAATATCTGTTGTCAGATCTAAATCTCTAGCCCTAGATGTCAGCGGGACTGGGCTGTGCAGAACAGCTGTGGGCTCAGAAGCCAGAACTGCAGATTCTTTTTGAGTATCACATACTCAAATACTAAATTTTGGATTAATTTACAGTGCTGCTGGCAAAACCCCCTTCATTTTGCCTATAGCTAGAACGTGTGAATTGGCAGCTTTTGCCAATTCACAAATTTCCAAGATGCCCAAATTCTCCCATCTACCTTGCTCTGCAATTCACGTCATGCTGTTCTCTGCATGGGATACAAAGATTTTGATCCATGCCACATGCTGCACATCTTCCCAATGAAGCAAAAAGCCCCCCTTGCTGGCTGGTACCCTGCTGACATCCCATTTCTGCTAATTAGGACCCTGAGTAGTTAGTGCAAAATATAAATGTGGCAGGATTCCAAGCTGCAAAAAGAAGAGAAAGTGGGGAAAAAATAGTTGGACAGCTAAGGGAATATGTAAATGTATTTAAAATAGATGATTCTAACTGCAGTGAACAGATGAATTTTATTTTTTTTTTATTCCAACTGGATGGCTTTAATCAAAAATGATAGTTCATACATCTGCTCTTTGAAGATAAGCCTGCAGTTACACAAAACACTTAAAGAAAGAAGCTGTGGTGTGCTGATGAGACCTCAAAAATTCTAACCCATGACTAGGAAGATTATAGTCTGGTTACTTCAGCAAGTTGCTAATTCTGAAATATTATACTGAGTTATTTGTCCTGTCTGAGGCATGAAAGGGATGCCTGTAGATTGTGCTGAAGCAATTAAGACATTTTAGAAATCATTAGTGAACTTTCTTGATTGAACAGTCATTTCCCCTCCAGCCTCTCCCTGACTTTTCTCCAATTGTTTGACCTAGAAAGGCCACTCTCCATCAGTCTGGCATTTATTTTATAATGCAAGGTAAAGATTATAAATTAAAGCAAGCCTGTTTCTGGGGAATATAGGGCTCCTCTGGAAACGGCAAGCTCAAATATAAGTTGGAATCAGGGACTCCACTTTCATAAAAGTCTTAACATTGGATGGACAGCTGGGACAGCTGTCTGACATGATCTTGGGGAAAAGGTTTTCAGGTCAGAGAGGGGGAGAATGCTAAATCAAAAGAGAAGAAGAATTTTATCCATCTTTCACTGGAAGATGGATAAAATTCTGTAAATATTGCATGGTTCTGGAGAAACTACCTCCACTGCTGCTGAGAGTTATAAATTCTGTAGCTGATGAGGCTTTTCACTGGAGTTCCATTGTCCAGCTCTAAACTACAATTAACGATTAATCCATCATCCACCTCAGTGAAATAAATAATAGAAATGTGCCAAAACTGTTTACAACTGGGGATCTTTGACATCCAGAACAAAACTGGACATGCAGAACAAACCTGTGGGCATGAACCAGACAGTTCTCCCCCTTGAGTTACAGAACACTACTAGAGGCTGCTCCTCTCTTGAACAATGACATTGCAATTGCTGCGATTCAAATTATTGCATCATTAGTCTGTGCCTAAGCATAACACTTTGGTTTATGACTATGTGGAACAGTGGCTAGAGGGCAGCAAACCTGGAAGTCTGTGTGACGTGCTCTGTGCTGCCACATCTTGGTGACCCTTCGTTCCCTGTCTTCAGCAGAGAAGGGGGTTCGTTTCTCCAAAGCTGTACAACTACCTCCTTGAAAGAAAATGTCCATTTGCCACATGATTTCATCCAGCAAATTAGTAGCTTTGGTAGTCTGGATTGGGAAATATCTAAAATACATGAGGAAATATCTAAAATATCTTAAACTAGCCAGTCCCACTGTCCTGAGCAGTGGAATACAATATACTAGTTGTCCTGGACATCCTGCATCCTGGACATTTTCTGTAAAATTAATACTACGATTTAAAAAAAAAATAAATTGTTTTCTTTTGAAACATAATTGTTCACTGCTTCAAATTATTTCTCATAAATACTGGTCTGGAAAGTATTAATGAGGGACCCAACAGGAAATGTTGCAAATATGTCATTCACATGATAATTTTATGTTATCCAAACTGCAGTCCCATCGAAGTGTTTCCTCATTTTATTGTGGTCAGCTTACACTACAGCTATTATAAATAACTCTTAGAACAAAATGGACTTTTGTATATTTACATAACTTTTTACAACACGGGGATCTTTTGCTATCAATTGTTGAACTGTTCCTTATTCAGTGGGGATTTTCCCATCGCTGTGACCACGTACATGGTTGGGCCTATTGCTGCTGTTCCCAAGGTGTTTCTGCAAATATTCATTGGGATTGTGTGATTATGTAAAGCAATTCAGTAAGTTATATAACATTTTCTTTCACTTATCAGTCATAAAGCTGCTAATTAGTCCTATGACTCGACAGCTATTCCAATTCCTTACAGTATCATCACTGCATATTTATTGAAATGTGTGTACCGTATTATCATTCTTCCAGCTGAAAGGGAACAACCAGCATCATATTTGTTTAATTCAGTCTACCTATTCTCAGTTGGGTGTTGAATCTCATTGTAATTTAGGTTCAAGCTTTCGGCCGTATCACAGCAACTAATAAATATGCAGATGCTGGGACTAGAGCAGTCTTTGTGCTGCTATAAATGATCATTTAGCTTCATGCTTTCCTGTTTATTTATATATATTGCCCTGCACCAATACAAAGGGAGCTACTAATTTCATTCATTTTTGCAGGACAGTGTTGCTGCTGGTTTAAAGCCCATCGGCAGTCAAACCTCCTCATAAGTGATATTCATTCCTTCTGACAATCTCATTTCAAGTCATCAGGAACACTGTGTCAATTGTAGACTAAAAAGAAAAAAGTAAAAATAAAAAATCGTCTGTCAAGGGGGTTCTGAGGAGTTGAATAGGCATGCAGATCTCTTTGCTACATGTAAAATTAATCATTATATTTCTGCTGCTAACTTGCTTTTCTATTTGTGTCACACAGGGATTCTTAAATGACCTAATATTGAATCTGGTGAATTATAGGCTGGAAGACCACAGTGTTTATTATGCACTGACAGAGGATGGATTGATCTAGTGCTTGTGGGCTTTTTTTTCTCCCTTGCTTTGGAGTCTGTTTGCCTCTGGTACCACCTCATTAATCATTCCTAGAATTTACCTTTCCATAAATACTTGGAAAGGACTTGTAATTATTCCTTTCTTTACCAACTGTATTTTTTCTGTGTGATAAAGAGCAAAACCAAAACAAAGCCATGCAGCCGCTCATTTGTTCGTACAAAGTGGAATCTTGCATTCAAGATTAATCTCAAATTCAGTGTGGCACCTCTATTAAAGTCATGCAGTTAAGTATATCCCCAAATTTTGCATATGCTTACATGCTTTTGGCTTCAGTAGGTCTTCAGGGAAAGCATTTGCTAAACAGCTTAACGCAATAGAAATGTACTTAAGCATGTGCTTAATTCATTTGCTTAAACTGGAGCCATAGTGCTTAAAGCTAATAGAAGTAATTTTAATAATTTAAACTCCACTTTTAAGTTTAATACATTACACTCACATTTAAAATTGATCTACTCAGAAATACCAGCATTTGAGTGTAAAAATAAAAGACTGGGAAATACAGGGTTTTGATATTAGCATTGACATAGAACTAACTCTGTGGTCTCTTCAGACTCACTTTTCTCCTCTGCAAAGAGTTTGATCAGCGTTAATACATTATTGCTCTTAACTGCTGGGGAGCCATTTCTTACACTGCTACTAATGCAATTAAACTTCGTGTAGTAATTTAGCAATATTTCTTACAAGAGAAATACTGAGAGAAAAGATGTTTATATAATACTTTTTATTTAAACATTCGGTTTTGTGTTTCTAAAGTTCATGGATTTCTTTATCTGGAATGTTGCATAAAGGCACTGAGCTGTTAGTGATTTTCCAGTTGCTTAGCCTCATTTTGTTGTACAGAGTTTTACCAGCTGGTGTTTCCTGAATTGTCAGATCACCAGTTCATTAATTAAAAGTGCACATGTAGCCATTTGTAATTTTTGTGCTAGATGCTCCTGCCCTTACTCATGCTCAGGGCCTTCTGTGTGACACAGAGCAGGAAGAAAGGTATCAGGATATGGCTCTGTCTCTATGGATTTCAAAACATTTTGCTAGCATACAAACTAATTGTGCTTTTATTTCTGCTCAAAATTTCAAGACAACTTATATTCCTTCGGAGAATCTATGACTTAGATATATATGCTATAAGAATACAATTTTTCTTTTTTTCATTCAATTCTCTACTGTGGAAAGTAGAAACATTTGCCACTTTAGTTTTCTCATTCATTTTTAAATGAAATCCAACAGATAGGTTTTCCCAAAAAACAGAATGTGGAAAAACAATTTTCTATCCAAAGGTATTCTGGATATAAAAGGTTGACCAGCTCTTCAAGCTGCACAGTGATGTTGTGTGTCGGGTAACAGCACCTGTTTTACAAATGGCATAGATGAGTAGAATTTATAATTTTCAAACACGAATGCTAAACATTTAGAAAGTAGAGTTAGCAGAGCAGGTGCCTCGTTTTAAAATTTTGCCTACAGAAATTCACCTGGATAAAGTAATCCAATGTTAGAATTATAGAAATCAATAACCTGCTTACCAGGCTTTTATCCTTTACAAATCTCATTGCAGCCAGCTATATCCTTTTGTCAACATTTTTGTCAACAATATTGAGGCGATTTCTCAGATTCCTATTCAGAGTTAATTAGAACTTCCAATATGAGGTTCGTGGTTACTGCATGTACCTGGATACCTACTGGTAATTTAAGCATTTTAATTTGCAAATCTTGCACTTTGTGTCCTTGTTTGGTCATGCTGATATGTCCTGAGGATACCCAATTTCCACATTTTCCACATTTGTAGTTATTCTTTATAGGTTTGATTCTCTCATGAGCTGGTTGCTGCCACAGACTGCAGCACACTAAATTAATTTTGCTTGGGCTAAATTAGCAGCTCTGTTCTGGTGAGATTCAAGGTAAAATCCTTCTGAGATGCTTAGCACCCTGAACATCTGCCAAAAGTAGCAGAAATGGGAGTTGATTAGTGGTTCCAAGAAGGGGTTAGCAACTTGCAGGATTTCTGTTAGGATCTAGACCAGAAATTTCTGTAGAGAAGAAGTGGTCTATCATTCTGTAGAAATGTTCATTACAAACCAGACAGCTTAGGCTCATTTTTGATTTTCAGTGGAGAAGTTCTCAGAGCTGCCACAATCCAAGCTCTTGTCCATGTGTGCTTATCATTCACACAACTGCAGGTTTTCACCTCAGTCTTTGAAATTGGGATGATTTCTAAACTGCAGGTAGGAAAATGTACTGGTGATGTCTGGAAATGGCAACGGCTTCTTCTTTGTTATGTCACCTCCCTGATCCTACTGTTGCAGCAACAAAGCTTGTAATTAATTGCCAATAACAAATGAGACAGGTGGGCTTAGAAACTTGTAACAAAACAGGGACCTTCTAACTGTAAGTAGCCTCAAGTCACAATATCAGAAAATTATTTCTCGGTCAAATTTTAATGTCCCATGCAGTGAAGCCCTTTCTTCTGCTTTCAGTAGAACTTTATTGCTCTTCAGTTCAAGTGGTCTTCACAAAATGGTAAGTATTGAGTCAAGAGCAGTCAAAGCAGAGAGAAACTGTCATAGATTTAATTTGCCTCTTTATGTTTTTAGGCCATTACTCCGGAATAATATTTTGGGTGATATCCTTCCACTCCCCTACAGAGTTTTTAGCAGATTTGTCTAAATGGATAAGCAGAACCTCAATGCTTTATACCTGTGTGGTACTGTACACTGCTTTGCGCTGCCACTGGTTATTTTACACCCCTGGCCTGTGTAAGCAGAGATCTTCATTCTCCATGGTTATCTCTTCTGTTACACTTGTTATAAAGAACTATTCCAAAGACTATTATTAAGCCATGTGCATAGCTCAGTGCTCATTGCTATGGATTTCTAATTTCATTAGTATGAGCTTTGGCAGATATGTCCATATAATAATCAATAACTGTCTTTGCCACCCACTTACCACATGCATGTACACTTAATATTAGAATCGCCCACAGGATTAACAACTCTCTATTAGGCAGAAAAAGAAAAAAAAAAAAGCAAACAACCAAAAAAGATCAGAGTAAGTGTATACTGTAAAATACTCTCTTTCTTGGCATAAGCTGATATTGATTCACCCCAAGAGGAATATTCCTCTTACATCTCCTATAAAACACAGAAGTTATTCAGTAACTGCTAGGGATGAAAATTAACATTAAGTGGCTATAATTTAAAACAGAATGCCATGGAAGAGGGCATTTGGGTGCCAGTGTTCAACCACCATTATGTAAAGTAAATGTGTAGAGATTACTTTTCTATTTTTAAGAGTTAGTATAGTGGGTGGCATGGAAGCAGTAACTCCAAGCAGCCTACAGTATCTTTCTTTCATGTACTTCTTTCCTGCCGTGGATATTTGTGTTTGCAGAGTCCAAAGAACTGGCAACAGTGAGAAACCAAATTTTCTGTTTACTTGTGGGCTTTCCTTTTCAGTGCCGACAGTACCTTTCTCAGGCACAAAGCCTCAAAGTACACTCTGCTCTGTCCTGTAGGTGACTTTGGGAGGCCACCTGGTAGAGGGTATTTCATAAGCAAGCAGTCTCCATCCCCACTCTGAAAAAAAAATCAAATTTTAATGGCAGGATTATTCAAAGTGAAATGTGATGAGGTCTTCTGTCTAGTAGGTGGAAACCACATAATCTGTTTAACTAAGGGTTCTGTCTGGAGCGCTTTAACTTTCCAGTAGATAATTACTGATTCTTTTGTAAACACTTAGTAGACTGACGTCTTTAGGAAAAAAAAAAAAAAGAATCTAAATTGGGATGAGAGTATTTATGAGAGTATTTCTCATGCCTTAGAAAAAATATAAGATTGGGGGTGGTGGTGAATTTTCTTTCTTGCACACGGCTTTGGAATATTTGAATTTCTCTGCGCACAGTCCTGTAGGTAGCCACACTGGTACTGACCATTTCTTAATACAGATTTGCAGAAATGTCTAGAAAAGAACAAGAAAAGAATTAGATGAAAAGAAAGAATGCTTCAAGAAAAGAATGAGATGGCATCGTGCTGGATAAAAAGCTTCCTTTGCACTGTTAATTTCTCACTCTTTCTGAAACAACTGAACAAGGCTTGTTCTGTCCTGCAAATATTTCCCCTATTCCATGGAAGATGTTTGAGGTCCCAGAGAAAGCGTTGATAGCACAAGTCATTTCATGTGAAGCTGCACAGCAAATGTGTAGGGAATGTCTTCGCTCACTTTCAGCCTTGCCTGCTGTGGTCCATGGTGTGTTTCATGACTTTGTCTTTTCTGGCCAGTCTCAGTACCTGGAAATGGGAGAAAGAGAAGGATGGTGGTGTCATGATAGACCCTGCCCTGGGACACAGCAAGAAGACCCACATGCAGTGGGCAGTGATAAAGGCCCCCAGGCAATATGCCTATGATTCACCCCTGATGCTTCCAAATTCATAACTGCAGCTGAAACAACTAGCCTGTCTACACAGATGTGACCACCGTGTTTGTAGTTAGGAAACTCTGAGATCTTTTAAAGTACAACCTTTATGAAGGAAAGAAAATGCAGAAATAGATAGGGCATCATATATCTTTTTTATAAAGCTGTAATAAAACACTGTTTCTCTTACAAGTTTTGGACAAGATATTGCAACACTTCATTAGGCTCTTCAATTATTCTCTATCAGTCACCAGGGTCTGAAATTTTGTAAACACATGAAGCACTGGTAACCTAAGCCTATTGCATGCAATTAAAACACTGCTGGCTCTTTTCTACATTGGTATCTAGGCTTGGGCACTCAGGTTCTGGGTTGGTAATTTGTGAGTTACATATCATTTCAGGCATCAGATTTTTTATCTTGTTAAAATAAAAATCTGATGACTCTTTCCCTTCAAATCTGTCATTTTGAACCTACTCATAGAAATTAAATCAGGCACTTTCTTAATTAATACAGTTTTGTAAACCAGTGAATATTTTGCTAGGCTTAATTTAGGCATCAGAGAAGTTAAAATGCAGAGCTCTGTTTCAGCATGCTAGGAAAACTGCATGATGCGTTTACATCTTGCATCAGACATTGGGACTTTTGTTTAATTTTGTGCTGTTTGATATTTGCTACAAAGTTTAGAGTATCCAAGCAGCTTAAACCAGAAAGGAAGCTTCTGGGATCTTGCAAACTGTCCTATGTTTCTCTGAAACCATTAACTTTTTTTAAAGGAAATTAAAGCTAAAATAAGAATTTTCCACTGATGGGTGCAGAGAAGATTTAGGGATGCTGCATAGGAATTATGCAGGTTTCCAAAATCAATTGGTTTGAGTAACAGCTGAGTCAAACATCTAAACCTGTCCTATGATCTAAATAATGGTGCCTTGTTAGCAAGGCTGGGAGGCTTCTCCAGCTGGGATGATTTTGGGTTGTTTCTTAGACCCAGAGACCTTAGCAATTTTTTATTTTTATTTTTTCTTAAGGTAGAGTTGTTGCTGAAGTAAGCCTAGGGTTTGCATTCAGATCGGTCTTTCCCTCATAGTAGATTCACTGTGATGAGCTGGATCAGCCGCTGATTTTGTAAGTGGGTAGAGTACCCGGCATGTGTCAGTGAATGATGAGGCCACAGGCAGTTGTTGTCCCAATCTGCCGAGTGCCACCCGCCCTCGGTCTCACTGAATCGCAGAAGCAAGCTGCACGTCGTGCTCAAGGTCACACAGAAAGTCTGGGGCAAAATCAAGAATCCAAGCAGCTTGACATGCTTTTAAGAGCTCCCCTTCAATGCAGCAAAGAACAGCATTCATCTTTAACAACAAAATGGTGCGTGGCAGTTTGTTGTCCTCTGAGTCATTGCTCCTGCTGAACGCCTCCCTCGGGAAGGTTGTTAAACTTCTACAACACTCACAAAATCTTAATGGGTTTTGCCAAATGAATTAAGAGCCCTTACAGCTTTCATGCTGTGTACCGTGGATTTTGAAAACTTATGTCAGTAGAGCAGTAAATCTCTTGGAAGCAAGAGGAGGCAGTGAGGAAAATAACACAAAAGGTGAAGAGTGCTGTCACGTCTGCCCAAATGAAAATTATAAGAAACCATTTTGGTGGGGAATTATATAAATCAGCAATAAACAGTTGAATTAATAATAATAATAATAATAATAATAATAAATAAAATTGAGAGTCTTTTTAAACTGCTAAAGCCCTGAAGCAAGTCAAAGACATTTTTTTTTCCTTGTGCTTCTGAAGCTGTGTTATTCAAATGATTGTTAAAAATTATATCCTTATCTTAAGACTGAGGGAAAGGCTTCTGCTTTAGTTTCCCGTTGGGGTAAATAAGAACTGGACCCATTACATTCCTTGACACTGAGTATTCTCAGTGGGAGATATTAAAGTTGTTATGTCTTTCTCTCTTGCATTCTATTCTTAAATAAGCAGGCTGAAGGATGGCACCTCTTATATTCTGTACTGTGACAACAGATGCATTTCTGCTGAAATGTGCAATTCTGATTTTTTTTCCAGAGGCTGGTTCAAAGGTGTCATTGCACAAATCTCTTAATTAAAAACCTTATTTTTTAAGAGGCTGTGTGAGCTTACTTATAAAAGCTGCATCTAGACTGGAGTTAAGTGTCCAGAAGGTCAGTTTTGCACTGGATATCTTTTATTTTATTTTATTTTATTTTATTTTATTTTATTTTATTTTATTTTATTTTATTTTATTTTATTTTATTTTATTTTATTTTATTATTTTATTTATTATTATTTTTAATTTATTCTTTTTCTTTTTCCCCTTCATTCTTGTTTCTACAAATAAAAAAAGAAACAGTTGAAAAAAGTGAAAGTGAGAAAGTGAGGAAAAAACAACAGGCAGGGATGATTCGAGCTTAAACCATTTTCTGGGTTGAACCAGATTTGGATTTTGTTTATTTCTTTTTAGGTCCATTTGCTCACATGTCAATGAAATTCAGGTCTGTCCTTTAATACTAATACTTATTTTTTGCTTCTAAACTCAAAGCTCCTGCTGCTTGATCCAACCTAGTCTTCTGATATTGACTTTATTATCCAAAGTCTAATATTTTTCCATTTATACTTTCAGATGAAACCTAATGAAAACATTTCTGCCAGACCTAATAATTGAAGTAATATGTCTAATCGCCTGTGAAAACTGTGCTGTTGAGTCTCTCAAATATTACATTGTGCCAATCTATCACCAGCAGCCTTTGAGAACTGTTTAATCTGGAGTTTACAAAGACACCTGACTAAACTGCTGCTTCTTACAATCTGGAGTAGAAAGGTGGTGGGAAGCTCATTCTGTTCAGGGTATATAGAAAAGCTATGGCTTCTATATATATATTCAATATATCTTCATGTTTTCTAGAAGGGTCAATTTCCTTAAAGATCTGGTGGACTACATTGACCTTTGTTGTTGACAAACATGGTTTTAATTGTATTTTAGACCTCTTTAGACTTTATAATGTGTGTTAGGGCTCTCTGTGTCCACTCCAGAACTTCATGACCTGTCTCCATTCACATGGTTGGGGAAAGACAATGCATTTCTTTAAATCATTTGCCAGTGGCTTGTATATGAAGAGTGCGAGTTTCTATCTCATGAGTCAAATCCTGCCCCTGTGGAAGTCAAAAGCAGAGCTTCAAAATTTTATATTCACTTTGAAGTGATGGAAAGAGACTTGGTATTGTGGGAAGCCCAGAAGCACACTTCCAGCCTTTTTTGAAGGTTCTTAGTAAATGCTACCTCTCATTTCTTCCACTGTAGGATACTGTCAATAAGATTCAGTCAATAGAGTGATGAAGAAAAGGTCTGTGCTTTCTGTGGGCAAGGAAAATTGTGATTTTTGCTAGAGTTTCTCCAACTGGTGTTCTTTATCTAAGTACTTAATGATTTTATGGTTCTTGCAGCATTTGTCTTAAACAGAAAATTCTAAGCCATAGTTAAAGTCCAACTTAAATGGATGCTAAATCTAATGCAAATTATTAGCATCATAAAATCAAATTGATTATAACACGGGCCTGCCAGGCACTGGAGCAAGCTCTGTTTCCCAGAGTTGATTCTCAGCAAGCTCTATTTACCTGAGTGGTGTTCAATCAATAAACCTGCCTCTTGTCGTAACGTGTATCATGTCCAGGTTCTGCTAAATGCGCCTGCAGTCCAGGAGCCTGAAATGTATCCCGGTTCAGCAAAACGGTTGTTTTATCTACCCCTAGTCAAGAATTGACATGTTTTTCCTATCCTCAGATGTTAAAATCAAAAGGCTTATCTGCTTCCAGGCAGGCCTGTAGTGAAGCTTTTGTACCAGGGAAGAATCTTGAATACTGTCCAGCAACTTTGATGAATGCTGAATCATAGCAAAGCTGTCCACCTTCCAAGTGGAAGAGAACTTCATTATGCTTGTGTGATATGCTTCACGCTGCCTAAGAGTCCTGTGTGAAATCTGAAGTGTTGATCTATCCACACAGTGGTGCTAGACTAGGCTAAATGACCTAATATATCTCTTCTTTCTCTCTGACTTGTTACAAACACCTACATTCATCAGGAAACTTCAGCTAATCATCCCCATCAGGATGGGAGTGGGAGCTGGATGTGGGAATTCGTACTGAGTTACATTCCTCTGGAACGCGCCTCTCCTGGAACTTTACCTGACCTCTAGCTCAAAAAATGTTTCAGGATGAGTTATTATCCTAGCCCTAGCCCTACTTCCCTCCTTCCTGCATAATAGAAGGTGAAACAAACACCTAGAGGAAACACAGCTTCATTTAGCTACATACTCATGGTGGCAGAAGATGTTTTGAGCCCTGTTTTGCATTCTAATGTGATGAAGCTGGATAAAATGTTAGCTTCTGTTTTGCACTCTCTAGAGATCCTCGGGTCTGCAATTTATATTAATCCAGATCTGCTTGTCGAATATTATCTACTTCTTCTGCCATCTCTTCCTACTTAGTAGGCTGAATGAGAACGCTAATTAGACTCTGGTGCCAATTTACTGATGCACCGTCTTCTGTTCACCCCATGAGAGAGGGATTAGCTAAACGCCACAGCTCTTAGTCTGAGTTAGTGGTATACAATCTTTGTTGTAATTCTGTCAGGAATGATATCTGCAGAGCATGCAGTTATAACCTTCTTTCCATATTGAAATCTATACAATATTCTCACATTTCTCTTGAAGGCCAATCATACCCTGTGCAACTATCTTCCGAGTTTTATGGCTACAGGAAGCTTCCAGCCATTTTTTATGGTGGGTGGGAGAAAAATATTGACTTTTAAAGCCCCATATAGTTTTTCTTCCTCTACAGAAACACATTGTCATCCCAGCTATGGCTATGCAGAAATTTGTTATGCTAAGATAAGCTGCGCATGCAGCTCAGTGTAACAAAATATAAAGTAATGAGGTAAGGGAGTATGTTTACAGTTTTAACAGGGGCCCACCACAGAATACAGAGTAACATGGGAATCTGAGTTGCTTGTGAATAACCCATTTTATCTCTCTGCATAACAGTTATCAGCAGCGCATAGGGAATGAGTTTTGAAAGGCGTGGAGGCTGTTTTGATATAAAACAAGGCAAAAGCAAAACCTAATTTTAAATATTGTGAAATTCTGTGCATGATCTGATAAGGACAAGATCAGAACGCTGCAAAATATGGCACACTGTCAGTTCTTGTAGTGCAGTAATGCTCAAAACCCCAGCCAAAGACATGGATGTTGTAATACTTACTGTACTGGCAAATGCCAAAAAGAGCATCTCAGGCCCAGGAGTATCTGCTACAAGGTAGGGCAGTGGTAGAGGAGGTGTGATCAGCGTGGCTGCCATAGAGGTCTTGTCAATGACAAGTGATTTGCAAGGCCAAGTGCAGTTCACTGATTAGCTACTCATCAGGAGTATCTCATTACAAGTTAAATTGGCCAGCGCGTATTTTATTCTTGCTTTATATTTGCCCCTGTATAGACCACACCAAGGCAGATGAATCTGTATTGTGTACCGTGCTGGAGCTCTAGGGGATGAATTAAAGAAAAACCTTTTCTGAAGTTCACTTGCATAAAACAAATCCTCTGACCTTAGTGACTTCTCATTCATGTAATGTGAGCCCCAAAAGCAGCGAAGTTCACCCCTTCCGTGTTTTGCAGATAAACACCAAAGTAAATCCATCTTCCTGTTCAAGGGATATCATTTTGAAGTTGCTTTTTGATATTCACGGCCTCTCATGCAAACATTTAGTAAACTGCCTGGTATATCAACAGTGAGCATAGAGGTTACAAGGAACAGAAAAAACAAGGGCTTGGGAGGTACAGCCAACAGCTAGATTTCTGCTCTGAGATGGGAAGCACATGGGTTGGTTTGATTTAACCTTGAGAAAAGTTACTTATTAAAAACACACCAAAAATAAGAATCCAAGCGCAGGAACATCAGGGATTAATACATTCTCTTAGCAGTCGAAGAGAATCATAATAGCACCAGAGGTTTCTAGGATCTTGCTATGGAATTTTTGTCTTTGAATTTGCAGGACTGGAAGGTTTGTGCTCCCCACACAGTGATAAATTCTCTTTTACAAAATGGACTGAGAAGGAGGAGGGAAGGAACTGGGTGGAATCAATTACAAACCGTATCAGACATTTAAGTTTAAACACAAGACCTTGCAAAGGCTTGCATGAAATCTTACTAGCAATATAAACAGGACTGGTGCCAAACTAAGCACCAGAAGTATTCAATAATAAAATACAGCTGTCTCCATTGGCACCTACCCATGAAAGTTTGTCATTTTTACTGTTAGAAATGCTGACAAAGAGAAATCTAAAAAATGAAAACATTTTTTTTTTTTCAAAAGAGGGAGGTTTTCATGAACTGCAACCTAAATATTCATTTAACATTGGAACATTCCATAAAAATAATTTATAACATAATTTCTTCTTAGAAACGCATTTTGACAGAGTTCTTTTCAAAGACTATGGTCGAACTTGGCAATGCTAACAGCTTTGCTTTCATATCCATAATTCTTAATTATTAAAATATTCTCTGTACACTTTCCTTGGATTCTAGCGAGGCACATCAAAGCAGGGGGGCCTCTTTGCTTTGGCTTAATGCACACCATGTCAGCTGAGGAGGAAGCGAGTTCTGCAGACAGCCCCAGCTTGGGGAATGCAAACCTGGTACACAAAAGCAGGCCCAGGAAATTTGCAGTTACAAACAATTTCTGCCTTTGCAGAACTGGACCTCACCGGCAGGCTGCTGCAGTGCCTCTGACTCACTCCAAGAGCTTTCAGCTTTGGGAAACAGAAACAGACCGAGACCTGTTATCACTTGTAACTCGCTTTACACCTGGATCCATCATGGGGGACTTCTCAGGAAAATGAAGTAGGTTTCAGTCCTGAGGAGGGAAAGACGTACCTGCAATCACACATGCTCACACAGAGTTAAACATGTATGTGCTTGTGGCTGCTCTGCAACTGTCAGCTGTTTTGTGTATCCCCTTTGGGAGAACTTTAGCACCTTTCAAGACATTGTGGGAGATTTCTATTTTGTCTTAAGCAAAATAAGGACACGATTTGCCAGCTGAGGGAGGATTTAGCCTTTGGATTAAACACCTTTTGCAAGTGTCTTATTATATAGAAGGGAGCAGTCGCTCTTTCCGTGCCTCACTCCGTGAGGTTCCTGTTCTCATGAATTCAATTTTCTGCTTCCCACTGATGAAGCTGCAGTTTCTGCTCTCCCAAATGTATCCCCTAGCTTGGGTCAGGTTCCGTCCTGGATTCTTGACAGCACATGCAGTGATCATGGTAGCTGAAGGCAGTAACAGCTTTACCAAAGATAATTTTGAAAAAAGGATAAGCCATTTTCCTCTTAATATTCTGCCCTTCCATCCCTCTCAGCCCCTGCTACATCCTGCAAGTTTCTGCTCTTGCAGATGTGGCTGATAACAAACGTGCTGTTCTGGTGACCACATCCTAACTGAAGGGCTAGAATTTATTCTTTTTCAAGTGGATTACTGCATGCTTACCAGTCGAGATTAACTGCGTCCACAAAGAGCTTTCCTTCTTTGGGTGGGATGTCTTCAATTTAACATGGAAAGTCTTCCACAAACTTTCTCCCTCCTTGTAGAGAACCCTGCAGAAAGAAGAAATTAGAAGGAATTTAACTGATCCCAGTTCAGAATTCTTTAGACTTCCCTCTGACTATAGTCCTGTATTTTTAAGGCATAGTAAGAATATATAATTGGTTTTCTGAACTTAGAGTGGTGATGAAGTGATGTGTGTGTTTGGTCTTCAGATGGCCTACCCGGAATTGTAGTGTATGATAGTTCTCTTTGTACTGAGACTGAAGTCCTTAAACTAAGACTATTAAGTGCATAAATTCCAGACTAGTGCAAGGAAAACAAACAAACAAACAAACAAACAAACAAAACAAACAAACAAAAAAAAACACATAAAATGCTCCTCTTGTTAAAATTACAGTTGCTGTACTGTTCTCCTACTTAAAATACTGCACAGTCATAAAATTCAGCTTGAAAATTATATGATCAGTCTCAAAGAAACTGCTGTCAACACTTCTCCTTGTCAGTCCTGTACGCTTTAAGTACTGATTAAATTCTTCAAAGATGGTCAAAAATGACATTTCAGCATTGTAGACTTGGGCTCTGGGATTGCTTTGAATTTGCAGGTGATACACAGGCCAGCAATTACTGATGTTTAACTGAATGACACTGCAAGTAATGGGAAGACACTGTGACTTTAAAAGAGTAATTTCTATGAAGGCTAAGAGTGACTGTTATCTTTTTTTTTTTTTTTTCTTTTTTCTTTTTTTTTTAAATTCTATATTTATTCCAGCTTAGTCCTTAACTCTGAGCCATGCTATGCAATAATAATGGAACTGCTCAGACAGCAATTTACCAATGTGCTTGAGGCCCTGTCAAACCACATGGAGTGATGCCATAATCAAATTCATAATGTCTTATCTTTTTCAGATAAAGTAATCATCAAAGGAGTGCTGGCACGAACAGAGAAAAAATTCAGGGCTCAGACATGCTCTAATGTAGTGAGCTGTGACATAAATTGGGCTGTCCCTGTTTGCCTTTCTTCTCTATCTATGTTTCCAATTGGTCTGCCAAAGACATGCTTCTAGCTTTGTTTTATACCATCTTTTGAAACAAAAGAGTTTTAAAAAGAAAAAAAAAAAAAAAAACAACTTGAAAGGGTTAAAATTTCAAAGTGAAACATCCGTGTTCCCCCACCACTCTCCCTTCCTTCATTTGCTTTTAATACAGTTATTGGCTGGCATTATAGACAGAAAATCTACAGACTTGAGATTTTCAGTTAAATCAATAAAATATTGTTTTAAAAAGTGGAGTTAAGTGTATTATCTGTCCATTACTCCATTATGGTTTGCCCTCAATCATGGAAGTGAGACAAAGATTCCCACAAGGCAAATCACATTTGTAGTTAACCTAAAACAGCTTTCCTTCCCATATCAGGGAATTATTTAAGGTCCCTTTTCTACTGGGTAATTAAGCACATGCCTAACTCTAAGCATATTAGCAACACTGCTGAAGTCAATGGAATGATACTGGAGTTAAAGGCAGTTGCTTAAGCATGTGATATCCATACAGAAACCAAGAAAAGAAAATGCTGTTCAAGTGCAGCAAGAATTAGGGTAGGTGAATCTTTTAAATTATACAATAAAACATGTGGGAAAGGGAGAGAAAAACAACAACAACAACAACAACAACAACAACAAAAACTGTTTCTTTGTTTTAGAGGGGCCCGATTCAAAAGCAAGGGCCAATACAATGGCTTTTGGCTTTTTGGTGTTATTTTCTTTCCAAATTTATTTCCCTGACATTTGGCATTGGGCCAACCTGATTGTCCCATTGGTTGGTGTGTGCACTTTGAGTTGTTTCTGTTTTAAATGTTTGCTCAGGTCTTGATGCCATATCTCAGTCGAGTGCTCCAGTGACGTATGTGAGGCCCAGGCTTTGCAACAGTCTCATATATCTTTTGTGAATTTTTATGAACTGCGAGGCAATTAAGACCCAATTCTCCAGTATGCTGAGCAACTGCAACTCCCACAGACTGCAATGAGAACGGCAGAGAGTGCTCAGCACTTCTGAGATGTGGAGCTTGCTGCAAAGCTGTGTCCTTGTCATTATGCTAATTTTATATCATTAGGAAATACCTATTTTCCACAAATGCATTACAGAAGTAATTGAACTATACAATGCTTACATTCCCAAGGAATTCTGCACCTGTATTAAGGGAAAGTACATAGGATCCAAATATTTTCAGCCTTTTTTCCAAACACTGCTACG
The DNA here is from genome assembly GCF_964035555.1 of Netta rufina. Taxonomy (NCBI): domain Eukaryota; kingdom Metazoa; phylum Chordata; class Aves; order Anseriformes; family Anatidae; genus Netta; species Netta rufina. The sequence continues at coordinate 11,219,190 of NC_140140.1, read as the reverse complement.
TTTGATTTTGGCCCTAGAAGTGTAGTCGCCCACATTTTGATTTCCTAAAATGAATAATCCTCCTTAAAAAGTTGCAAAAAACTTGGATAATTAAGACACCCAAGTATGGATTTTTAAAAATGTTATCTTCAGTCTATTTTAAGATATGTAGAGCCCACAAATGTACTATTCTGAAGGGGGAAAAACACACAAAAATCAGTATGAAAATGTACTGCAACACTACAGAATACTAATCACTCCTACACAGAGAGAGGCTTCATTTTATCTGCTTTTGCAGAAGGTTTTTATAAAGTCAGATTTTAGAATAACTAAACCCAAGTACAACTGAAGGAGACAAAGCTTTGCACTTGAACAAAGGAATGTTTTCTCAAAAAATAACAATGACGATCTGGTTTGTGCTTTTATAGCCATGCATATACTAGATGATGGATAGATGGTTACACAATGAGAATATATAGTGAGCAGAACATGCTCTCCATTAAAAAAATCCCAGGCAACTAAGCTTCAATGCAAATTCATGTGATGTGACGGCTGGCAGATTTGGCTGAAGGAATGTATGTATTAGGTTTGTTCCTGCTCTGAGTGATGCCCAGACATCTTTTATAATTCACCAAAGAGGGAAAAATCCCTCCTGGATTCTGGCTGTGAAAGTGTAGGAGGCAGCTTCTCCCTTTCTTTTGACCTTGAACAGCCCAAGACTTGGGTCTGGTTCACTCTGCCACCGTTGGACTGGTTTACTACACACTGTCCCCTTTCTTGTTGCAAGGATTTCCTGCCTTTGCCTTCACACCCCTGCTCTCTTGGATGTCTTCATTGAGTCAATGCATTGATCCCGACCTGATCCATGAACTGGATAGCCAGGCAGGACAAAGAGCAAACACAGTTTGTCTTACTGGGAGATGGATTCTTCACCAGCTGTATTATCTTACAGGGAAGAGCACAACTGGAGGTGAGACAGACTCTGACCCTGTGCTTCCAGGGATCATGCAGGTATTCCGTGTTGCAAATAATCACAGTCACAGAGGGGCAGGATCCTTTCGCCTTGCTCAGGATCAGGAAGAAGCATGCAGGAATTGCTCTGTGGGTAGAGTTTATTGTCTCACTGATAGCTCCCATGGTGAACCTGAAATGGACTAATGCATCTCAAAGAAACAGTCTCTGAGACCTGGATAATCCTCTCGGCTTGAACTGAAGACGGATGCTTCCGCAGAGAAACCCTCCAGTACTTACCTGTTTTGGAGCATGTTTGCCATTTTGCGCTGCGCCTTTAAAAAGGCAAAAGCTCTGACCCATCTCTTGGATTCTTTGGCACTACCATGCGGCAGAATTAATTAAGCACTAGTCACTGGAGAACATGTGCTGTTTTTCTGAAGAGGGCAATTGTCATTTACCACTGACTGTAGTCTATATGAGAGAAGCAATACAATGATAGAAAGAATGAGATGTTAAAAAAAAGTCAGTTCATAAACTTTAAAAAATGAAGCCTGTTTTAAATTATATTGATGAAGTTTTAATCATTTACCCCTGTATCACATCGATATTTTAGTGGTGGGTTTTTCTGTCAATGGCTCCTCTGAGACTGTGGATGATAAAACCATCAAAAAGCTTTCGAGGGATTTTTTAACTTCCTGTTATTGATGATCATCATCATCATTATCATAGAGCTTGGGCCTCAGATTAATGAATCTTCACTATGAGGGTGGATTGACTGTATTTCAGGAGGAGCTGTGGCCAGCCTGGCTCCAGCTGAGGCAGCTCACATCTGTAGCATGACAACCACATTTATACTGGATTTTGCTGTGTGGAACCACTGACCTGCTCCAAAGCTAACTCATGGCTTTCCCCACTCCATCACTGACCATATTCTTTCCATCATTATACCCTTACAGTGTATGTTTGTAGAACAGTTCACTGTGTTTTTTCATTGCTTTCACTACATCCAGCACCATCCATCAGATGAAAGAAAAAAAGAAAAGAAATTTTCTTCATTTAGTTTGAAAACATTTGTTCCTACGTCCTAAGTATTGGCTTCACATACTTCATGTTACCGGCCACTACATTCAGAGGACAGAGCCTTACTTGCTTGGAAACCCAGAACACTTACACTCTGTTGAGTAAATGAGGTTGAGGTGGAAGAGTGCAAGCAGTGCTGTGTCACTAGCCCACATCTAGTAAGTGGAGATACTACTTCAAATGCAGTAGCTAATTTCTGTTGATTGTGACTCTTAGGGAGCTTACACAGTTACAACAGAAAACTACAGTGAAACAGTAAATGACCTACATGAAAATGTCTAAGTAGCAAGGGTAAAGATTTTATTTCCCTTGTGCATGTTACTGAAAACTTCAGCAGCAGAGCAGTGAGAGAAAGTAAAAGATCTGTTCTTGGCTTTGGAAAATTCTGTCTCGGCACAATGAGAGCATAGTTGACCTCACTGCATCATGGTTACCAGCAGAATTTAAACAACCAGGATAAATCATTGTCAGTGATAGCAACAGGAAGTTAATCCAACAACCTTGAGAGCATCATTATAATTTTTCACACATTTTCTATCTTTTCAGTATCTAAGTGAAATCTCATTTCTGAACTCCTTGGGGCTACAGAAAACAAAGCTATCAAAGACACCTACATATCCCTGCCTTGAGCAACAAATGAAATGCAGACACAACAGAAGAGAAAGCAGATGGCCTTGCAAGTGCCCTGGAGAAGATCCTCCAGGTCACATTGGGTAGGTGGTGAAGAGAATCCATTCTGCGATGAATTACACCTCTTGTAGATATTGTCTTCCTTGTGCTTGTCTTAACATATGCTGAGTGATATCTTTTGAGTCTGACTCCTGAAGTTATATCTGCTTCATTTATATAGAAACACGAATACTTAGCTTAAGACATCAACCAGGCAGAAATCTCCACCTGAACTAGATTCCCTTTATTGTCAATAGAGAGAAATAGAATGCATCTGACCTATTTAAGATGCCTACCGTAACATAAGGTTGTATCACACAAGCACACTGTCATTAAAGGAGGTTGTGATGACTAGCTCAGACTGGGATTTCAACACTGTAGATGTCTCAGACTAGGTGAGGTAAGTCCTACCCACAGCTTGGGTATTGCCTTAATGAATCACAGCCACAGAGTTTTCTCCAATATTTTTAGAGATGGTGGAAATCCAATGTTGCTGGTTCCCTGGCAATACTTGAATGGGAAATGAATGAAATGAAATTCAGTGATATTTTGAAAACATTTTTTCAAATTTTCACTGATATGAAATTTTTAAGCTTTCAGTTTTTTGGAGAGTGTTGTTTTGATATTCTACTTATGGCTAAGTAAAACTTCCATTTTTAAACCAATATTTAAAAGCTCTAGAACACAAACTGACCTCAATGAAAAAGAAAAGGACTGTTTCTTATAGAAATTTGTAATGATCTTAAGTTTTGTTTAAAATGAAACATATTTTTTTTTTTTTAAAAAAAGAAACAATGTTTCATTGCTGCTGAATTCTTCCTTTGCAAAGAAAATAAAATTGGACGTGAAAAAGATTCTTGAATATAAGACTCTGAATATTGTGTTTCTAGATAGAATGGTGCTTGGGAGAAAGGTGCAAATAATCAGAGGAGGGAACAGACATTCCTTACAGATGTTGATCCTGACTAACGTTTGCATTATCCATCTGACTCTAGTTTGCTCTTACATTACCTACGCTCTTAACCCCTTGACTTCTTGAGTCAGAGCATACCACAGGTTAATTGCATGATACGTTAAAATGTTCGTGCAATTCCTGGATTTTGCTTCATGTTTTTTTCTTCCTCCTGAGGCTCAAAACTACTAATGAAATCAGTTTGAGACTTATGCAGGCTTCTGACACACTGTGTCCCCAGACTCCATTTCTGATCTGGCCCAAATGGCACTGAGACAATTATTTATAAACAATTTTTATTTAACTAGTGGTCTTTGGTAAAATAAAACTTAACACTACTGAGATTCCCCATTTATTATTATGAATATCTGCTAGCTCTAATTGATCAAGTTGTGGTTTAAAAGAGCTGTCACTACTCTACTGCTGTAGCAGAGCCTGAATCCTGAGCCATATTGTGTTGCTTCTTTTGGCCAAGTTGCACCCAAACAACTGAACCAAACTACTGAAGAATTCTACAGCTGTCGTGTCTCTTCTCCTCTTTTGGGAAACAATCACCTAAAGGGACATAAAAATGCTAGTTCAACGTTAAACATGTAGAATGCCTTCCTTCGTAGGTCTGAGCAAGTAAGGCAACTTTTAAAAGACAGACTACAGCAGCTGGCTGATCTCCAGAATTGTCTCTGGGGTGAACTTTATTAGTGGTAACTAACCATAAGTGCCCACAGCCTGGCAATATTTAGCAGCATGTTGGCAGACACACTCTATAGTACTAATAAATTAATAATGATAATTAGTTAATAATAGTTTACGTTTATGTGACATGTTCCTTGCTGCAATTTAAGTTCTGTACTCGTCCAACTAAAAGTTGACATGAAGAAGGTTGTCTCCTACAGATTTAACATTGTGTGGACTGCTTTCACATCTTCCTCCTATCTCTTCCTCTCAACCCTAAGCAATCTATGTTCCATCAAGATTTTCTCATGCACTTGAATTTCTAATATTCTTATGGCAAAAACCTGCAGTGAAAATATTGTCTAGTAACAGATGAATGATTACAGCCCACTTATATCCTTCCAGTGCACCACTAATCCTTAGTACCCACAGAAGACATTACAACCACTAATTTCATCCATTTTATAGACCTAGACTATATTTTCTCCATCTAGTTTTGAGATACTATATGAAACAGTGAAGTTATTAATGTCAATAAATAGGGAATCTACACATTTTTCCTTAGCTGGAGCAGAGTTGATCCATCAATAAGAGATGGACCCAATGTAAAATAAGCAGTAGAAATGCAGCTAAGGGAAGAGGACCTCCTCCTTTGATGCTGACAAATCCCTGAATCAGGTTAATTTTCACACTTATCTTCTTTTTCAACTTAGATACTTATACAATTATATTTGGCAGTCCATTGTAATACTTCTCTGGCAATTCAGGATGTGTGACCTCTTATTTCCTGGCTCTTGCCCTGTTTCCCTGCCCCAGGTCCTATTTAAAGACTAAACGTTAGGCTTGACCATTTTCAAACATCCGCAACTTGATCCACTCTCCATAGAGGGCAATATCTCCATGAAACCTATTCAGTTCTCAAATTTCTTTATCCAGTTCTAAACACATCCTAGTATAAAATAAATCAGACACTGCATATGAAGCGTTTAACTGGGTCTCTAATGTTCTGTAGCCTGAGATTTCACCACTAGGGAATGAAACAATGCATTGCCTTAGCTCATCTAGTAATTGATCTAATCCTTCTCCAGATTTCTAGCCTGTAGCTTTGTTTGGCTGATGTTATTTCAGGAAAAATATTTATGCTTTTCCTAAATTTTAATATGACTTCATAAATAGAAAATCATGGCCATTTCCCAGCCAAAACCAAGTCATATATGTGTGCATTGAACCCTCTGGTGGTGAATGATTTTAAACAAATATTTTAGACCACAAATACAAAATAAAACCTGTTGACCTAAACATTAGCTAAAGAAGCTTAAGGTAAATGTTATATCTCATAGTTGTGGGACTGCCTTTAAGGTACACCTGGTTATCTAAAATTGTTCAGATGATGCATAATCATCTATTAAGATGCAAGAACCCACTTGCGAACCTGACTATACCACTTATGAAAACCAAAACAAGAACTATATTAAATATCAATATGATGGTTTTAAATGTAGACAATATTTCTCTTTTGTTTTATATTAAAAGGCAAGATAAAAATTGTTGTGTGTTCAAACAAAACTGAGCTTTTCAAGGAAGTTTTATTTGATCAATGGGAAATATTTTATTTATCCTGAAATGAAATATTTCATTTAATTTTTGAACTATTTAACTTTCCATACAAAAGGGTTTTTCACCACTTTTTTTTTTTTCAATATTACCTGAACTTTTGAATGAAAAATGCCAATTTGAAAAAGCTTTCAATTGTGAAAATGTCAAAATGAAACTTTTTTGGCATTTCTGAGACAAACATTTCAGATAAAAAATGTCAACATGAAATGTTTTGACATTTTGAAAAATGTCTCCCTTTTTTTTTATCTGAAACTTAACCAAAATTAAATTGAATTTACTATTTGTCTAGAAAATAAGAATTGCTTGCGTTGGTAGTTTTCCCTGGGTAAGCAGCTGATCTTTCTGCCAGGTTGGCATTGAAACATCAGCCAAGCAACTGTACAAACATATTTTATAGAGCAGTTCTTGCCTTTATTGCAAATCAGCTTTGGACTTGGTGGTGGTTATCTATCTGTCTTCACTCTTGCACTTTACAGTCTGCAGTTACCAGCTATGCAAGCAGTTCTATGGTCCACAAAGAAAGAAAATGAGAGAACTGATTACTGTTTAATGAGTAGTTTTCCCTTGCATTAAATTGATATTTTTACTTAAAAACTTGGCTAGTGGCATATTTATGAAAGTTCATTCCTAAAAAAATGGCTTATCCATTAAACAGAAGCACGTCCATAACTCTAAATGAGTTTTATAGATTGTTATAGTTACGTTCTTAAATTAAAACAACCCCTTCTAGACCAAACTGACAGCATTCCAAAATAGGACTGCAAGCTGCAATGAAGTAACGCCTTGAAGTAGTTGGTGCTTGCACTGCATTTTTGGGATGTTGTAGATGCTATATGCCAACCATATTAATTATACATAATTATACAAAAATTAAATCTTATGGTTTACTGAAAAATAATGTTTTACTCTAGCTGAGAAGTCTCAGCTGTGAAGCAGTTACAGTTCATATGCGAGAGCTACTTTTTTTTGTGACAAAAAGAATTTTGCATTCATTTCATTTCACAATTTCTTTAGTGTAAGCCTAAGACGATGCTGTTATAACAGCAGCGTAAGATGAAAGAAAACTCTGCCAGGGAAGAATAAGTGCACCTCAGACCAAAACCCAAAGTATTGTGTGGGTGCCAGAGTGCTGAGCTCTAGCTGGCAGTCCCCTTGGTGGGACCCACAGCCCTGAGAGAGGAGGCTCAGAAAGGCAGCCAGACAAGGCAGTGTGCTGGGAGGAGGCTGCTTAAAGCAGCCACTGCTAGGGGGAAGGGGTGCATTCAGCTCTGACCCAGGTTCGTTGATCCATGCTGCTGGCTCTCATCTCCTTCCACGTGGGATTAGCTGCCAGGAACACTTTTAAAGATAAGTTCTCCAGTCCCCCCTTTTTCCTCTTATAATAAAGCAGGACCCATGCTATCCTTTCCAATGCAAGGGGGGTCTGGGAACTGTTCCTTTTCTGCAGCAGCCCAGTAGTGAGGATTGTTACCTCCAAGTGGGGGAGATCTCTGGGAAGGTGGGTTTGAATCCCTCCAAACAAAAAAGAAAAGCCAATCTGCATCCTGACCAAGCCAACTACTAAGCCATTGGATGAAGGGGACTATTATGCCCTTGTTTTAAATAGAAAGAACTAATTGGTGTTGCATTTTGCAACATGGCAGGCACTCACTGAGAAAACCTAGGGGAAGCAAGTAAAGGATCGGTCAAATCAGTGAGATCTGGGTCAGTTCAGAATCCCAAGGTAGCCTGGGTGACAGGTGCCCTATTTCTCAGTCTTACAGAAACTGATGCACACATTCAGCAGCAAAACTGTACACTTGGAAGCTCCTGCCTTTTAACTTTGAAGGTGGAAGACATTCAAAAAGGGGTTCTGGTGAGCAGTATTTGGATGGATGTCCATCAATGTCTCTTTTGCATCTGGACATAATATCTTGGAACAAGTGAAGGGACATGTGGTAGTGCTTGTTGGTTCAGTAAAGGGGCTGTTGGGAAAGTGTTAATTCACCCTTGGATGGGCAGGGAAGATGCAGTAACAAAGCTGCCCATAGTTAAGTGCAGAGACCCACCAGCTGTAAGGAATTAACGACTTCCCACAGGAACACTATAAGAGTTTGAGATGGGGGGAAAAGAGTGGGTTTGAGCTGGTGTTGATAGCCCCTGTGAAAGTCTCTCTGGAGAGGCACTAAGGCAAGTGGAGTGGGCTGTGCAGCCTTCTTTTCAACCTTCTCTTATGTGCTTTAGTTGAGAGAAGCCTTTCAGTGCTCAGGAAGAGACAGAGTATGCTTAAAATTGATGATTCCGTTTTATAATGGAGCATAGCTGATGATGATTTTTCCTCTCTTAATGTTGATTTATTGCTGCCTTCTGAGTTAGGCATCTGAAGACTAATTTTATTATTATTCTTAACTCTGTTGGTTCTAGTTTAAGTAGTGCTGGCTTTTACGTTTCTTATTAGTGAATTTAAAGAAACAATATACCATGGGTTGTTGGTTTTGTTTTTTTTGTTTGTTTGTTTTTTAATCTAGCACTTGAAGGAAGAAAAGGTGTCTATTGCAGTAACAGTCCATCAGCTGAGGTGTGTTGATCCCTGCTAGCCAGGGTTCAGTCCACTGTGTTATCATGTGTAAATTATCTACCTGAGTACAAGCTAGCAGGGCTACTTTGTGCTGAGCCCTAAACTGACATCAGAAGGGAAACTTTCATCCAGAATAAAAGCATAAGGAAATTGAGCAGACTTGCCAGTAGGTCAGAAAGTTCTGAAACCACAGTGAATATTAAATACAGACAAATTTTTCTGCAGACACTAAATTGGTGATTAAAAGTACAACCATCTAGATAATTAGAGGAACTTCAAATCTGTCCTCATAGTGATTCAGGTGAATGACATTGTCAGCTATTCTATTTTGTATTGATTCCCTCAAAGCTCAGTTATTCCCAGCCTTCCATTTCAGATGCAGCACCTTGTTTTCCTGTATCTTGAAGCAAAGAAATTAGATAAAAACTATTGATTAGCACGGCACAGAGGGGAGTGATGTCTGTAACCTTCCTTTGTCTTGCAGCTCTGCAGCTGAGGCAGCAGTAATAGGATTCTGTGTGAGTGCGACTGTGATGAGGTCACACTGCTGAGAAGGGAATGAAAACACTGCAGTCAGCTAGATCGCTTGCTTCTCTGATAGTTTTTGATATTGTTTGTCAAATTGTGATTTGAAGGTTATTTCTCTGGAGGCTGAAGTTGCCTTATTTCTGTTCTGTACTTGGGCTTTAAAATTCATGCATTCATATAAGCACCCCCCTCCTTTCAAAGTTTTGGGCTTTTATTGGGAGCCGCATAGGCTCCCAGTAATGTACAAGCAAACAGCTATCTTCAGAAATTTCTTATCATTATGAGATTACACAAGTTATTTATAACAGTAAGACAGGCTTGTTTGGTCTCTCTGCCTCTTCTTCCTTCCTCCTTTTTCCCTAGCATGCTGCAGTCCTCTTCGGTTAAAAACAAGTTGAATAAACACTTTCAAGACATATGAGCTGTGAAGGGTTATGCTGATTTAGTACATAGTGGCATAGCATTTACTGGTGTCATTACTCAGGGAAGAAATGAGGAATTTCCTTATTTCAATTGCTTTGAGAAACAGGTATTTAGTGACCTACCTAGGGCAACAGTGAAGCTGTACAGAAACTGCAGAAAAATGAAAGATGCTTTTTCATTCTGAGTGGCCTCTACCACTTTCAGCCTTGTGTTGCTTCATAGCAGTGAAGCAGTTCAGTGAGGTGATAAGGAGGAAGCTGAGGTGCAAAGGAACTGTGATTTGTCTACTGTAAGAGGGTGTCAGGTGGTGTCAAATGGAGGATAAGCACTGCAGAATACCTGGCCCTCAGGACTCTACTTTTGGAACATAAGGCAGGTTGCATTCCTCCCTTCCCACAAAGGAAGGAACCACAGAGTGTCTCCCACTAACTAGGCCTTCGGGGTTTTCTCCCTTTGGAAAGCTTACTCACCCTAGTTCTCCTGTAACAAGATGCAAGCAGATTGGTATGGAGATAGCTGGCTAAGAAAGCCCTCCAAAAAAAACCCTTCTTGAATTGTATGGCAGTAACAATGCTTTTAGCATGTTGCTGCCTTGTCTGTCTGAGCCATACTGTGCAAAAACAAGTAAGTCAGGTCAAGCTGCATATTTTGAGGTTTGAAGTCCCACCCTCTCAAATAAGTGATGTGGGAAGAAGTCTTCTGGGAAGACTCCTTCCCCTGGTTTATTACTGTGGGGTTTTCTGTGGGAAGCAGCGAGACTTTCCCATCCCCTCCTTCACACCATGTGATGCTCTGTGATCATAATATGTGGAACAGTCTCAAGCTTCCAAGAAGTCTTCCAGTGCTGATCAAGCACGTCCTGGGTGTTTTTCTTTAGTCTTTGTTCCATTCTGTATGATCCCAAGGACATCATTCTTTGCCCCTTGTTCTCATCCATGTGAAGATGGTGATATTTCCTTTCTCAAAGGCTGTTGTGAAAATGTGGAGATTCTGTAAATCTCCTACCAGATGGAGGGTTCTATGGGAGAACAAAGCATCTTCCTATAATTGATTTCTCTGTAGGGGAAGCTGTGACACTACTTTGGAGATTTTTTATTTTTTTTTTTCCCCTGAGTAATCTGCTGGAAGGACTGTTCTTGCACTTGCTGTTGCTGTCTGTGTTGTTATACGTGGCTGTGTTTAAGGTATTGGTGAAGAAGCCCCCCAGTTTGAGCCGTGGATGTACTACCTCTAGGCTGCCCACAGGATGAGTTGCCAATTGTAGGACAACCAGAACTGCCTAGTGCCTGTCTGCTGGCTGCCTTTAATGGATGAAATTACACCCTGGTGGTCCAGGGCTGCAGCAGGTATTTCATTAGCATTCAGTGTTACCTATACACTCCCAGAGAGATACTAAGTATGGAGACTCAGAAAGAGATTAGAGGAAAGCAGTGAGTGGGGGAAAAGGCTTGAAATCACTATTTTTATTATTTATTTTTTATTTTATTTATTTATTTTTTAGAAAATGGGCAATTTGAATGCACTAAATAACATAAACCATATTCTTTACATCTCTAGAAGGGTAAAGCTTGGTCAAGAGATCCTTTTTTATGCTGTTTTGTTTCAATGGTTACGTCTCTTCTTTGATTCCCACTTATCTTTTCATTTGACAGATTTTTTTCCACCTCCATCCAAAATATATTGTGAAGGGTGGCTTACTCACAAGGGCATGTGACTTTGTAATCAGAGTAGCATCTGGTGCTGGAGAGAAATGCAGCCCCAGTCCAGAGCTGTGAGTAAGGTTGGAATGGCATCTTCATAATATCCAGAGAGAATCTGGAAGGGAAAAAAACAACTACCTCTACCTGCAAGACTTAAGCAAATTTTATATTTAATCTCTTAAATATTCTTGGCCACTACTTGGCATATTTTCATGGTTGGTCATCTATCTCTTAGCAAGATCTAAAGGACTCAGCCAGGTGCAAAGATAATTGTTTCCTTATTTCAGCCAGCATCTGCTCAGCCAGCTGGGTAGCTCATCTGTAAAGGGTGACAGGCTCAGGTAGCAGCCTGCAACTCCTACCTCTTGTGCTCTGATGGCAGTCAGCCCTGCTGAAAGTCTGTGTAATTCTGTGTTGGAGAGCACCCTGTGAAAGAATGCAGTTCTGCTGAGGAGGAAGTGAAGGGGTGAGCCAGGTGCTTAATGAAGGAAGGAGCAGAAGTTTGGTTATCACAGACTGCAATCTCAATTTTCCATGTTTTGCTTTGACCCCTAAATACCCTTCCTTCATATTAAATGCCTGTGTTTTTCCTTTTCCCCATGTATTATATTAATTTGTTTTATTTTTCATGGCTATTTATCAACCTGTGTAAGCTGTGATTGCCACTTCTCTATGTATACCACTATTTTAATAACTTTCATGATCTGTAACTCCACATATCTTGTGTTGGTGGCAGTTAGATTTCTATCCTGGCACTTTATTTCAACAGATGGTTTATAGGGAACTGTCATCTTGAAAGTCAAGGAGTGGAAGATTATCTAGCACTGTATGGGATGGGTGGAATACAACCTCTAGCGTACTCTGACACATAGCCCTACTGCACCCAAATTCCTAAACCAACAGCCAACATTGTAAATAAAGAGGAATAATGTGCTTCTGACTGAAGCCAATGAGAGGTCTATGTACAGTGTAGTTAGAGGACCCAGGTCATATGTTATATGTTGTTACAGATTTGGAAACGTGCTACTCTTTCTTTACAGCTCTGATGCTAAACAGACATTTTCATTTCTAAGTGCTTTTTCTTTGTTACCCCAAGCTGCTAAAATTAGAGGCATCTAACATAAGAAAGGAAGTCAAGTTTTGTTTAATTTGTCTCAGATTTATTTTGTGACATTTCCTGGATACATTTACCCATCACATTATTAAACAAGAGTTTATTTTTTGGAGGCTAGAGCTTCAGCTTTGGCTATATTTCAGTAAGACAGGAATTTAAATAATGTCAACATGCTGAGAAATTAGAAAGTCTTTCAGGTGTGTTTTGCAGGAGAAAGTTCAGAGCTCCCCTATCTCTCCTAATAGCTGGCCTGGGGCTTTTTCAAATGTATAATCTTATTTTTCCACTCATTTGAAATGTAAACAGAATTTTCACAGAAGACAGAGGAATCCATCTGCAAATAATATTTGTTTTTGGCAATTTGTTTCTTTAATTATGATGATAAATATCCACTATTTGGCAACAGCACAAAGAAATGTGCTCTTGCATGTCTTTGTTCCTTCGGGAGGAATGGAGAAAGTGGGTCTTCTTCAAAAAGAAATTCTCCCATCTATTCACATAATTCTTGTAACTCACCCCAGCAAGTGATGAGAATCCCCTCTTTTTCCCTCTCCCATGGGAAGGAAGTTTGGCTGTGATTCAGAAAACATACTTTTTGCTTTTGGACCAACCAGGACTAAGGACAAAGCTGAAGCCAGGAGAATGCACATGATTCTTGGATGAAACCAACCTTTTTCTCAACATTGAGTTGAGTTTATCTCAACAGATGAGGAAGATGCATATATGCAGCTTATTTATTATAATAAAGGGATTGGATCAGCAGTGGAGTAACCAACACTTAAATTTGGCTTTGTTCACAATTAGGAGACTCCAAATCAGGCCCAAAGCTTTAAGTGCCTCAGATATGTGTTCTGGAAATGACAAGTCTAATACAAATTCTGCATGTTGAATCCCTCTCTAAAACAATGAGCCTTCCAAAAGTAGTTGTTAGGTTATCACGATATCTTCTTGGGGGTTGGATTAAGAGAAATCATTAATCTTTAATATCTGCTTTGTAGCAGCACACAAGCTAGTTGTTTTTGCTCTCTATGCAAACAGGCAGAGGTGTGGGAGAATGTAAGGAATGAATCTGGGTTTTCCTAACTCACATGCATTATTTTGCCTGCAGGTTGAGCCAAATCTCCTGCATAGACTTAAAATAACCTAGCCTTTTACACCTGCATCCTATTAATTCACATTTCACAGTATATTCGATAGTGAGTAGGAAAGTGATCTGTTTCTCAGTGTAATTTTTTAAAAGTAAACATGTAATGTTAAATTTCAGAAAGGATTTTTCATATTCAGAGTATTGGAATGGGCCTTCCTTCTGGATAAGGAAGAAGGAGCAGAACTGGAAGAACTGGATATTAAATACTTTATTCAAAAGCTCCATCCCTTTTTTGCCTTTGGATTTCCCACGACCAAATGTTCTTAGTTTCTGTCAAATTGTTTGGCATACACTTGATGCAGATGTACTTAAATCACTGGGCTGGTCAGGAGCCCTTTACATTTGCCGGTTTTATGATGTTTAGCTAGCTATCTTAGCCATATGGTTGTTTTTTTTTTTTGTTGTTTTTTTTTTTTTTTTATTCCATGCCTGTTAATTGTAGCTTTTATGAAGAAATGACAAAAATCATAAAGACAATAAGAAATCATTCCCAAAGCAAATATAATGAGATATTGGAGAAGCTTATTTGAATTTTCTGTCATTGTTACTAAAAATATAAAATATTAAACTGAAGTACTCAGATAATGTTATTGAACAGAATAAAAAATTGCTAACATGAGAAGAAATGTTCCTTTTTGTTCCTAGTAGTAGTTTTTGGCAGGATTCAGGAAGTTTTAACAGAAGATGAAATGTAGATTGCATCCCACTTGAACATAAATCAATGTACTAGACTAAACAATACCTATTGTACAGTGCTTTGGATTCTTGTTCATACAAATGCTCGATTAAGTCTGTAAACTTAACAAAGCTACATTTACATAAAACAAAAATCCCCAACGAGTATTTAAATGAGTCAGTAGGTGCCCTTTACACAAAATGGGCAGTGTATTCTTTCTGCTATACAAGACACATGGTTTTCATTAGGTTGCAACAACAATTATAAGTTGTGTGGTCAGCAATCCTATGAGAATGCATTCATGCAGTACCATTAGATAATAATTACCTGGGCAAAATGGGGATATTTCCTGCATGTTCCATTATAGGACTTGAAACCACTAATTAAGAAACATCAAATTTAACAAGGGTACCAAAAGACTGGTTTATTCACCTTCTGATCAGCGAGTCCTTCTCTGGATTGCTGTTATCGCTGCCATCTTTGTGCAGAAAATACATGCTATGTGAGGAAACCTTCCAGTAGCGTTCAAGAATAACAGCGATTACCTAATTGCTGTTTTGATCACTACAGGTTGCATTAATGGCACCAATGCTGATTGGATATGAAGGCAGTGGTGTGAATCAACTTGTAATCAGTGTAGTATTGAGCAGGTGTTATGTTAACCAGTGAACAAAAATACTAATGCACAGGTTGAATAAATAGTGCATATATATACAACTTAACGTTCTTCTCGCTTTGACTCTGCCCAACCCTGCGAGACCACAGAACTTGTGTAAGTCTGGCACGAATGTATTCTCAGAACAGCAGGACAACTGACCTCTCCTTGTGTGGGTTAAAAAGGCAGCATTTAAAGGCAGTTAGGAATTTTATAACAGGATGAGAAGGAAGAAATTGCCACTGCAAAAAAAGAGTAGGACTCCTATTAGAAAGCAATTAATTCAGTTGCCTGGATTATTTCAACTGTAATATAAAATACAAAGCACGTCTTCCAAGTGAGCCCTCAAAGTATTTTTTGAGTACAAAGCATTCTCCTGAGAGAATATACCCATCTCCAGAGAACATACCACTCTGTAAAGAAGGCAGACAAACCCTTTGGTTGCTTTGTGCATATCACAATGGGTCTCCCTGGAAGAGTGGTGCCAAACAGTGGGAGAGCTACTTGAGATTTCCAGTACCAAACTGGCTGTTTCTCAGGGAGAAGATGGAAATTGCTTTGCCTGAGCTTGTTGTTTAGAAGGAAAAGAGCTTATGACCCATTTGTTTTGCAAATCCTTCTGCCAGTTCTAGTTGTCTTCAGCCCATTGTTCCTGTGAACTCCAGTCAGTTTAAGATGAAAAGTTGTACCCTTCCACCCTTTTGCTGTAAAATATGCAATACAAGGAAATCATAATATCAAAGTAACAATTTGCAATCAAATCAATTTAATTTGGTTGATTTTATTTTCTTTTGTTTGTTATGCACTGGAACATGAAAACTAACAGGGCTCGGTTTCATCATGTAAAGCAGCAGTGAGGTGTATGCCTTGCTTGATGTGCACAGTAGCAGTTCTGCAAAATATGCTCTTTGGTGTGTGTCCCTGCCCTTGGAGACAAAAGAAAACAAAATCTGAATCATTCCAGATATGAAAGCAAATTCCCTTGCTTGCCCTACATATGACACTAAAAGTGGGTCAGATGGATGATTGTTAAGGTCTGGTGTGGGTGAGAGGAACAAGCACGCGAAGAGAGCTCGGTGCTAGGAGCTGCGATGCTAACCGCAGCAGTGAGCAGCCCTTAGAGGCAAGTGCTCTGCCTGTCAGCTCCTGTCTGTCAGGGCACGGCTGCAGGTGTGTTTCCGAGCCTTTAGTGTGAGGTTTCTCAAGCTGCTAATTTTGAGGGACTTAAGTTCTTGTTCTAATGTAGGATTTTGACAGAGATGAACTATTTATTACCGGTAAATAATTGTCATGTAATTCAGTTCCTGCAGCACATGCACACAATACTGACACAATTTTACCAGACAGGGTGTGAAACACTGCTGTTGAGGATGCTGGGTTATGCCCCTTGGCTATTCCAATACAAATGTCTTCTGGACTCTGTGTTTTGGAAAGAGGCTGTGGAAGTTTGAATCTCCCTGTCCCTGCTGACTTCTTCAGCAGATGGATGCTTGCATCTGACTGCCTTGGTTGAAGAGCTATTTCTTCCCAGGTTGCTGTATGTTGTGATATTGGATAACTTCTGTTTCATTCTTTTTCCATAAGACTTGCATATCTGGGAATATGAGTAATACAGTCAAATTTTACTCTATCAGGTCACAGATGAGGGTTTCCTTTAACAGAGCAGGTGAGAATCTTGTCTCCCTCAGATTTGTGGCTTGCTTCCATGTTTGTGCACTTGTAGCATTGGGAGACAAAAGATCATGGAAATTAACATGGAATTCCAGGTTACACATCTGATTTCTAAAACAGAAGGGGAATTTTAAAATATAACCTTTGTTGGCAGACTGGGTCGAAAGAGGGGAGGCAGAAGTATCAACAAATATTGCTTTAATTTCCTCCATTCTTGTTGGAGTTTTGTGAAAATTAATATGTTCAGGCTTTTTATCAATGATGCATCCTAGAACTGGTGAAGGGGACTTGTGATAGATGCCTGCCGCCTCTTATCTCAAATTTCTTTCTGAAAAGCTCCTTTGCAAAAAGCCTAATTGCAAATGAACAATTCTTCCATCTTAGACCAAACTTCTAAAGAATCTGAGAAGTTAACAGGCTCTGCTGGCTGTCCCTCCTCTGCTCTCTTCTTTCTAGATTATTTTTTAATTTGAGGGTATGATTGCTTCTCATTTTACTGATGCAAAGCCTCCTAACGTCCATTGAGAAAGGTCCTCACTGCTTTCAATAGTCTTTGGATCATTCCTTCAGCTTCATTTATGCTCTGGATCACAAAGCTTGAACTGCAGGGTTCAAAGGGTCTATCAGGGTTTACAGTCTCCAAGTCCATATCCAACTTTTCTGAGTTCTCTGTACTCTACGGAGGTGAAGATGCGAGATCTTTCATATGAGTATCAGCTGTCTCTATTACTAACCAGTAGCACAGACATTTAATATAGAAAGGAAGGAAAAAGGACATTGTACATGTATTCTAGTGCTTAACTTGTGAAACAAGAGGAAATATTTTCAACCTGTGATCCATTTAGGTTGCGTAAGCTATGAATGAGGTATTGTTAGATGAACATCAAATATACATGTATATATTAAATATTTAACTTGATCTTTGTTCAGTTTGCCTTTCTTGTAATCCCTTTACAATGTTCTTAGAAAACAAACATGATTTTTATACTGCTTGCCAGTAGTGACCTCAAATTTTCTGTTTGTGTTAATAATATCAATTACCTGCACACATGACTCACATTGAACCTTGTCACTATATTGGAGGAGTACTTGGAAAATGACCACAACATTTTTGTAATGAAAGCACACCCTATTGCTTGAAATATTCTGAGAGTGGATTTACATTTTTGTGCATGTGTAACTCTGGAAGTTCTTCATTCTTATTTCTTTTTAGAATAAATCTGAAACACATAACTGTTCCAGTAATTTAGGTAGAGAAGATAAAAACTCCAGAGAAATGCTATTATCAAATACAGGAATGAATGCAACCTGAGCTGCCTTTTTGCAACAGTCTCTGGAATCCCCAAGTTTGCTGCAGACCACAAGTATATTTTAAACCTCAGATTAGTGTATACCCACAGTATGTCCCCTACAGCTGTGAACTGCTACTCTTTGTTTAGGACTGGGCAAACCTCCAGTGGCTATGTTCTTACAAGGAATGCATTTTCCAGTGTTTTGATTTAATGACTATTATTCAAGCTGAAGTCAGTTCCTTTCTCACACTATTTTAGGCCCCGTGTGGTAAACCTTTGTGCCACTGTTCTCCTCAAAAAAAAAAATCTGGTATTTTCTTTCTGTGCTAAAACCAATACAAATTATATCAAGCTCTGTAGCTTATGAAATAAATGTTGGTTATCTTTTTAAATGAGAAAATCCTGAATTTAAAAGGAGCTTGAAGTTTGATATTTCTACTGGCCTACCCACCCTCCTTTTTCATCCTTGTTGTTCATTCCTGTAATGTAGGAAGTTCCTGCTATGTGTTTGGTGATGCACAAATACAGAACAAAAGGTCCCTGCACTGAAGGCTGAAAGTTTAGATATTTCTATTGATTGGATAAATACTGGACATTTCTGTTTCTTGCCAGAAAGTGATACATTAAAACAAGCATTAATTGGGCAGATGAACAGTGAGTTGTGAGGGTGGAAGGACTGCAGCATGGATGGGGGCTTGCTGTAATGGAGGGGTAATGGGATGTAAATGTGTGACCATGTAACATTCTTCCTCTCTTCCCCTCCTTTTGTTTTTATTTTAGCATGATACCTTATTCATCAGACTTTGCACAGAACTCCCACATTTGTATTATTTTTTTTAGCACTTACTCCATCCTTGTGTGCCTCTGAGATCATTCCACATCCTTGTTCTCACGGGTAGGAGTGGATGCTGGAGGCTGCAGCACTCTGAGACCATCCTGTCTTTCTCACTTGCATTCAGGACATTATCCAAAGCCTATCTGATATATTTGCCTATCTCCAAGTATAAGTAAAGTACTTGCCTTAGATAATTGGCCAGCTCCACCACTGCTTACTCAAGACCTACATGCTAATTTCAGTCTTTCAGGCATCTGAGTCCTTATTTATGATTCAGAGTGGGTTGAAATTTCCATTTAATTAATTCAAAATTAATAAAATCGAACATTTTAGTTTTTGAAACAGTACAGAGAAAAGTCTTCTTTTTTTTTTTTTTAAATTTCCATTTTAAAGTGAAAATCTTTTACAAATTTTATTTTTAGATCTTTCTCCACACATGCTTTTCTTTGGTAGGCCTAGTTAAACAGTAAGATGATTTCATTCTGAAAATTTGAAACTTAAAAGAAGAAATGAAGTCAAGAAAACATAACCAGGGAAAATAAGGGAGAACAAAGCTAGTTATGAAATCATTACAATAAAAAATCTTTGACCAGTTTTACTCTCCATTCAGTGACAGCAGATCTGATAAAATGTATCTAATTAACACCCAGCAGATAACAATTATCTTGTATAATTATGATGAGCTTGTTTGTTCTTTAATTGACAGCTTAAGCAATGTTTTATGATGTTTATTTGACCTTGACGCTAATCTGCACCCAGCCACTGCGAGCTGCCAAACGCGTGGCTGTTTGGATTTCTGTCTCTGCCGCTTGCACTCGCCACTCGTTACCGTCAGTGTCACTCTGCAGCGTGATGTGTCCCGCACCATCTCGTCGTGACTGCACAGCATCACCCCAATCCCTCGCTTCCCTTGTGAGGCTGCACCCAGTTGTTGCCCCTCTGCTGCCTGTCCATCCCTGTCTGTGCGTAAGCAGTGTCAAACAGCTGACTCTGTAGGATCCCCAGAACAAAACACATTGTAGTGCTTGGAACCAGATAAGATGTTCTGCTAGAAGCTAAATCACCAAACGGATCTGATAGTTTTACATATAGTCAATACAGATTTTACAACACTAGACCCACAATCTGCTTTCTATTAAAAAGTACCAGATAGTTCAATAATCCCGTCGTGATAGAATAGATGCGTTTTGTTTTGTTGCATCCTGAGTATTTTGAGGGGATTTTCAAAGAGGCAGAATAAAATTTCTTTGCTATCCTGTAAATAACTGACAGTTGCGTGTGTCAGTGCCTGGCTGCCATAATCATTTTTAATGTAATACTGTATGATGCTCTACCCATAGCCTGTCATTTTTATTAAGGGTTGTGTGGGATAAAATTTCAGATTAATTTTCAAGATGGATTTTCCCTTTGCTGGAGAGAGGCAAACCTAATTAGACTGGCATTGTGGGAGAAATCTCAGCAGAGGAAGAATCACCTGTCTCAGATACTCAGAGGGGACTAAGGAGGTCATTGGTTTCAAGCCCAGCCTTACCAGATCACTTAATCTGTGACTTAATTTTTCACTGGCAAATTGGGGCTAAGCATGACTACTTCCTACCCTCTGGTTTGGGGGATAGAGCTTTGCCTTCTTGTATTGTATATTTTACTGAACTACGTCTTTAATTTTTAGGTGTTTAGTGCCTTCTAATTAAACGCCGCTTCTCCAATTCTGTTTCTGCTGCAAATGAAGGAGATAAGTTCAGTATTTCCAGAGACTTCTTATGTGGATACTCAAACTGATTTTACAGTAGTAGCGTATTTTTCAGCATTAACAAACCAGGAATCTTTGAGCAGCTGACCAGCAGAATAACCTTCCTGGCGCAATGGCTCTTAACAAAATTTTTGTCCCAGCTGCTTCATCTGAAATGTAGCTGTGTTACTGACACTTGCTCTTTTCTATCTGGAAAGGAGAAAGAAGTTACTCTCTCCTGAATTCTTTTAAGTCTTCTTCCAGGAAGCTCTGGTCTAAGTGATTCAATCAATTTTTTGTTTTCCTGTGAGGAATCGACCACTTACAGTAGTCACCAGATTGGAAAGCAAGTTGAGTCTACAGATTCTCAGCTCTAATTCTTCATCATGAGTGTTTAGACTGTTCACGAGCTCCTGTAATGTCAGTTATAATGCAACATACAATAGTTAGGTATGATCTTAGCAAAGTCAACTTATGTTAAAATATCATAAGGGTTGTTTTATAAGACAACTGCTAATGAACAATGCTGTAGGTCCCCCATGTTGTGTCTCACCGTCCTTGTCTCTGAAGATTCAGAACAAAGAGGTATCTGAAATGTGGAAGTTGTTGCAATCCCACTTTCCATGTTGTGGACCATATGAACCAGATTTATGTGCAGGGTTACTTACCTGAAACCAATTTGAAATTAATTTAGTGAGGAGCAAATATGGAACATCCCCCAACCAAGTTTTTGTTTGAGATTTCTGGATTTTGGGGATTCTATTAGAGAGGGCAATAGACTGGGAACAGCTTCGCTTATCACACCATCTTGTCATTTTCACTTCAAGGCAGTATTACAAAATGCAGTGGTGCATACGACTTAGTAATAACTATTATTATTTGTTCAGCATTGTCTTATACCGCACTGAGAACATTGGGTCTCTGTCCTGTACGGATCATTAATTTGAGTATGCAAGACTTTTCAAACAATAAGTGTCCTTCATGATTAGAGAGGGATTATAGCAAAGTGCTGCATTTTTGTGTGGTATTTTTCTCTCTTTGAAGGAACTAAGTTTCCAATTGAATCTAGTTAACTATACAAGACTTCTGTTTTCTTAATATGAGAAGTATGTCAAACCACTTAACCTGGTCCTTTCTCATTGCAAATTGCTGATTTGGAAGGAGACTTAGAAAAACCTTCTGCATGGGCTATCCCTGTTTTACGTCCACAAGAACTGCATGCAGCATTCCAGTTGAAGATGACAGTGCTGCTGAACCAAATTCAGGTGCCTGAGTTCTCAGATCCTTTTTCTGCAGGATTGTTCCTGTCTGCATTCAAAAGCCAAGGTAAAGGACAGCTGGACTCTCAGCTCTGGTATTCGATATACATCTCAAAACCAACTGATAAGGTTTTGGTTTGGCAGGAGAAAATGGTTTCATGTACTGTTTGTCTCCTTTTTAAGCAGGATTCCATACAGGCAAAACTCCATTCAGGTAAAATCAAGGCAGGTTTGCATATCTGCTACTGGTATATAAAGGGAATAAAGTCTGGAGATGTATCAAATAGCTTCATAATAAGTAATATCCTGAAGAGACCGTATAGTATTACCTGACCTTTAAAGTAAAACAGTATTTACTCAAATGCCGTAGGAACAGTTAACGTGCTTTTTTGCCTTAGAATTCATAGAGTAACTCTGATAGAATTAATAAAGAATAACTTTTTAGAAAAAGGGAACATATGGCATGTTATTACTGACTTCAAACTACAACCAGAACATTAACTAAATAACTCCAGAATACCCACAGTATGTTCTGAAGCGTCTCATACATTACAACATGACTCCTCAAGCACTTTGGGACCAGACTTTATCCCTTCATGTATGTTCCACTGTTTGCCTCTAAACATTTTTGTCTATGTCCTCAATAAAATCCTTTATATTGAGGGTCATATAAAGAGGCTGGAAACACTAAGTAGGCTTGAGGGGCCTTAACAAATTTTTAGCTTAGGAACATTTTTCAGAAACTGAAAAATTAATTAGTATCACTCCAAAACCCTACAGGATTTTTGGTTTTGTTTTTTTGGTGTTGGCTACCCTCTCACTTAATTGGTGTGATTTTTTTTTTAGTGTAATTTTCCAGTCCTTCACTCATGTTCCCGCAAATCTTCATGAGTTGAGCAAATAGATGCAGTAGAATGAGCTGAGAAAACCTAAGACTTGCAGAATTTTTCCCAGTCACAGGGACAAATAATGCAGCTTTTCTCCCTAAGCTTCCTGCTGCTTTTAGTCACCAGAAGTCTTCCAGCCTGCTCTGGCTAAAGGCTTCTGGTTCTCAGACAGACAGCAGAGCAGTGTGCGCTGGGCTGCTTCCCCGCTGGGTTGCCTTGTACCTCTGCAGAAGGAGAGGGGCTGGAACCAAGTGAGCTGGGCAGGAGACTCAGCACTGGGAATTTAAATTTCTTGCTCATCTAATTTGGCTGTCAGCCATTTTATTCCTCTCTTTGATTGATGTATCTATTTAAATGTTGTAAGAACTGGGACTCTTTCTCAGCAGGAGCTTGTACAGTGCATTGCATGAGGGATCCTGACCTTGTTTGGGGCCCTCCGTGTTTCTGAGGATGAAGTAATAATATAATAGACTCATTATATGTTGAAACACTTCTTAAAAAGCTTGTATCTGACAAATGTAGTGATTATGAAGAGCTACTATTGCTCCAAGTTAGCATACACAAAGAGAAGAGGGGACTAACTCCAGCTCCCTTTTCCTGACCCATGTGCTCACAGTAAAGAAGAGAAAATTACTTTTTGGGGATTTGGAAGAAAAAATGGCCTTTATTTAAAAGAGAGAGGGGGAAGAAAAGAAAAAAATCACCCCCCCCCCCCCCCCCCCAAAAAAAAAAGCCCCAAGTTCCCCCCTAGGCTCTAAGCTCTGAATCGTAGCTCTGGGCTGAACCCCATGCTGCAGACACTTCTGGCTCCCTTGCTGCATTTTGAAGCTCTCTTGCTGTCTTCCTATTAAAATTATCCTTAGGAGACAGCCTTGTGTCTTTACTTGGCTGCCTTTGCTTTTTTTTTTTTTTCCAATTTCTTTTTTTTTCTTGATGAGTCATTCTACCAGCTTATACCCTATCATCAGATAAACCAGACAATGAAGTCACTGGGGTTGCCTGAGAGCAAAATTGGCCCCATTATCCACAACCACTGTGTCTGCATTGTCACTGATAATACACTGCCCAGGGGTTGGCCTTCAGAGTATGATGGAAAATCACCAGGGACAAGTAACCTTCTACCCAAACCAAAATATTTGTTGTAGTTTTTTTTTTTTTTGTTTTGCATGTCTTCTAACTTTGGTGAAGTGCTTCCAGCTGAAAACAAGCAATCACACACAAACAGAACTGGTGTTATATTTTGTCAATGTAGGAGGGAGAGTAAATTATCTGATAGAGTCCCTTTGATTGCATGCACCAGCTTCAGACTTCTGAAATTAGCAATACCAGGAAACTTCTAATAGTTTCAGAGCTATTAGTTGTCAGAACGTATGAGAGGAAAGCAAGATGCTTGATTAGGAGTATTAATCATTGTTTATTAACTTGGTACAGAAGCAAACCGTAACTGTCACTTCTGTAAGAACGTGGGGCAGAGACTGTAGACAGTCTCTGTAGTCTAGAAACAAGATGCACTGAGATGAGACAGAAAACAAAGCAAGGATGAGTGAAGTGACTGTTCCAAAACTGTATGGCAGGTCAGTAGCTGGTTAGGAATATTAAGAAGGTTTTCTGATTCCCAGAGAACTGTTCTCTCTACTGAACCACAGTACTGTTCAAAGCCAGTATAAAGACTCATGGCTTTGCTAGTGCTGATGGCTTGTGGTCTGCTCAGCTGATACTGCAAATTGAAACAACAAAGTGCAGCCAGTCTTTTGGGATCTATAGTAATCTGATGAGGAATTCCATAACAACTGCTAATATTAAACCTTTTGCAAGTCTAACTGCTTGTACCAACGAAGGACAGAAGAAAGAAGAGGCAGCACAGGAAAGACACCAAGTCTTGCAAAACCAGACTCAGTACCAAATCCTTTTGGTATTTTTTACAACAGGAAAACCTTTCTATTGCTTAGTTAGCCCATTCAAGAGATGAGCCTATCAATGTGCAAGCCTAAGTGGCTGTGTTTCATCATCATCCAGGAGTGATCATCCAGTTGGTTCAAACATGGCTGGTTGTCACTACATGTTTTCATGTAGCACCCAGCATGCCAAACACAGCTGAGCCCTGTGCTTCTGGGCACTGTACAAACAGTATAAAATCATACTTGCCATTCCTATTCCAGTCCAGGAAACCTCAGAGCATCTCTAAAGGTGATGAAACTATGCTAGGAGAAAGAATCAGAGCTCAAAGGTGCTGTGTTTTATGCCAGGACTGCAGAGTCCACAGAGACAGACTCCCTAGTGCTGAGCCAGCCAGTT
The DNA here is from genome assembly GCF_964035555.1 of Netta rufina. Classification (NCBI taxonomy): domain Eukaryota; kingdom Metazoa; phylum Chordata; class Aves; order Anseriformes; family Anatidae; genus Netta; species Netta rufina. The sequence continues at coordinate 11,194,499 of NC_140140.1, read as the reverse complement.
CTGTCCTCCCTTAGGAGGAAGGACCTTATGTCTTGCAGACTCACCTCAGGATTACAGTGCAGAAGGTGACAGGGTTTAATTGTATGTTAAAATTATCATCTTGCACTATTTTTCCAGACTGATTCTATCTTCCTAACAATCTGTGCCTTCCTTCCCTTCATTATTTTGCTGTGATTCTTGCTTACACTGTCACACTGATGGAAGATTAGCTGTGTGGGTTTTTTTCCTTTTTTTTTTTTTTCTTTTTCTCTTTCCGCTTTTTTCTCCTCTCGTTTTCCCAGTGTGGCATTTAGGAAGGAGGCTGAAAATATTGAACAAACTGCTGATGTCCCCAAGATTCAAATGTGTGAAAAAGACTCGTAAATGAGTCTAGCACACTCAGAAACATTCTTAACATCTGTTCAAGCAGGAGTACAAATTCCCTCTCTCAGAAAGCACAACTTGTCCTCCCTGTTATTTAAAACTGCAGATTTCTTTGGATTTGAATAATATCAAAGTGGAGCTAAGGAAAATAAACTCTCTGATTATAGATATAACATTTACAATGGGAGGTGTGGATAATACAGAATTAGTTTTAACTGCCAGCTGTCTTCAGCTCCTATGATGTAAGTCTCCTCCTTGCTTAGCAGTATGGAAAGGGACATGTAGTTACTCTCCACAGTTGCAAACCCTATGGATCATGTCCCCTAAACTGTTAGATGTGGGCTTAGTGACTGCCCTTAAGGAGCAGGAGAATGGCAAGTGTCTTCCTCTGAAAATATACTTCCTCCTAGAATGAAGCAAGGGTGCCTTAGAATTTAATAAAAATAATTTTAAGCTTGATTTATTGTCAGATATAGTCTTAATGAGGCAAAAATCTCACTAACTCATTTTATTTTGTCTGGCAGTAAACACTTCAGGATTCTGTCCCCAAAATGTAGTTGCAAAACTCTCAACACTTCTGCAATTCAGTGACAGAAGGGCTATAAATAGCCAGACAGACAGACAGAGGCACAGCAGGGAGAGCCCAGGGGTCCGAGCTTCCCGTCTCTTTCTTGAACCGCAGTCTTTCTTGAACCGAACTGCAGACGTCAAAATGACAAATGGAAAAGAAAAAAATAAATTGCAATCAGTAACCCTGAAAATGAAGAAAAAATAAGTAAAATAAATGCTACATTTAATAAAAATGCTGAATCGCATCAGCAGTTTAATGGGCTTCAGTTTTAAAGACTGCTGCAGTAACCTTCACTTGCTCCGGCGGGGCTCTGGATGAAGTCATTGCTCGGGGCGGTTGCACTCCGCCTGCATCCATCTCACGCAGCCTTTACGCTCTGCAAGGGGCTCTGTGTGCCCAGCCGGTGCCGAGGCAGGATTTTCCTGGTGGCTCCCTAGGGGTCTTAGAGGACAGATCAGAGCAAAGCTGGCCTGATATCTGTGGCTAAATCTGACTGCTGGTTGGGACTGCAGCACGCTGTGAGCTTAGAATAGGTTTCTGAGGACAGGTTTAATGCAGGTAGATGAGCAGTCCGCACAATAGCACCAGTATTCCAGGGAATGTAGCTACTTTATTTAATCATAATTAATCAATTAGCATTCCCCATTCAAGTGACTTTTATTGCTACAAATGTCTCATGATGGTAACAATAATGGCTCTTCTGCAATTACTCCACCTTTAAAAATCCATACCACTGCTTTTAGTTCTTTTTGATAGAGAAATTATGTAACTCACAAGTCTTATTGCTGATGCAGTACTGAAAGATGAAACACTTTCCCTCTGGAAGGTTAATGTGCTGCAAGTTTCCTTATGATTAGGAACAAAAATATACCAGCAGGAGCAGGTGGGATACAACCAAAACAAAGAGTTCTGTGAAATTCAAGCTTAAAGCAGGCAATAAAGCTAGCAATGGCATTTCATCTTAGAGGCCTCCTGCAGCAGTGATCTATGCTACCATGGAAAAGTCCCCAGGAATATGCCAGTTGTTTTGAGAATGATGAGATTCTGCACCTTTGATAGCAGTTTTCCAACTGCACGTTGTTTCTAAAAGCCTGACGAGCTCTTCTTGGAGACAGAGGGATTTTGAATGTAAACTAATGCCAGCACAAGGACAGCCCTTTTAAATAAAGCCTTTGTGGCTTTATACGCTGTGTATTTATTTTGGACTGATTAATTCTGTTCAGAACCAATTTTAAAGTTGGCCAGGATTACCATGAGCTGAACCTCTGGGTAGAAGCATCTGGTGCCTCTCATCCTTTCTCGTTCCATCAAGAAACTGGTACCTTTATCTCCATCCAGTTATTTTGGCTGGGGGTGCAGCTTGTAACAAGCTTAATAGCTGGCTAACTAAAATCTGCTGAATTGTTAATATTTCACACCCTAATTTCTACGTGTCTTTTGCCTTTTTCTGTCATGATTTTCCATTTAACATATCCAGAGTTTCCTACCCATCAAGCGTAAACATTCTGTGGCCAGTTCACTAGCCTTCTGCAGTGGCTCTCACCTTACTCAGTCAAGTACATGGCTATATTTATTTTACTATGTAGGAAACGCTCAGAGTAGTCCTAGGTCAGGAATGCCTTAATTCTGGGAAGTGTTTAGACACTTGTATAAATGTCTGTGTGAGCAATCTCAGTTGCCATCATCAGTATTTCTTGCACTTTTCCAGTTGTTTCTCTTTGCTGGATGAGGTCCTGCGAGGTGGCCTCTCACAGAAGCGAACTGATGAGTGTTAACTAACTGCTGCCACATCCACTTGGCACTGAGGTCAAGCTTGTGCTCCATCCACCGGCTGGCTCCCTGTCACTAACACCCACCAGCTCCCATTTGGCATCCTTCCATCCCGTGGGACACGTACTGGTTACACTTTGCCTGAACTTGGCCTCGCGTTGCCCTGAATTGCTCTCCGGGACTCAATGCCAAATGGCAGTGTTTTCCTGTCACAGGAAAAAAGAAAAGGTTCTGGAAACAAAAACATCTTCTGCAGATCCCTTAAAGAACAAGTTCTTCTGTGATCCTAAAAAGAAAGGCATGTATGAAAACACATTGTAAAAGTAGTAAAATCTGCTCACCCTACTTTGCCTTTGAGTTGAAGGTAATGGAGAGAGGAGAACAAGAATGGGATGTGAGTGATAAATTGCAGCTGGCCAAAGCCATTCAAAACATCTCCTGCTGAAACCAGTAAGAGTACTCAGGTGGTATTTTTGTAGTGGCAAATGGAAAGAAGAGAGGCTGTTCTCTGAAAGTGCCTATAGGGTGGTGTAGGGCATTGCTTTGTGTTGTGTGAAACAGTGAGCTTAATATCAGTGGTAACTGCAATATTGCTTAGACAGTCATGATCTCAGCTCTGTGGGCTATTTTACTCAGGAGAAAACAACTTAGCAGTCTTTGATAACTGCAGCAAAAATGCCTTCCAACTTTCTAATCCATAAGTCTTACACCTGTTTTTCTATCCCAATCACCAGCACATAAGCACTTCTCTTCATTTCCTATGTGTCACCTGCTCCATGTTCAAGCATCTCCTTTGGGAATAGCCTTTCCTTCATGTTTCTTTATCTTAATACAGTAAAAGTATGAAGAAAGTCCACTGATGTCTCTGTGACTTGTTGCTTGGTGTGCACCTTTAGTATGCGCATATGTGGCTGAAGTGATTAAAGACTGGTACTGGAATGCCTGCATGAGAGGCTGTTTACACATCACACTGCTCTGTAACACGTGAGCTGGGCCTGCAGAAGTTCTGTATGTGCCTGTCTTTTTTTTCAGAAGTTTTGACCCAATAGACAGGGATGATCCTGCGCCTGTCTACTTTTGATGGCAAGGCCCATTCAGAAAATCTTGTTGCCCATTCTGTTCCATGCAATTACAAGCATATGCAGTCTGTACTCATTAAAAACAAAGCAAAACAACAACAGCAAAAACCACCCTTTATTTGGAACCACTTGCAGTGATGCTAAATTCCTTTTACAGTGTGACATTATAAGCAAGTGGGAGCAAGAGCTAGGAAACAAATCCAGTATGCTTTCTACTTTACAATTTTTCTTTAGAAGATATGTTGTATAAGGAGATATTTGCTTTTCTATGTATTGCTTCAGTATGTCTTTTTGTTTTGTTTTATTCATATCATAATTTCAAATCTCTCATGGTGAAGTTCAAGCGGGAGAACTCAAGCTTTTTCGTGTAAGACAGGTTTGAAAATAACCTCAGTACTTCACAGTAAGAAGAAATCAATAAGGCTAGCATGAGAGAGAAGAATAGACATATTAATAAACTAAGACTCTGAGTAGAGCAGGGTCATGAGCTAAATGTAGCTATACCTGCAGCCTGAAAGATCATTCCAGGCACTGGAGTCAGCACACGATGGGAAACCTAGAAACATAGCCTACTTGGGGCTAGACACAAAGAATAGGGATTGCTGGGTTCTCTTTTTTTTGGGCTGGGGGCTGGAGAGGTGTTTCCCCACTAGGATACAAAAATACTAACTCCAAAAAATAAATGTGACATACAAACTTTCAGCTCAGACTACTAAATTACGTTTTTCTAGGTAACCAGATTCTGTAAAAACAACAAAATGCATTTAAAACAGACAGAGTATCTCTGATGTTTAATATGCCTTGATCTGGGAGGATAAAGAACATCCAGGACTTGTTTTTCTATATCTGAAATTATTGTGGATGGTTATCTTATTGGCTTCATAGTTACAAAGAAAGGATCGGTTGTCTGTGCATGAATACCATCAGAAGTTCCAGAGGATGCTTACATTTATTCTCATTATATCATGCTTTTGCATTTTCTTGTTAAGTATGGATATCCAAATTCACTGTTTTTCATAGTGTTCATTGCCAATGTATCTAAGAATAAGAATAACATGTATTATAAATCCAGGAGTAAATTCACAGAATTGAGGGGGTGGGGAATGTCAATACAAATAGCAGCAAATGTAGTATGCTTAAAAGGTGTAAGCTTTTTAAAGAGCTAGCTGGATGGGTGTTTATCCTTCATACAAACAGCTGTATCATCATTTAAGCTACGTCAGAAGGTTAACTAAATTTATGCAAGATTAGTGATACCTAAACAAGTTATTGAAAAATATCAGAGTGGATATTAAGCTAGACTTGATAACATATAAAAAATATTTGACTAATATACTAGCAAGTTGAGTTCTTTTATCTCTGTTATCTCATTGGACTGAGCTTCCTACTGATGTCTTAATTGGTCTGGAAAACAATGCCCCTCGTTTGTTTATGCAGCCTTGAATATTAAAGCCACCTTCAACACTAGTGCTTGAAACTGTAAGGAAACATCTTAAAGGAAGATTACCCACTGAGTAAAAATTACAGGAGGGAAAAAAAAAAAAAAAGAGTAACAGTTACATGGAAAAGGGACTTACGACTATTAGGAGTGTGTTTTTGGTGTGTATGGGAAGGGAGAGAGCAGGAAGAAGGGTCACTGTGTAAAACTGTTGTTCTCTACATTGTTCAAGGCTCAGAAAATTGACTTATTCATATCTTGACCACAATACTTTTATGGTTTAGTATATCACTTCTGAATTTTTGTAACTTCCTTAGTCCTTCTGTAATCGAACAACCTAATTAGATGCAATTAGTTTTCAGATAACACTAAAATTAATTGCATATTTGAAAAACAGTGAATCCAGTTAGGGCCACAGCAATTACTTGCGAAATATGAGCATAGGACAGTTGTACAGTAAAATACAAATGCTTGCTTGTTTCAGAATTTTGATTTCCCCTGATGTTTAACACAACACGAAATCATGAAGGAGGAAAAGCTACTCACTTCTGGAGCTTTATGTCACTAACATCTCCTGTGTGAAGAAGTGGGAAGTTTGGGTGGGGCTTTCACTGAAATCTATGAGATCTGTGTGTGTGGATCTTAAGAGCATGGCCTCATGTATTTAACTAGAATATAAACTATTTCCTTATATTTTTTCCTTATATTTCCTATAAATAGGAGGAAAAGGAACTATCAGGAAGCACTAAATCAGGTGTAATGGGGAAACATTATCTTGTTAAGCAAATACTTGATAGAGAAAGGCTTTAATAGGTTCAAAGGGGTGTTCATGACCAGACTGGATAAAACCTTGAGCAATGTAGGCTGAGCTCAAAAGTGACCCTGCTTTCTGCAGCTGGCTGGAATATATGACTTGCTGAGGTGCCTTCTGACATGAATTGTCCTATTTGATTTCTTTTTCTGTGTTATGCTGCAGAAAGCCTATGCTCATTATCTACATGGAGGTAAGATGGGAACGTTTCATTTAAATATGTGATGATTTGATGATCTTTTATTACAATAAAGTTTCAGAAGTTAAACAGTCTCATTACATATATTTTTATAAGAGAATATGAGCACTAAGTAAAAATTGAAGAAAGATTGATCACCAGCACCTTCTACCAAGTTTAGTATCAATAACAGGTTAAAAAAAAAAAAAAAAAGTATAAAAAAGGAAAAGGAATAGCTGATTTTATGCAAGCTCAGTGTTTGTCTCTACTGGAGACCACTTACCCCTCAGGTAACTTGTCATTTGTAACTAGTGCAGTTTAGAAAGACTATATATAACCTCGCAATTTATGACTAAACTGAATTTGATGGGACTCGGCTAAGATGATCCTACATATAAGACAGCACTTGCAGGATTAGGGCCTACTGGCTTTGATCAGTAGTACTTTACCATAATACTCTTTTCCAGAAATATTCTTAGCTACTGCCTAATTTCCTAGCCTTATTATAGGTCCTATTAGTTACTTGTGCTTACCATATTTCTTCAACATGTTTCTGCCTCTTTTTGGTTGCTGTTCTTTTATCATCTTGTTACAACAGATGATGGTTTATTATCTTACCAAATAAATGTAGCTTCTGGAATGTGATTAAGCTGCAGGGAAGTCAATAGGTGATTGCTGCCCATGACCTGATTCTCATTCCTTGCAGCACCACTAACCTACCGTGTGACCTTGGATGAATTTCCTCATTAGGAAAATGGGGCTGATTATTTACCCCCAGGGCACAGTACTACCATGTTACAAATGACAAAAGCCAGGGAAATACAAATTTCTTTGGAACCCTCCCAGATTCTCTCCATTGACCATATGCTCAAAGACATTACAGCAAAGAGTCTTACCTACACACAGTGTGGGGTCAAAAGAGTATTTCATGTGCTGGTAGGGGAATGCTTAATAGGGCAGACTTGTTGCTTGATGATGGTGTGATATATTAGAGGAAATCTGCAGCCAAATAGGTTTATAACACAATGTCAGTGCAGCTCATGCAGCAAGGTAAAGGATGGTGCTTACGTTATTAATAACACTCTGCTCTGTGCATTACTATGCTAGTTCATCATTTAAACCCTGTCTGTTAATGAAACAGCAGAAAATATATTAGAGTGTTATCTGTTAGTTGCTGTAAATGTGGGTAAGACCAATCTTTTCTAGTCAGCAGAACAGTGATCATCTGCCTCTTCTTTCTGATTAGATAGCGGAGGATTTGTGTTACTTTGACTTGCATCTCATTATTTTCTGCTATTGGAAAGGCTTGTGTATACCAGAGCTAATCTGGTTTTGTTTGCTCTTAATTGCATTAGCTGCTCTGATTAATAAAGATTTTTTTCTTCTTACACAGCTCACCTTTTCTTTGTCATCTAAAGTACTAAGTTTAGAGGCAAAGACAAAGGGGTGATCTGTTGAAAGCACTCTGCCACAGGGTTAATTTGTCTGAGAATGGGAAGAATTTGATGCTCAAAATATCTTACTTGTGCACCTAACTGTAAGTAAAATATGGACTGATACCAGCCTAGGTTGCTGCTTTGGGATTGTCAACAGAGAGGTGAAAAACTAATGTGAACAGGACAGAGCAAAAAGTTTCCATCTCAAACATTCTTTTGCAACAAGTCCTTTATTTTATAAAATGCCTGCAGTGCCTGATGGGAAGTTGTAAACTCTTGATTTATACTTCCAGAATCCTCTGTGGGCCTGATTCTCTGGCTGGGCTGCCACATGCCTCAAAACCACGCACCTCCACCACAGGCTGCGCTTCCTTTTTCTGTGAGAAAGGCCTGACTGTAAATTACAGTGCTCAGAGCTTAGCAGAGAGAGGAGGATAAAACGCTAGGCCTCATGACTGAACTGGCTGTACTGGACCCGAGTATTTCTTCCTCCTCCTGTCTTCCCCTAAACATAAAAATATATTGAAAACTGTAACAACTGCTTTGTTCTCCTTGGTATTTCTGACTAGGTCAAGGTAACATTTACTGCAGTTTGAGAGTGTTAATAAAAATAAAAGTGAAAGAAAGAAGAAAGAAAATGGATTTGGATTCTTTGGAAAATGAAATTTTACTGTGTCCAAAACAGGTGGTTATGGCATTTCAGATTTTACTTTCTGCAAGGTTCATACTAGAAAGAATGTGCTTTAGCAAATATTCCGCAGTGACTTGTTCACCAACTTGTTTCCATTGTCTAATGCTCGTCTAATGCTGATTCCATTCCAGCACTGGTATTCTCTTGACTGTTACCTTGTCCAAGTTTTACTCAAATACAAATTCCTCTTAGCTAAGCTGTCAGAGCACTTTCCTGAGCAAACACAAATCAAATATCTTATCTTGACTAAGTCCGTGTTCTTGTCTTCCACACAAACTTGGAAGACAGGATGTTTGCTGTTATTGAGGGTACCTGACAACCCCTCTCCTCCTCAACACATTTCCTTTAATTTTAATTAGTTTCTAATCTTGAGTGTCACCTAATCAAATGCATTTGTGGTTCATGTCAGGGCTTCGTTTTTTTCTTCCAAAACCAAACTCTTATTTTCTGCTGATCCATCAGATTGCCTTTTTTAAACAAAAGCTCATCTGCGTTTATGATTTTGATTTGCAAGATGCCATAAAACTTGAAGCAAATATTTGCTCTGCATTACACAAAACAGGAATTTAATTACTTGTTTTATATCTTCTTTATATCTTTCTTTAACATCTCCAAAAATAAAGTATGATGGCAGCAATGAAACGTACCTTCCCAAATGTCTGCATTCATTACTGGTACCGATCATCAAGGCCCTGATTCAGCAAAGTTCTCAAGTGCCTGCCCTAATTTTAAGCATAAATAGTCATACAAAGTCAATTCATCATTTTTCATATCTATGTTTTAGTGTTTTATTTTTGCCACCACTGCTGTTCCAGCCAGGCTGTCCCTCCCTACAGGCAGGAGTTAGTAAATTATGTAATGCTTAACCAATTGTTCCTTGTGAGGCAAATTGCTGCTCCCATGGAAGTGAGTGGCATTTCCTGCCTTCAGTTATAATAGAAATAGGTTCCAATGGAACAGGTTATGGGAATTTTATTCAATTAAATAGGAATATTGACTGGTTAGACACACAGGAGGGTAAAATACTTTGGTTCATCAATAAACACTTCTCTGGAAAAATGTACAGTTGTTATGCTTTAAATGCTACCACTGTATATCATGTCCCACTGGTGTAAATCCGTAACTCTTTGAATACAGTCTGAAAATATAGACTGTTGAACCAGAAGAGATACTGAATGGCAGCAGAGGTGGGGAAAGACGATGAAGGTTGTCTCTGTTGTAGCCACTTTTAGAATGCAATGAACTGATAATGTCAGAACAAGATGTACTTTTTAGGAGCAGTCATTCATTCACTACTGTCAGGTTTGCTATAACCTATAGCAAATGCATCTATTCAGTGTTCCTGTGTGACCCTAGTGTGGGGAAAGGAACTTCAAACCAAACTGTCAGGTTTGCGCTTTGCGAATTCGACAGCAAACCCACTCACCACGTTTGATGTGAGTGTAAATATATACTGGGAAATAGAGCCGTCACTGACAGACTTACCAAACCCAGACTCATTTTGGAGCAGACCTTCTCCAAGATAAATGGTGTGTGATACAGCCAACTGAATTAATTTGCACCACAATCATTTTAAAATGCAAAGTTTAACTGTCAGCAAGCCCATGCGTCTGGATTGTTTGCTTGCTACGTTTGCTTTACTTGGTATGATGAAAGGAAATGAACCAGATGTAGGTGATTTTATTATTTTTTTTTCTCACACATGAGCAATATATGCATATCTTTCCCCCTACGTTTCATGAAGGTTTTTATGGTAGGTAGTGTGAATGGGCGGCATTTTGTTCTGAACTAGCGGTATGACAACAAAATTGTTCTGTTGCTGTTCCTCCAGCTGCAGAAACAGAGGTGGGTCTGCAGTTCCTGGCTGCATCTTTGGATGAAAGCAGAGAGGGCTGGAGGCCACTCTCCCTTACACATGTGATTATTGAAATGGTTCTAGAGAGCCCCTGGAAAATATCTCCTTTATACATGCTGTGAACTTCTCCCTGCCTCAACAATAACCTCAGAAAGGGAAAGGGAGGAGGGTCACCAAGCAAGGCTATCAATCCTGTCCACACTTAATTGGCAGGATCAAAGTGGATCACTAACCATTTTATGTCTTAAAAGAAATAACTGTCAGGACATGTGCAAGATGGTTTCCATGCAGAACAATACTTCATAAGAAGAAATAGTGTCATTGAAAAGCACCAGATTTTTGTTCTTAGCCATGTGCTAAGACAAGCAGCCCTCTGGCATCCTATGTCCGTGTGCAAAGCAATGAGAGCAAACGATTGTGTGTAACAGTTCGGTGGTTGAACCAGAAAATGCAAGAGGAAGGAATCAGGTTGAATCAAAACAGAGAAGGAGCAATGTCCTTTCAGCAAAACCAAACCTGAATGTTTTTCTCAAGGATACCATGAACTTGTTCCTTTAGTCCAGACCAAGGTGTGTATGGGCTGATGGTGACCATGACAGAATCTGCAGGTGCAGTGGCACCAAATGTGTTTGTTCTCTGTTTGCCAGGTCTGCCAAGAAGCAGTTGAGAGTGGCAAAGTCCAGCTAGGCCTTGCTTAGGCGTGTATTACCTCGCTGAGGTACACCTACCAAAATGCTTAGCTGAGACTTGACTTGCTGCTGTGATTTGGGATGGGAGCAAGTAGCTCCAATTTTGTTTTTTATATAAAGAGCAAAAGATACACCAGCAGTTCCTGCAGCTTTGCTACACACGCTGTGAGGGAGGCTTGAATTAATCCCTGCCAAGCAGGCGCATGCATCCCATCAGAGTATAGCTGTCGTTGTGCTGCTAGACAAGATGGGACAGAGACTGCAAGTCCTACCCGGTGATCTCCTGCTGCAGGAGGCGTGCTGGGCACTAAGTGTGGTTTGCTGCATTTCCCTAACGCGCTGCTGTGCTGAGAGCTCCCTGACAGCATCGGCGTAATGGGGCGAAGGGCCCTGAACGACAGAGCTGCTGGAAGAGCTGCAGCTCCTGATGGGCATTCCTCCATTCATCTTAAGAGCCAATGCAGTGGAGGAAGCACTTGTACATCCTTCCAGTATTCTGTACTTGGCCATCATTGCCTCCTAGATTTAATTTTCAACGATAAAATACAATTTGTATAATGTGTGGAGAGGTCTGATACCAGCGTCCTGGAAGGAAACTGCAGCTAGGAGCTTGATCATGTTCCATTTCAGGCTAATTGAGTAAGAAAAATGCAACAAGATAAAAAGAGGGGAGGGAGAAATGCTCTCTGATTCACACAGGAAACCTAATAAAAGGGAAAGGCCGGTGTTCGTGGAGCTAACCTGCGCAGTGTCTCTTCGACAGACCTGTGGCTGTGTGGCTGCAGTAGGCCAGGCTGCTCTGACAACAGAGCCTCTCCTGTTCCCTCCTTCCCCTCCCCGCTCTCGAGGGGTGCCGGCTAAGACAAAAGAGTAAATGCCATTGTCTGGAGGAATCCCCGATTTACTTCCAAGTCAGGCTCGGAGCATGTGGGACTTTTATGAGCTCTCTCGCCCTGGCCTGCCGCTGACCTAACCCTGCCCAGCACAGGTCACCGCCATTCAGCACAAAACAATGCCATTTACATGCCAGCTTCGTCAAAGGCCTCTTCAGTGCCCAGAACGCTAGTCACACCCGATTTTGCTGAATAATGCTGGATAGTTTTGTGAAATGCGCCTGTGTTTTGCTAGGCCATCCGCTGAACAGCCCCAAACTCGGTTTGCATAGCAACTGTGAGAACAGAGAGGCCAAAATCTCCATCATTTGGGGCACCCAGCCCCGTTCCTACCAGGGTTAAATAATCCACGCCTGAGAGAGAGCCGAAGGGCTGATAAATATGCAAATGGCTGGCTTTTAAACGCCTCTCGGGCTGCACCGGGAGAGGTGGGTGTGCGACAAATACAGGCCTGAGCTCCTAAGTGAAGAAATAAAGTGTGATTGATACCGTTTTAAATCCAGGGGCTAAAATAGCTGACTTGAAAATGTCAATACCTCTTTAAATGTGGGTGGCATGTAAATTGCAACCACATATGCAAAGAGCGACAAAGATTTAAAGAGTGCTGGGGCGAAATGAGTTTACAGGCTTGCGTAAGGGACTGAGCAACACCAAGGAAGGAATTATTTTAACCACAAGGATGGTAACAGTCCTTAGATCCTGACTCCAGGGTGCATTTTTTTTTCCTAAGCCCATCTATTTTTAAAAAAATAATTTTAAAATAAGTTTGACATTTTGTGTGAGGAACTGTTGAGAAATTCCTTATATAACATTCCCTCAGTGAAATATTAAAAGCTTAGCTGGTCTGAATTTGAGTGCAACTGTTTGTTCCACTTACTGGAGTCCCTCCTCCGCCCCCTTCCCCTGCTCCTTTTTCCATCTTGAAAAATAAAATATAGTTATGGCAAACTGTTACAAATCTAAATTCTGCAGCCATAAATACTGTGGCAAATAATCTTTTACACTCTCTCTTCCCTTCCTCCTCTCTAAAATGTATTTGAAACACAATTACTGTGTTTAATGATTCAATTTGTGAAGACTTTGTCACTAGCACAATGAAAGTGGCTCAACTGTGATAAAGCAAACATACCAATAAACCTTGTTTTTATTGATTTGTAGGAAGCTCAATTGTCTGGGAGAAACAGAGAGAGCTGACATCACCGCCTGGTCCCACTGGAATGCAGTGATAAGTGTCAGCCTATTTTTCTTACAGGCAATTTCTCTAGCTATGTGATGTCTGGCTGCAAATTTAAAGTAAATGACATTCCACAATCTGGTAGGGATGTGAGGTAAAGTCTGCATTATTTGTTTTAGCATTTAAAATAATTTTGTGTCTGAAAATTTCTCCAGTGTCTAGACAAGATGTATTACTTGCCTGCTGAAAATATTAAAATTTTGTACTGTACACTCGACACAGCTACTTTGATAGTAAACATACAGATTCAATTTAAGATTTTTAGGCTCCTTTTTACAGCATATTATATTATTATTACCACTGGGGGAGCCAGATTAAATCTAATTCAGGTAGTCAAGCACAGTGCCGCTCTGTGCAGGCCAGGTTGTCGCAGCGTTTCCCTTAAAAGCCTCTTAAACGTGTTTATTTGAATCCTCTGCATTTTGTTGTCTTCAGCATAAATGTACAAATGCAGCAGCACATCTGATGGGGAAACTGCTGGGGCAGCTGTGCGTGCAAAGCAGTACGATCACAAGAGCAATATGAGCAGTCTCCTGTATTTTCAGCTGCTTTCTTCTACATGTTCCTTTACTTTTCATAGTCTATTTGAAAATGCTAGGCAGGCAGTTTTAGGAATACAAATGCCTCCCACCTTATAGAAAGATTGTGGGTAAAGGAATCTTGGGTTCACTTTCTGAGCCTTCTGGTAGCTGTGTTGGGCCTTTCAGGCCCAAGCAGTTGCCTCAGTAACTTTTCATTCTTGGGTTTGAATGTGTATGAGTGGTGTCTGTGCCTTAGGCTAACATAGGCAAGCAAACCAGACCTTCTCTGTTCCTGACTAAACGTCAAGGCCTTCATCACTGCATTTCTTAGTCTGCTTTAGTGATTCTGCATGGAAATCCTGTAGAGGTTGAGTGCTTTAATCTAGGGCACCTGCAATGAGGTGCTTTTTGGTTGCTGATTTCCCCAAGATGGTCTGTAAAAGAGCCAAAACTGGCAACAGGCAGGATCCATGCTGCTCCCCACTGCATCTGGGACAGAGCATTCTTTGACCTTGGTGAAACTGGGTCATGGTCCCACATTGTCTAATTTCTATGCTGTGTTGGTGCCGACACTTATTTCGACGTCTTTAAGTAGATCAACAGAGGTCATATGATTTTTTTTCTTTTCTTTATTTATTTATTGCTATTCAAGCTCATTAAAAAAGAAGAACTTCTATAAGAAAAGTTTATCTTTAGGGTGGGTTTAAGAAAAACAATTTTGTTTCTTTATCATAAAAATATGCTTCTTCCGAAGTTAGGAACAAAATGCTTTCTGACAGCAACTTATGCCACAAGGATTGCTAGATAGGAACAAAACAAAGCAGAACATGAACACTCTCCTTACCCTCCTGTTTGACCTGTTTATTTTTGTTAAAAGGTATCGAGTTCTCTATAGTCCCTAAATGCCCTCCATTTTCTCCAATGAACAAAATGACTCCGTCATGTTTAAACCATCAAGATGGTAGTGCTGTTAAAGGTAAACACTGTAATAAAAAGATGCAGAGTTAAGTGGCCAGGGACTGTGTAGGTGACTTGTTGAGAAAGAAAGACAATTTTGCTAGCCTTTAACAAGTCTCCCTCTTCAATTCTTTAATGCTCATATTTTTACTGTACTGAGCAAATCTTTTCTCTCTCCTCATGCTTCTTAGGAACTCCCCCTGTTCCTTATTAAGAGTTGTATGTTTCCAGTACTTCTAAATGCCAGTTCTCAAAAATCATGAGCCAGACCTTGGGGAAAAAATCATGAGGTTGGCTTAAATCAATATACTTTGAATTCCTTTTATTTGCCTTCTCTCTTTGGAGCTGTAAGGGTACTGGCATTTCATGTTTTCAGGCTTCTTTCCACAACCATGAGAACCAGAAATAGAATTTTTAAAAATGAAAGATTAAAGTTCTTTGCAATGCATGAATCTAGCAGCTGGGGCTTTAAAAAAGAAAAGCCGTGAAATATCGTGAGACTTGCAGTTGAATGTGGAGTGCTGTGAAATTGGAGAGTGCTTAGAAGGCTGAAGAAACTCATGTTATTAAAATATCCCTGGAGTAAGTTGCATTGACTTAAAAGAGCTGAGAAACGGGAGCAATGACACTAAGAAAATATCTTTTCGATCAGGGCCCAAGTTCCAATCTTCCTTACAGTGCACCTGATAAATGCATGCCAGAAGCACAGCCCAGCACATGTGAACTTACATGTATGTGGGCAAAAGTTAGCAGAGTCCCTTGCTTTGCCTTCTGCAGTTCATGCACTGCAGGATGCTCTCTGAGACTGCACAGCCAACATGCTGCAGGAGATAAAGCTCAAGCAGCAGAACCACGGGACGTGCACATTTGTGAACGCGAGACCAAGTTTTGCATTGCCCAAGAAGCACATTTGCTGTGCTTCCATGTTTTGAATATACCAAATTCTGGCTCTCAGGTGAGATGGTAATTAGAATATTTTGTACCTCCTACAAAGATGATATCTGTACTATCAGCTGCCTTGAGACAGTCTGCACTATTCCACCAGTGTGTCTGACCCTTTTTTATGCCTGAAATGCCAGAATCTCTGAGCTTGCTCACAGAAAGCTTCCCTGATACCTAACCTGTTGCAGCAATAGCCCAGTCTTTCCTGTCCTCCCCACCAGAGAACAAATTATTTCTTTTGCCTTTGCTGCAGCCATTTACATATTTAGAATACTGTATCTTCCTTCTACTCTTTGAACTAAGCACTAAGATCAAAGGTAGTGCATCATACTGCAGTCTAAAACCAGCTTACAGAGAGGCCTGGGCTTCCTACTGGAGGTTTTTACTTTCACTGCTTGCAGGATGTGTCTGCAGCCTGTGTTAGAATTAATCTGGGGCTAATCTAGACCTCTCATAGTGTGAACAGCGATGTCCCGTCGATACCCCTGTTTCTGGCAGTGCTGTTCATGCCTTACTGCTTTCTGCATTCTTGCTTTCCAACAGCATGCAGTTTCTGGTTTTTGTTTAACATTTAGCATATGAGAGCAGACAAAACACCTTTCTTGTATTTTGTAAGGTAATACCAACATAATTATAGGGGCTTACATAAGCTGGGTAAACACTGGAAGAAATATTTATATCAGCAAATGAATAATAGAAGGTAAGCTTTGAACCTTGGAGTTTCCCATGTTGAGATACAACACTGAGCAAACAGGAGGCTGGTGCTTTAAAAGCAGGTGAAGACAAATGGGAATGCGTGTGTGAGAACGGTCTTGGGTTCAGGCACATTCCCTTACAAAGGTGAACATCTTTACTGAAGCGTGAGGGAAGGTTAGTAGGATGTGAGCCTGTCTAGAAAGGTGCTCCCTCGTGCTACGAGGAACAGGGGCTCCTCAGGGTGTGTCGTTAGAGCAGAGGAGGAGCAGAATCAACATTAACCATTACTTTTGAGGGAAAGGAGCTAATCCTCATTTCTTCGCACCATTGTGTGAACAAAATACCTGACAGTGGAACTAGTGGCTAATTAGAAGACATGGTCCTCATGGGACTTAAGTCATTTGAGATGTGACAGGTAGGAAATGGGTTGGCACTATTCTGACGGCTCTTTGTGCCGAGTGCTGTAGACAGCCCTGGGATGGACTGAAGGTTAACAAGGTTGTTCTTCGTGACAGCAGTCAGTTCAGGGAAAGTTTTGTTGACATCACCTTTGGAAAGCCGCTCGAACTACCCTTTGGCAAGTAGCAGGGCCTTCAATTACAAGGTGATCAAAAGCTCATCCAACCATTGCAGGTTGTCTCTTTTCCAAATTGCTTTTTTATTGTAAACTCATGGTCAACATTTGATGGGGGAATTAATTACCAAAGAGATGATAGAGAATGCCACTCAGGGAGTAGCTCTTTTAATTTTTGCAGCAAACTAACATCTGACACATCTGGAGAATAAGCACTGCAGTTCTGCAATTCCTGTAACAGAATGCTGCACACAAAGGGAGAAAATTTAAATAATTTAAAAATCAGACATTGCTGCAGGATGACTGAGGACTTTGCATTTGTGCAAAACTAGAGGAATAAATTTTCCCTTCTCCTTTTCCAAGACATGCTATTATGATACAAATTAGCTCTTGTATCTAACTGCATACACTGCAAAAAAGTAGTTTGTTTGATATTACCCTCTCCTCTTTTTTCACCTTTATATTTTACCCAATAAGAAGCAGTAATCATGTGAAGAAAGTGTTTTGTGGGAATGTAAAGCAGTGCACTAAAAGCAGAAGAGAGGCACTACATTAGGATTACATCAGAATTGTAGTTTGATCATTACATGGCAGACACGTAACAAAAATTAATTCACAGGGTGCTGCTAAATGCTTTGCAGCAGTTTCTCAGCTTTGCAGTTTTCCCCTTGTTCTTACACATTCTGGCTTACATTCACCTCACCTGTTTGGAGATGTCCAAAATGTAGGCATCCCTGTGTGAAACAGCCCTTTCAACTTCTGTTGCACTCAGTGCAGAGAAATGGGCGCTTTAAAGGTGATGTTCACCTTCACTTGCAGCTGGCTACGAACAGAGGTTGGGTGAATCACACTCTGTAAGTGATTGCCCCTTGACTATAAAGGAAGGCCAGCCAACCAGATTGGATGGAGCCGTCTGAAATTAGGCACTATTTACCCTCCTTAGGTGCCTATGCGTACAAGATCTTTCAGCATTCAATAGAAAAGTGGCTGAGATATGTGGGTGCGATGGCCAAGATGTCACACTGTGGGTGTTGGGGTTTGGTACCTCCAAAACAGCATAGTGTGAGAGTCAGTGTTAGTTGCCCTCAGGATTTCTGAGTGTTAAGACTGCTCCTAAAGGGAGGAATCACAGCTCTCCCTTCATTCTCCCACCACAGAGCCTGGCAGGGCGTGCTGCCCTGGCTGACCCCTTTCATGTACTGGGGCTGGACGTAGATTTTGGCCAGACATCCTCCTAACTTTGACAGAGCAGCTTTGGTGTATTGCAGAACCCAGAACTGGGTCCCCATCACCATCTTTGTGCTTCTCTGAAGAAGCAGAGGCTCTACCTTAATGGGGAAATTAATAACCAAAGAGATGATAGAGAACACCACTGAGGAAGTAGATGATTTAGTTATCATAATACTTATTAAAGAGTAGCCCAGTTACAACCTGCAGCCAGCTTCTATAAACTTGGTACTAAGTAAAGAGGGCTATTTTTTGTAGAACAATTAAAATATTTTAAAATTATCTTCCTAATATTTACTGTAGATCTAAAAATTTGCGGGATGTTCTGGTGATTGTTCTTTGGTTTTGGTTGTTCTAATGTAACTTCAGTTGCATAATGATTGAACCTACAAAGGCTCTCCTTCAGAACTAATGCATGTCAGGAAAAATCCAGGGTGCTGGGGTTGTTCCCTGCCATTTGCTGTCTGTGATGCAGATGGACAAGGGGAGCTTTCATGCCAAAGAGCTGTTGGGAATCTTCTGTACATCCCATTCCCAGTAAACCTGGAGTTTTAGCTGGAACACACCCCGTGAGTCAAGCCTACAAAGGGAGAACAGCCTCTCTGCCTGCTTCTGTCCCAGCACACAAGTTTTGCATCAGGCCATAGTAAGGGTGTGAAGGTGAAAGGAAAGGTCACTAGACCTAAGAGATATGGAGAGAAAGCCATCAAAAAGAGCCCCCCAGCATGGTGGCAGTAGCAGGCACACACTAGGTAGGGCAGCATCTCTCTTGCTGTACCTGTCCCTGTGCTGGGAGCTCTCAGGTTGCTGGCTGTGGCTGCACCGTGGTGGAGGCCTTGGCACAGAGCTCTGAGCGAGGGAGGTGGAGCTGCAGCTGTGGGCAGAGCCAGCTCTGGGAGTTACCCTCTCCAGGGCATTACAACCAACATGCCCAGAGTCACGCCTTCAGGGATGTGGCTTTTATACGAGGTGGCTGGTTTTATTGCTTTGGCCACTGTACATTTTTGCTCTCATTTCTCATTGCCTGGAGGCTCCTGGGATGCTACTTTTTTTTTTTTTTTTTTTTCTGGCTAGATTTTCTGGGCATGATCTTATAGGATGCTACACTTACTTTGCTTCTAGCCCCTAAAATCTATGATAGATTATCAGTTGAAGGCCAAATGAATAATTTTAGAACTTACTTGTCCCTCAGTGAATGCTGTAGGTAATTAATACATGAAAGATGAAGTCTGATTTTCACTGCCATGCTTTTCAGGTTCCTGGAACCTGCCTTGAACAAAAATCAGAGGTGTCCCTTGACCTTCATAGAAAATGAGAAATAGAAATGCCCGTGCAGTCCGTACCTAGAAAACAGTGTATTTAGCGAGCTGCAATGTAGACGGATGTGTCTAGTTAAAACATCAGTCTTCCTATAGGACTAATTGGCTTGATGCCAGCTCTTGAAGAATGAAGCTGTTCCAACATGTAATCAAGTAACTCCTGAGGGCCCCCAACTGCTGCCTTAATATAGCCATACCTGCCACGGCGACGAGATGGCTTTCATTCTCAGCCAAGCAGAACAATCTCCCTTTGGAGAACAGCAGCTTCGGAGTATAAATATATTTGTAGCTTTTTGCAGCCTTGGGGGAAGGGAATCCTTGCACTATAAACAAATTGAGATTCTTATATCAATTGTTTGTGCCTTAATTATTGCAAAGAATAATTAACTGATCCCACAAGGACTTGGAATGGGTTGTAAAGCATGTGAGACTTCATCTTTCACTCTTTGCTAGCAAGCTTGAGATTTCTGATGAAGAGAAAACGCATTGTTCTCCAAACTCTTAGGGGATTTAACCTAGATTTCATTAAATCTACGATAACTGGGTGACACTGAATACACCCAGCTACTTCTGGAGCCTGTGCACATACATTTTTCATTGCAGATGTCTGTCACATGTTTAGATCAAAATTAAGAGATGCTGGTTAATAAGGAAGGTTAGTTGACCCCAATCTCTTCTGTCCACTGGGCAAAAACGCTTGCAAATAACACAGAGAGAGCACCAACCATACTTTGGTGCTTGGCCTTATCTGTAACCTTCTATTTTTTTAAATTATTATTATAATTTCCCAAGGTTACAAGGACTATCAGATGTTTTATCCAGCTTTGTTTTTCAGAGTTCATGTGGCTGTCCTATTCCAAAAGCGATCTGTTAGCTTCTAGCTTCCAACTTCTCACCTTTGGCTGTTAGGACCAAAGATTTTTTCCCACTTGCACAAACAGCAAAAGATCAGGGGCTCAAGGAGTTACTAAGTCCAATCCTCTGCTCTATCACTGGATCAGCTTTACTTACATCACTTGTGATAGATCTATGTCCAACCTGTCTTAAGTATCTCCAAAACCAAAAATCAACAACCACTCCAGATAATTTATCAAATGTTTCCTTGCTCTTACATTCAGCAAGTTTTTGCTTGTTGCTCTTTAAGCCCAGGATTTCTTCTCTTGACAGTATGATTTTTCCCATGTTCTCTGCAGCTGTCTTTTGTAAATTTTCACTCCTATCTTTTCCTCTTGGATGGAATTCCTCAAGTTCTGCCTGGGATCTAGGGACCCTGACCTAAAGGCTACTAATTGTGATTGCTTTCTTCCGGCTTCTCTCTAACAGCTCCAAGTTTCCAAGCTGCTCTTAATGCATGGAAACTGTACTTTTGTGGAAGACTTCTTTGTTTCCATTGTGTGCTGAGAGGATTCACTGTTTATCTATCCACCGGGATAGTAGTTGCCTTTTCTGCCACCCCAGATCGTTTCTGCTGTCATCACTGCAGCTGTGTCCCACTATTTCTGGTCCTGGTTATTGCTATTAAAGTGGTAGCAATATCTTGCACTTTACTAAAAAGAATTATCTTTTTCTATTTTTTCATGATCATCCTGATTTCTAATTGACACTTACATAGCTCAGTGTTAAATATTTTCAGTTAAGCAAGGTGCTTAATTCATTCCCTAAGCCATACCCTCATTTTCATTACCTGTGTTTCCTACAGAAGTGCCATCCTTCACAGCCTTCCTTAATCAGCTCCAGGGATATGTGCTGGGTTCATGAAATAGTACAGCCAGAAAAATCCTCATGGTGGGGCTGTTCAATGAATTTGTAGAGATTTGTGGGTAAGAGCAAAACCTTGCATTGGTTTCTCAGAAGCAAAGGCAAGCCAGAGAACAAGAACACTGAAAAAGCTGGAGATGGGCATCTTTGGACATCCATCTACCTTCCATCCAAATCCCTGATACAACCATGTCAGTTCACTAGGCAGACGTGTTTCAGATGCCCTTGGGCCAGCCTGACTTTTGTGATTCCAGCTTGTCTCTGGATCATTAAGACATTTTTGTGCTGTGTGCCTCCAAACAGGTCTGCGAAGCCATGAATACCATAGCCCAATGCTGAAGGCTCCGAGTGGTCAGTGATCTTTGATGTTATAGCTATTTGAGTGTGGCACAAATGTGGAATTGCATACATAAAAGGGACAGAATCAGAATTGAATCAACACTTTTATTCTGTTCTCCAACTTGTGCTCATTGTTTCATAGCTGTGAGCATGCTGAAGCCTGGAGTGATTGAGGGGGCTTGCTGTCATTGCAACTCAGTCTGCTCTTCACGCTGAGCACTTCATGTTTCTCTGCCTGGAAAACTTCAAATAAAATGTCAGTCTGTGCATCTCATTAATCTGCTAACAACTAAGTTAAAGGTCTAAGTGCTTTAAAAATATAACAGAGATTTTAAGTTCAAGGATAGAGTTGAGTTTAGAATCCTTTTGTCCCATCCATCCATCCATCCATCCATCCATCCATCCATCCATCCATCCATCCATCCATCCATCCATCCATCCAATCTGCCAGCAGTCTTGCTCTAATGCAGTCTGAATGCAAATAAGCCTGATGGAGAAAGGCAATGAGGTTATATTGGTTAGTTCCAAAGTAGAAAGAGAAGGAGTTGAAGCAAAATCAATACTTTTGAAAGACAAAAGAGTTGCAAAGCCTTTTTCCTTGAAGACAACCGTCCATGTATCACAAGAAACCACCACCACCTTTGGCACCATTGCTGACAGTTGTGTCTGAGCCTTCAGCCCGTGTAAGCCGAAGAGATTGAACTCCATCTTCTCTTCAAAGAGAGGGACATTGAGTCAAAAAAGTGAGAAGTTGGTGTGGCTTTGTAAAGCCATGCTCAGCCTGTGTTTTGAATGGGCACTCAGTCTCCTGGGAAGCTGTATTAGCTTTGGACAGATGCCCACTCCACACATCATGTGCCATTTCAGTTCCTTAAGCTCTCAAAAGACCCATGTATTTTCTTTTTTTTCTAATCCCATGTTTATAGAGTCGTGTGCGTGTGTTTGTGTACGCTCCATATAATTATTTACAGCTAACTCTGTATCCTTTGCTATTTCCTTCTCCTTCTTTTGTTACATTATATGCCATATTTTCATGCCATATGCCACTTAAGCTGCACCTTTATGTGTACAAGATGTGCACCTAATTTGCATGCACAGTTACTACCATTGTAGACACAGGCACAGAGTCAGTAGGCATATTTGCATGCAATTATCTGATTTGCTTGCCCAATTGTGGTGATTTGCATATGCAAATTTTGTGCACAGTTGTACATTTACATGTTTTAAAAACTGGCCTCCATGGTTTATTATAATAACTTTAAGCTTCCTCTTATAAAATATTGAAGATCCTAGAACCACTCCAGCTCTTCGGTATTATATCCCCTCAGTAAATGGTCTCTACATTTTTACATTCTCTCTCTCTCTCCCCCTCAAGTCCAGCACTCAAAAGAGGTTTAGTCTGCAGATTTATACATTTATTATTTCAAGGTATGTTTGATCTTCTCCATATGCCTCTGTTAATCCACCTTAGAAGTATGTAGAGGAAAAAAAATAACCTTGCTTAACTTTTAGAGGATATTCTACCTACCCAAGCCTGTGTTTTCCATTTAAGCTCAGATTTTTTTCAATGAATTAATTCTGACGTAACCGAAAAGTTTATTTTCCTAATAGCGATTTCATCAGTTGCTATGGGTAAATCCAAGGCTCTAATGTGTGCTCTGGCAGCACTTTAGCACGAAGGGACCAAATGTGTCTCTGAAAGTATCTAAAAGATTTCCTGAGAACAGACCGAGTAAGAGGAAAGTTGCCAATTTGGTTTCTGTGCCTTAAGTTCTTACAGCCGTGAAGTTTGCTTTACTATCATTTCTCAATTTATCATACCTCCAGCACCCTGGGACTTAACTTCTCCCACCCTTATCGCTAGAAAAAATCTTGGTAATGTCTCTAGCTGAATCCTATCTGTAGCCTGGAATAAATGATCCCTTAGTGCTTGGTGCTGCATACACCGCTATTATATGGGAACCATACACCATATGTGAACCATATATAATGAATTCAGCTGAGCAATCTGCAGTTTTATCAGACCACATTGAAGCCTCAGATATTGCTTGTGCTTTAGACAGCTCTTCTAAAATAAACATGAGAGAAAACAAGGAGAAGTTGCCATCTCAAAACACACCAAGAATACAGGATGGGTATTTTACATAATGTTTAGAGGGGAAGGGAATGGCTGAATTAATGACTCAGCTGGAGGGGTACTTCATAACTGCTTGTAATAACTCCATCTGAAATTTAGCCAGCAAAAACCTGTGCATTTTACAGTTATGGTTCAACCCTAGCTTATGGGAGAATGTGAAGCAATCATCAAAGTTACCTGGAGTTCCCAGAACCGAGCTCGTATTTGTCTCAGGATAGCAAGGCTGGTCTCTGCTTCCTGCTTGTCATTTGAGAAAAAAGTCTTCCATGTATGGCCACAGTAAAATAGGCTCCAAAATCTTATCTCCTTGCCTGAAATATGGCCATAGGCCGAATCAGGAGTGCCACAGGGAAAGCACGGGAGCAAAAAAAGTATTGATATGGATGGGTATTTGGTAGCTCCTCTTAAAAACAGGGCTGGTGATAGATGGACTGACTTAGAAGAATTTTCAGGGAACTACTTTCTCAGAAGAATTAAACAATGGTGAAACAGGAGAAGCCTAGAAGGTGTGAGTAGTTACTTGGCAAAGGAACAAAAATTGGGGTATAGTGGAAAAGAGGCACCATTTAGCTGCTTTGCTGTCTCCAGAAAAATGGTCCAATCTGAAGCAGAATCTCCTCAGTATAACAGCATTTTTAGTGAGTTCAGTACTGCGGTTTTTGTGCTTTTTCGTGTGAGCTTGCATTTCCATGGGCAGATATACTGGAGCGAGCTAGCCTGTCATTTCAAATGCAACCAGGGTTGACGCACAACAGATGTGTGTGTGTGTGTCTGTGTGTGTGTACTTGGTGACCATGATTTGCATGCAAACAGTATCATTATCAAGTTGATGGTTGCTTGTTTTACCACACACAGACATTATACACATAATGGCACCTCTAAACTGTCTTAAAATCTGGCCTCAAAATCTCTTTTAAAATTACAAGTTAGCTGGGTGTTGAGAGCTTTGCTGAGGTTACAACACATGTATGCAAATTCTGTGGGCAAAGCTACATCAGAAATTTAATAAGCCAGTAAGGACTATGTAAGCAAGGGAAAAGAAAAAAAGAAACAATGTTTTGTGGCTGAAATGGTTCTGCCTTTGGCTAGATGTGCTCTTTGTCTGAGTCTTCATCCACATGTCCACGTCCTGCTTATGTCACCTTCCAGCAGAGACAGTGACTCAGTGGCTTCTGGCTATTCGAGGTAATTGTTGTTGAAGATGTGCTAAATCAGAAGCCCACTACATCAATGTGTCTTTGAAATAGACTCTTCCCATTCTGGAACAACCATTTTAAAAGCTTTTCTTATCCCTTTCCCTTTGAAAACGCTTTCTTTCTCTTCCACAGCTTGGGGGTCAAATCTACCCTTGCTGTAGCTCCACCAAGGCTTATTTGGATGATGTTTTTCCCTGTCTCTCAGCCAGAGAACCAACTGAAAGAGATCCTGACAAATCACAGCACAAGGGGAGTTATTTCCTCACTGAATGCTCTCCCTGGGCTAGATCCTTTATGTGAACTGCCCTCTTTTGCAAGCCCATGGGAAGCAGGTTGCAAACACATCTGATGTGC
Organism: Netta rufina; assembly: GCF_964035555.1. Lineage (NCBI taxonomy): Eukaryota > Metazoa > Chordata > Aves > Anseriformes > Anatidae > Netta > Netta rufina. Next base: position 11,169,471 of record NC_140140.1, on the reverse strand, counting down.
CTGCTCATTCAGAAGACCCTCTTAGTTCAGCAGGAAATATCTGAACCTACTTCTACTTGCTCCTGCTCTGAAATATCCCCTTGTGGGTATCTCAGCAGCCATTACATGGAGCCAGTCCCAAAAGCAGACATTTTTCCCTATTTTATAATAGGAGTGTTCATTTATGCTGAGAATACAATTTTTACCAGACTGCCTGCAGGACAGTACAATAAAAGATTTATCCTTAATAGCATTTCACTGAAGTTTCACCGCAGGAGACAGGTTTTTTGTTGTGTGTGTGTGTTTTTTTTTTCTTTTTTAATTTAATTTTATTTTATTTTCCTCTTCAGTTGCTATGAAAGTCTATTCTCATAGCTTTTTTACAGAACATAATCCCTAGATCTCCTCTGCCACCTTCTCTCAACTGATTATTTTTTTCTCTTCCCTTCAGTGCTTTCTCCTCTCTGACATGCTTCTCTCCTTTTTGTTTTAGTTTCTTTTATTGTATGGTCAAAGGAAACCAGAAAAGTGACTGGTTATGAGCACGGTAAGCCTGAAGCTGTACTGTGGGACAAGCTGTCTGTAGCAAAATTAGCATGAAATAGGAACTAGCCTTTGCTCACCTGCAACTTCAGGTTTGTTTTTAACTCTAACCCTCTGTTCGACACAGACTGCCAACTTACAAGCTGTGGCTTACATCTCCACGAGTGTTTAACTCTTCCCTCTAGGCTGCTGCTGAGGCCAAGGGGTACACACATCTATCTTCCTGCATTTTTGAAGGATGTTTTCCTGCTCCAGAATCTATCTCACCTTTTGTCCAGGTTAGGTGCAGACACTTAGCTGAACTTCTAGAGTTTGTCTCAAGCGTGTTTAGAGAGAGACAGCAGCCTGCAGAAGAAAGCCACATGCCTCCAGGTGGGATAGGATGTTCGTGGGAAATGTCTGTCTCTTCCCATTAAGCTCAGCGAGCTTCTGTGAGTCACTAAGTGCCGAGTGGCCCAATAGGAGGAACACAGTCCTGTCTGAGTGATATCACTGACAAACTGCCTGAATAAGGGTTTGCTACCAGGCTGCAGCTCTGTACCTTCCTTTCTGAGTCCTCTGGAGGTACAACGATGCCTGTGGTGTATGGCCTGCCTACTGCTTGGACAGAGGGAGGCTTGAGATAAAATCCTAGCTCAACCAGCCTTCCATTATCTGCTTCTTGTTCCTCTGCCACAAAACAAGCAGAATGGTACCTACCCTCTTCCTAAATTGTTGCGGAACTTAGGGTTGCAAAAAGCTGCTCGAGCAGCATGTCTCATCGTTAATTGTTATCCCAAGCTTCCTCAGGTGCCTGACTACTTGAACATCTAAGAATTTATGGGCATTTGGTAACGTCTGAAAAGGAAGAGTCTCTTTAATATGCTTATGATAAGTATTTGCACTATTTTAGAAAGCTATTTTCATTCTACTCAGACACTCGTTAAATAACTTTTTAGAACTTGAACATTTACTGCTCATTTTATATGTGAAATAAATCAATCAGATTTAACAAAGGAAAGAACCTGATTTGCCCACAGCCCTGTCTGAGCACAGAGGTGCCATTTTGCAATCTAATGAAGCTTTCACTTAAAGAAATGAAAGGGTGTGGGGAGGAGACTTTGATGCCTAATAAAAATGATTCAGCATCCTCATAACTTTGACAAGTACTGTGACTTACAAACCTTCCAGTGGAGCAATATAACAATAGAGTAAGAACTTCTAAGTCTAGACCACAGAAGATACCTATCTACAATGATGCATCCTCCAAGGAAAGGAAGGGAAGGGAAAGGAAAGGAAAGGAAAGGAAAGGAAAGGAAAGGAAAGGAAAGGAAAGGAAAGGAAAGGAAAGGAAAGGAAAGGAAAGGAAAGGAAAGGAAAGGAAAGGAAAGGAAAGGAAAGGAAAGGAAAGGAAAGGAAAGGAAAGGAAAGGAAAGGGTTTCTAGTATAGCTTGTCACTGCCTTTCTTGGCACTTGTGATGACAGCCACAGTCAAATTCAAGACAGTGACTGGCAGTTAAGGTCAGTTATTGTTTGGGGCTGCTATGCTTTAGCCTCGCATATGCTTAATGGATAGCAGATCATCAGGGCTACCCAGAACTCAGCATTTGGCTCTCATATGGCTACAATCTCTTACACATCACTCAATTCTTTACTGTTTCTAAAACAATGCATTATTTTTCCTTTTCTTTTCCTGGTACTTCATAGTTAATCAGTATGAGTTTAAACAGAGATTTTTATATGTATAAAAAGCAGAGCTCCTTAACACCTTTATAAATCATCCATACTTCAGGCTGGGGTTATTACCAGATGGGTATCTGTCGAGGCCTGTCTGAAGAGACTATCTGTGACTTTGATGTATTTTTCCTATGCTGCTAACAAATGGGTCACAGCCCAGTTATGCGATTATACAACATGTTTACAACTTCTGCCATACTGAAGATGCACAGAATATTGCTTGGCAAGAGCCAGGACATGCATCTTGTGTGGTACGAGAAGTCCTGCCTCGCTCCCTTCCATCCTTCTACATACACGAGGAATCTCACACAATTTCCTTGCTGTCATATTTGAGAATGGAAGGGCTGATTCTCACAGACAGAAAGTCTCTCAATCTTTAATATGCTTTCAAGCTCAGCTACAAAAAAAAAAAAAAAAAAAAAAAAAAAAAAAAAAGGATTTAAATTGTACTGCATAAAGGCTTCTGTGTTATGAAGTATCATCATCCAAACACTTTAAGTAGTATTCTATAACATAGTCTACCATAAGTTCAATTTTTACTCAATCACTTGAAATGCACTTAGGAAAATTGCTTCTTTTGCTGTTTTCACAACAGCTCTGGAAGTCAGCCTCTGGTTTAATGATAACTGCTTTAATCACAGTTTGGCTTGTTTCATTTTGACAGCATTGATGTAACAAATTATTTATTTTCTGTATGTTAAATATACTATCATTGCAGCTACCAGAATTTTGTTACTGGTGCACTAAATGCAAACGACAAGGTTTGCATCTCATTAAGGTAATTTGTGTGTGCATAATTTTCAGTAAACACAGTGAATGAAATCACGTATCTTTTCTACCAAAAGTGTCATCTGAAACTATTTGGGCTTCTTTTAGCAGCAGGATTTATTTTTCAAACCCCACTAAATATAGCCAAACATGTTTTTTCTCCAGCCGCAGAGCCAGACTGGAAAGCGAATACAGCATCCTCAAGCAGGACTTGCATTAAAAAATATTGTTACATCATTAGGCTGAAAACCATCCCTTCATTTGCCGTGAATTGCTGCATTTGGAGCAAAGTGCAGATTCTGCAGGGTGTACAAGGAGTAAAGGACATTTGCTCCTACACCGTGAGCAAGGGGACGGGGGAATTCTGTCCCTAATTTGTTCTGATCCTGCTGCCTCATTAGGGCAGCCTGTAAAAGATGGGAAATGTTTACCATGTCACTGAATGTGAACTTTCTGCATGGAGCTGTTAACACAGTAAATAGCTCAGGAGGAGGGAGGGAGACAGCTGGAGTACATTGTGTTTCATAAAGACTATACTGGGGCCTTGAATCTTCGTTTAACCCATCACTGAGGTGACAAATATCCACCGCTTTGCTGCTGGGTGATGCTGCTGCTGCTTGCCTGTTAATTTATCTGTTTTCAGGCTGTCTAGACATTGTTTGGGTCAAAAAGTGCTGTCTCTCCCCTGCCGTGGGATTTGCCTGCTCAGCTCTTGCTGCAGGCTGCTGTGCCAAACGGGCTTTACAGAAGAATGCTCCCTCTGTCTGAATGGCTTATTAAACAGGACTCCAAATATATGGAGGGGTTTTCAATCAGGCTAAGGCTTCCTACAGATAAAGTTTATTTTAACCTCTTCTGTCTAAAAATACACTGTCAGGAATAAATAATTCAAATAGTTTGTGTTGGCTTTTTTTTTTTTTCCCCCCTTGTGATTAAAAGTCTGCCTAGAAGTGTCCTTGAAATGTTCTCTTAGGAGGTTCAAGCATGTTTTGGATGGTCCAAGCCCAGACTAAACTAAATGCCAACCTGGGGCCCGTGCTGTGCCTCCCACCAGGGTGGTACCATTCCTGGAACAACGGAGACACGGGCACTTATCAGAAACCTTTCATGTTGCTGCCAAATAAACATTAGGAAATACTTTTAAAATGGTGCTTCAGGTTCAGTAAAACTACGAACGCATACCTTGGCCATATATTTCATGGCACTACTTGTAAAGATGTTGTCCTTTGGGGGACTCAGACATGAGGATGTTTACTATGTGAAAAGGTCATCCAGCCACCTTGACCAAGTTGTTGTCATGAGATTCTCAGTTTGGTTCAGCAGGAAATAACCAGGAGTTCCAGAAAAGCTGGGCTCCTTTTCAGTATAAAATAACGTTGCATTGCATTGAGTCTTCGATAGCAGTATTGATTTCCTGATGTACCTGCTGTGGTATTAGACTGCAGGAATAATGATCAGCCTGGGACTTGTTGAAATTTCTCTTCCACACACAGTCCCCTTTTTGGGACAGAAAATTGGGTTTTGGATTAACTGATTTTTATTTATTTATTTATTTATTTTTTCTCAAGGCCTGCAGGAACTGTGGAAAACATTTGTATAACTTAGAACAATGAAGTCTCCCAGTCTGGAGCATGCTACATGCACTGCATGGTGGGAGCTGTAGTTTCTATATTTCATGTTCCCATTTCATTGTTATCAATTAGGCTGACTTCATCTTCCAAGATTTATAAATGCCTCATTCCATACTTAACTCTTCACTTCTTACTGCCTCAACACAGAGCATCGGAAGGCGGCCCAACTAAGGCAGCTACAGTGAAAACTGGCAAAGCCCTTGTGTCAGGGTCCACAGCATCATTCTTACGTGCACATGTTGCTATCTGTTCAACAGAGATGCTTGAGTTTTTCTGTTTTGTTGTTGTTTGTGGTGGTTTTATTTTTTTTGGTTTGTTTTTGCCATAACTACATATTTATGCATAAATATTTTTGATAATTGAAAAATTTCAAGGAAAGGAAAGCCACCCAGCCTCACTGGTAAAAAAACTCCTCCCAACCCTCTCTTCTGGTTCACTGGTCAGCATGTTGTTATCCGTAGGTGGGCTATCCCTGCTCTCCACAGAGCGCCTGAGGACCAGCTCTGAGCTGGGAAAATTCTGTCCTAGGTCCACTAAGGGAAAGCTCTTGGTGAAGATGAATTCTCAGGACTTTCATCTCAGGCCTGGAGGACAGGTCTCAGTTTTCTTACATCTGTTAACTATACCTGGCTATTTACTGAATAGCACTGAAAGCAATTCTTCACCAGCTATTCTCTTCCTGGAAAAGAGCTCATGACCCTAACCCAGGCATCCACATTAGGTAGACCTCATACAGACTCAGCTGAGTTCACCAAGGCTCTGCTTGAACCCTGGCTCTTGGCCACCTGACTGTCAGATGGCCAGAGTTCAGGCAAGTGTGCCCAGAAAACAGCCATTAACCCTTTGAACCTCTGAGAAATTTCTGCTCTAGGCTCTTGTGCTCTGTGGGGTCAGCAGAGATTAGTGCCCTTACACCAGCTTGCTAGCAAAGCTACTGCGTTGAGCACAGAAGCAGCACATGTTCAGATGAACAGAAATTCCTGACAGTGTCTACCCAGATCGGCATTAAGTAACTCTGACTATGAGTTTCTCAGGCTTCACATCGTTCCTCACAAAGCAAGGACTACAGAGAATCTTTGTTTAAACATTTCTCCTGCCTCCCCATTGGAATTTAAAACAAAATGTCATGGAAATATAAGCTTTGTTACAGCTTGCTATTACAAAGCCTAAATTTTAGGCCAAGTTAGATCTGAAAGAGTTTCTTTATTAGTACTTTTCCATTACTAATTCTATTTTTTCATAGAATTTGCATAGGTGTTTTGAAATAGCTACAATCAATGTAGTAATTCTAATGAGAGCACTTTCCGAAATACAAACTGAATAGAGAGGTACTTTGTCTGATTTGCTTGTGGATCTACAGCTTCTAGCTTTTCCACTATCCTTTTTATTCTGAATGAGTAGGTTCAAAGAAGAAAACTACCCAAGCTTCTCATGTGACTCCTGAGCTGGAGACAGTGACTGAGTGGTGTCTCCCACTGAGGCAGGGAATCAAGTGAGGTTTAAGGAGCGGAACCTGTGGGAAGTGGGAGGGATGCTAAAAATAAAAATTAAAGGTCCTAGTATGTTTTCAACCCACATAAACTGCTAACCTTCTACTGTAGCACTTACAAGTCTCCTGCTAGAGGCATCTCCCAGAATCCTGTTCCCAGCTGTGTTACAAATCCCATCCTTCTCTTCACCTTTGCTATCCAGGTGGAAATATGCACCTGGTGTTGTCTGACACTGCAGAGAGTGCCACAGCTCAGCGTCAACATGGGAGCCACTTGGGTGGGCTACAGTGGGCTTACTTTCATGTCAGACATATCCCAGCCTCTGGTCCATCAGGGATCTTCAGGGTGGCTTTGGGACAGCCTCACACTGCATGAGGAGTGGGACAGCTGGCAGATAACAGGAGAGGAGGTGGGAGGTGGGTTCAGTTGCTTGGTCTGCCAGGGACTTCCCACATGACTCTCAACCAGACACTTTGTCCTCTGGTGTTTCAGTTCTCTGTGTCTATACCTGGGCAAACGATGGTTTTGTACTTCCCTGTGGTGCCATTAGGGGACATTAGGAGCTGTAGCATGTCCCACATTCCCTGGGAGAGATGATGATCTGGTTTGTACGCAGACCTAATAGCCAGAAGAGCAGGTACTCCTTTTTGTGCACGTCTACACCGGAGATTTGAGAGATGGGCAACATGTTTGTACTGGTCTCTAGAGCTGAGGTGGATTTGGAGCCTGTAGCTGTTAGTGGGTTACAAGCAATAAAGCATAAGGTTGTGCTTATAAAGGATAAGAGCAAGTGTCTGCCTGTGATGTCTTGAACAATTCAGGAGTGGGGGCAGGCAACATCCCCTAATTCACTCAGCCCCACAGGGCTGTCACTTGGATGCCAATGTCAAAACTGGACGGAGTTAGATATGGGGTCATCACTCCTTGCTTTAGGTGCATTTAAACACAGACAGGATATTTCTGATAGCTCTATGGGGCGGTTTTTGGTTTGATAGCAAATTGCATTGCTTTTCAAGAAGCAAGTATCTATTGATGGCACCCGAGAAGTTATTTTTCCCTCATCTCAGCACTCAGAGGCAGTAGTTTTTAGAGCTGTAGAGACTGCTGATCTGAACTCAGCAGGTGATTTTGTTTGATTCATCTTGGGCTGTTTTGTCTGCTCAGGTTCCCCATAGCTTGCCATCTAGCAAGTGCCCATAGGCAGTTTACTCAGTGTGTATGGGCAGGTAGTCTTGTTGCCAAACAGCCGTCATGGACAAAACATCTTTCATCTCTGTCAGCTTTATTTTGAATTGGTAACCCTCGTGTGAAGAAAGCTGGCTTCTTGTTCCTTGGCATCTCAAAACAGTGCCATGGTGGCATTTACACCTGAGGGGACAGGACACAGGGCGTTAACAATTCCATCAGAACCTGATGAAAGTTTGGGAAGGGGGAAATGCACAGTAAGAAATGCTGGATTCTCTATTCCCCATTTGAAGTTGACAAAACAGAAAGCCTGTACACACACACAAAGATTTCAGGGCACTGGTAAAAGCCGCACACCCATTCAAAGTTTGCCATATTCCCTTTTGGTATTCTACTGGGCTGTCATAGATTGCAACAGGCGTCCATTTTGTAATTTGTATTTAGTTCCTTTTTCACTTTTGGAGATGCTCTTTTTTATGCCTGGATATGGACTGAAGTGAAACACAAATGCAAGTAGTTTATACCACTGGGGTATTTTCCAGGCTGTGCTCTTATTGTGGTCCATGTCCTTGGTCTCATATAAACACTCGTTGGCTTGGAACCCCCTGTGACAGCCGAATAACAAACCGGAGCTCAGAGTTGCTGTTGTTCTTAGCTGCTGATCGTTTTGTTCCTTTGTTTATTCCATCTGAAATTGGTTTATCGTTCAGCCCACTTCTGTTCCTGTTGGATTTTTTGCTCCATAAACTGTATGTCTCCCTGGCTAAAAAGTCAACAGTTGCTGCACTTTCATTTCCTCCTGCGACAGTGAATCATAACCAGGCAAGGGCTGCAAGACCAAAAAACAAAAGGAGGGAGAAGTAATGCAGTGGATCAGCTTCTCCAGGATGTGTGAACTCTGCAGGGTGCCATTTACAAATGCAGTCCATGAGCTGAGCCTGAAATAGTTTCCTTTGCAGTTGTGGAAGCAAACGGCCCCTTGGAGGTTTGCTTGGTGATTTCAGCCAGATGAACTCAAGCTTTCCAAAGAGAACAGCCTCACAGCAGTGCCCAGGAGGTTCAAGTGCTTCTTGAACCCTTTTGTACTCAGCTACAGCAGCAGCAGATGAGCTTGATGGCTTCAGAGGACCTTCCAGTCCTACATCCATGGCCTCTGAACATTTAGAGGCATGTTCAGTAGAAAATCAGCCCTAGGCTGAGACTGAACTCAGTTTTTTGAATCCCTCTATTCTAAACCAGCTTCTAAGGCCATATAGACGAATCTATATGGCCTTATTAGCACCTTCTCTAAAAAGCATCTTTTGGAGGGACAAAACTGCCAAAGCAATGGGTTTTGTGGGACATTATCCCTTCCTTTTTAACATAGGGTGTAGCAGTTTACTACTTATTTTGAGAAATTGCTTCCCCATGCCAGCAGTGTAGCGCTGTTGTGGAATATCATGCCAAGTTTGGATTATAGAGAAGAGGGCATGACAGAATACATGTTCAAATCAACAAGCATATATATGTGTGCATGAGTTTATTTAACTTTAAAGACTAATATTTGCATGGAAAATATGAATGAAAGAAAAGTTATTTCTATTTTCACTGAAATTTTCTTGAGAAAAAGAAGAAAGTATTTTCTTATCGGCTTTATAGTTAGAAAGAACCTAAATTGTATTTCACTGAGAAAAAATCTGCTTTTTTTTCTTGCTACCAGTGGAATTTTCCTAAAAAAAAAAAAAAAAAAAAGAGAGAGAGAGAGAGAGACCTGGCATAATTTTCAAAACAAATGGGTGTTCATCTGAGAGTATGACATCTTATACAAAGGCAGCCCAAGAAAGTATTAAATCACAGAATTGCATGCTGGTGTGGTGAATTGCTCAACTGAACACACTGATAAAAATGCCAAACAAAATATTCCTTGTTATTTTCCAAGGACAGTAGATATCGTTCCTGGGTTTTCACTTCCCTCCAATGCAAAAAGGAAGCAGTGTAACTGTACTGCACGTCACTCTGAGGTGAGTTTCAGTCCAGAAAAAGAGGGACCATCAGTTCCACACAGTGACCTTCAGGAGGTGCCTCTTCACTTGAACTTGCAGTCTTTCTGAATTTTCTATTTTAAGTTTGTCACATGGCACAAATATGGGGGGTATCAAAAATTTGGAGGATGTTTGGGAAAAGATGCTCTGCAATGAGTTTTGCTCATATTTGAGCCCCTTCTTGTCCTCTGTGGCTCATGCCTCATGCCCGTTGGTGTTCATGGAAAACTCCAGTTGAACTGGATGAGTTTTGCAGGCCTGGTTCTGTAACATGACAATTTTTTTCCACTCATGCTAGAAAGAATGGAGAGTGCTAATCAAACTGCAGGAGGTGGGTGACCTCTGCCTGAGCCAGGTCCCTGGGTTCTGCCCTTGGATACTGAAAGAATAGGAAAAAGAGAAAAGCCGGTTCCCCTGCAATGGCAGAGTTCGGACATGAAGCAGTTCTTAAATTCATGTAGGTTTTTGAAAAAGTGACATCTTTCTCTATGAATCACACATGGGATTTGCATCTTGTGTCACACACATGCTGAATAGTGGAAAGAATATGACTCAGTTATATTCTTTTTATGAATTGAATGCTAAAGCAAGATGTTTTGCATTGTTTTGGCAAGGAGTCTCAGTTCGCCTTGTATCTCCTCCAGCACCTACCCACTCGGAGGCACACACACGTACTACCCCTCACCATGCCCCCTCCACACTCCTTTCCTTTGGCCCTTCTACTGGAAGTTGTTTACTGCTAACTATTCCCTACAGTGACAAGTCACTGCTGTTATTACTGTATAGTTATTATTATTTTTGTGCCAGTCACTCATCTGGACAGGAAGGCTTTAAGAACCTTAATTACTTTGTGGCCAGACATGGAGCTATATTTCTAAAAGTAGCTTTTCTTTTTTGGATGAAGTTCATTTCCTACAGTGTCTGGTTTTATGAGTTTGCTAAAAGCTTTCAGGTTCTCAGGAACCCCTGCACTTTCTTCTCAGAAACACACATCATAAAAAAATAAATATATATAGAATATTGGAAATTTGGAACAAGTAAATAGTCTTCAGCTCCTTTTAATCATATATGTGGAGTCATTTGCATTTTCACATGCATACTCTGCTTTCACTTCTGGGCTAAATACCTTTCTAAAATGAATGTTGTGATTATTGTATGCTATAGTTCAGGATCCTTTCAGTTGAAATGTCCTATTGAAAATATCGCTGTTATTCTTGAAATGTAGTTTCTGGCACTAGCCACCAACTATGTTAATTTTTATATTTTTTAAGAGTGCAGCAGAACTGGCAGAGAGGTAATGCGTAATTCCCTCGAAGCGATGTCCCCATTGATTTGATTTTTCCTTGACAGCTTATCCATCATGCTATATGCTTATTTAGACAAATAAATAAGAGGGCTGTTATCTGCCAGCCTGGCCTGAGGGCTTTTAGCAACACCAGAAAGTCTGCCGGCTTTCCTTTCAACATTCAACAAGACGATTAAGGAATCACATTATGATAAAGGTGGGTACCGCGTGTTACGAGTGGGAAAAGAAGAGCAGGTCTGAAACTTGTGAACTTATGAGAAGTCCAGTGTTTATTGCGCAGTACTGTACATCCGACAGGCAGCAAAAAGAAAGAGCTTCTGAGCTGGGATCAGAGAGGTGGCTTAAGAACACCTTGAGCCTAATTCTGTGCAGTGTATGGAGCATTTCTGGGATTTACTGCTAGTGCTGGGGGATAGATTTTGATAAAACATTATGCTCTGAAGAAAACAGATTTGGGTCAACTGCAACATTTTCTGAATTCACGTTCAACTTAACAAGTTGTTTCATTCTTAAAATTTAAGCAAGTCAAAATGTTCCCTTTCAACATCTTACATGAAACACTACACCTTTCAGAAATGTACCTGGTTTTATTTTTTTAAATGCTTACAAGTGAAATGATACTTCATATTTCAAACTAAGTGACATATTTTACTCATCCTAAATGATTCATTTCATACTTCACTTCACTTTTTCATTTGGTTAAACCAAACAGGAAAAAAAAAAAAAAAAAAAAAAAGAGAGAGAGAGAGAGAGAAATTTCTTTTTGAATCTCCCCTAAAAGAATTTTCCACAGTTTTCCAGGGCAGTTTTGCAAATAACTCTCCCCCTTCATGAGAAACTCATCAGTGCATTCACAGAAGCTTCCACTCCTCCACTTGGTCTCCACCTGGTCTCCAAGGGAAATCTCTCTCTCTCTTTCAGTGAGATTCAGGTTTTATTTCAGAGACAATAAACCAGTCCTGGCTGCTGGTATCTTGAGGGCAGACTGAGAGCTGGAATGAACCTGCTCAGGCTTTATGCCATTCAGTTAAGTGACTTACTGTCTGAACATGGACATCCTTAGTACTTCTCAGAGTCAGATAAACTAGGGATGAAATCACAAGCAGGATTTTCCACAAAATCTAGATTTTGCACAGTCTATCCTGAAGGTTTTCATTACATGGGCAGAAAATCATCTCTAAGGCACAGCCCTAATATCTATGAGGAATCATGCATCTTCACCCAGGCTATCAAAAAAAAATTTTTAAAAGAGAATCCAAGTTGAAATAAAACATGGAGCCGTGTCTACATGGGTGTTTGGAGAAGATCTGATCTCATCTGGCATAATGAAGCTTTACCACCAACTTCATAAGGCTCAAATAAATAAAATAGTAACTTTCCAAGGATGACTTCACTTCTTTCTAATCTGGGTTGGAAAGCTGGAAAAACCTGCCTTATAAAAGCGAATGGTCTCATCAAAATGAAGATCTCCCCTAGTTCAAAGACCTAAAGGAGAAACAAATTATATCTTTCCTTATTTTATTTTTTTTTTTAATAAATTCATTTCATTAGGGAGAGCTTAAAGTGACAGCTTTTAAAAATCACTTTTAAATCACACCCCAATTAACTAACTGTACTGCTTACAATAAAGACTAATGATCCTCCACTGGCCCCTACCTCCATTAGCAGCTTCAGAATCCCACCAGAATCCCAATTAACACATTGATTTGCTTAAAAGGAAAATAGTGATCTTTGGCTGTCCATTCCACCAGCTGTGTGTTCCATCACCCGGCCTCCAGCAAACCCATTGATTTCCTTAAAATAAAACCAGCAAACGTACATTAATTCCCCTCCCCTAACTGCGGGGTCCCACTCCGATTCCTCTTCTTGCCAGAGTTCACTGGGACATTTTATCTAAGGAGCTTAAAGACTAATATGCCTCGTTTCTCTCCTGCTGACCCACCGGTTCATCAAACTGATTGCAACTGACTGCAAGTGTGGGACTGAAGGGGAACGCTCAGCGAGGATGTTAGCTGCGTGCTGCCAGTTCCAGCTTGGTGCAGCATCCAAATAAACGGGGGAAAGAAAAGGGTCATGGAAGCCTGTATGTTAAGGTTGTGTCCCCTACAATCACACTCCCATAATTAGACTTTGTAATGAGGGAGCCCTCATTATCGGAAGCTTTACAAGGAGTCTGCAAATGTTATTCTTGAGGATGGATGGAGGTCAGGAGGGAGCACATCCACAATGCTGACTTGCCCCGAGGCCCAGCAGACGAGCAGCGGTCTTACATGCCCAAGGGAACTCTGTAAAGGGATTCCTTGTGAGAGAAAACAGCTGAAGCTGGATGTCCAGGAAGCTTCCTGTTAGACAGTACTTATCATGCTGTGCAATACACTGCAGATAGAGGTTATAAATAATTAGGAATGAGTGACCCAATTCGGATAATAGAACCTGCCTGCCTGTAAGCTCTATCAAGCACTCTTCTGCCTGGGCTGCACAGTGTTAGAAACTTCTTTGGGATGTGTATGGAGCAATAGCACAGACAGCTTTTTCAATAAGCTAAACCTGGCATCTCTGAGGTTTCATCGCAACATGAAGACTTTGCAGACAGAAAATAACAACTTCTGCTGGCCACCTAAGTACCTGTTTTTCACAGGCAGACTACAGCGACTGAAGCTTGCTCCCCAATAGCTAACACCAGTACCCACAAGACTCCTGTAGTAAAAAGTGCAATAAAAACCACTGTGAAATAATAACCAAGTGATAAAATTACAAGTAGGAACACATAAAAAAAATCTCACATGCACTGCAGGAACAATGATAAAAGCCTGCCTCTCAACCTGTCTAATCTCACACGCAAACCACACCCTTGGGTATTGCCAACCAGCTGAAAGCAAGAGTGGGAGCAGAGTGAGTGAAACCACATGAATGTGTGATGTGCAGCAAACATTCAGGATCCATATTATAGTCTTTTTCCTTTAGTGCTTATACTAGATTTCTGAGGAAGGTTTCCTCCCTGTCTGGATTTGAGAACCAGCAGACCATGGGCATATACAGACATCTCAGGTTATTCCACAAAGTGGCCGTGCCATACTACAGAGGATGGCAAATACTGATGGCTGCACTGTGCCAGGTTACTTGTGCAGGAGTATAATTCTTTTAATAATATGTTGATACTTAGGAAAAGTTAGTCCATGCTTTCTTGTTGTGTCCTGTGAAGGGGAGAGAAAGGGGAGCGTTGGAAGGGAAATTGAACAGGTACAAGGAACAGATAAAATAGTGATAGACACAAAATATGTCCTATTGATTTTATTGTAAAATGCATTTTCCTCTTGCTTTTCTTGCTGACTGACCAGTCAGAAATCAAAGATCTGTTAATTTCCAAGCAAACTGGAGTCAGTATCAACATGTTGGTTTACATCCCCTGCGTCAGTATAACAGGTTAGGGCACAAACCATCCAGTGGTATCTTATTCTTAATGAAGGCAGCAAGCTGTTTGCTGTGTCTTAGAAAAAGTCAAGATTTCACTAGGCTTGTCCTCAAGTCTTCCTGAATGCAAATTTCTTTCTCTCCAAGGCGATTTGAATACTACTCACCTTCAGTTTTTGTGAAGAGAACACACTTGGGCAGGCCAAATCATATGTGGTTATTGAGTTCAAAACCAACACTTCCATCAGTTTTGTTTCTGTGGGTTTGGTGTGTGTTTGTTTTTTTCTTTTCCTAGCATTTACTGGACTTCAAATGCAAACAGTACCAAAAGGCCAGGCTGCATTTATCTTTTCAATTAGAGAGATTGTTCTACATACTGAACAAGATTAACATGCTGCAGCTTGAAAAGCTACGTAGCTTTTAGGTTTACTACTGGATGCCAGCATACTTACTACAAGAGATCTGGAGATAACGACAGGGCATTAGACACTCTCTAAATTGCAGCGATTATTTTCAATGAGAATAAAATGAAGATAATGCTGAAAATAGCATTGAACTTTTAAAGGAATTATTGCAGGGCCTAAATCCCAGGTATGTGTATGTATTTTTGCAATATGCAAACCGAATGCTAAGCAAAGGCTGCATTTGTCATCAGTGCAGCTGAACCCTAAAACAATCACCCATGGCGTGCACATTTTGAAAGTCACCATTTTAAGCAATTAGTGGGAGGGGTAGTTTCCCTACCACACTGAACCAAAAGCAGCCTTCTCGTGCTTGGTGGGTGAAAGCACAGCTTCTGCTTTCTGCGCTCTTCTGTACACCCTCATCAAAAGCCTACTGACTTATTAAAATGCCAGCTCCAAATATGAAGGCCCAGCCTACCCCCAAGGTTTCCAGTATTCCTGGATTTGTCTCTGTTTCTTCTTACTCTTTTTCCGCCTCTTTAACATGAGAAAATTATTGCCAAATGATTAGCATTTGCAGTAAGAAAATAGCTGGGTTAAACAATTCAAGTTTTAATTCTGTTCTAAAACATGTGATCATTTGAAAAGCTTAAAGAGAATTACAAACACTAATTGAGTCTGACAGTGTGCATTTGATGGCAGAAAAGGAATATTAAAGCCATTTCACTGATAGGTAAACAAAGGTAGGTAAAAGTAATATAATTTCCCTGAGCTCACACAGAAAATCTATTATGAGGGTGAGCTGAAAACTCAACATTTCAGATTGTCTAGTCTCATGTCCTATGTAAGAGAGAAGTGCTCCAAGAAATTGCAGTCTCTGGTTATTAATTTCAGTACTGTGAGAACTTGGGATCTTGTTTTCAAAATAACATCTGCTAAAATACGCACGCTAATAGATACATCTGCATTCACAAGGAATAATGTAGCTCTGCATTCGGATTTCCACATGCAAATCTTGAATTAGTCTTCTAACAAGTTCATTATGTGAACGATGTCTAATTTGCACATGCTGTTTTGGCAACTGTCTGTGCAATTTTCAACACGCAGGACTGCACGCCTGCCCTTTGGAAACTGAAGCTCTTTAGCAACCCTTCATGTAAAATTCCCTATTTTTATTTCATTGAATTAGGCTGATCTGAGAACTGTTAGTTCTTTTTATTATTATTGTTTAAAGGGAACCAATAGAGACTAGTACAAATGGCATCCTTAAAAATTAGTTGAGTATGATTGACTTTGAAATCACTTTAGTCTTCCAGTTTTAAAGAGGTTTATTCTGATGAACTGACCTGAATGTTAACAGAATTGGAATTTTAATTTGTATTCAGACTGCAAGAATATCATCCACTCAGATGAGACAGTGTTGTTTAATTAGGTCTAGTAGTTAACTCGGCAGAAAGTAAATGTACTGCTAGAGGTTTGGAAGACTGCTACAGGCTCCTGGGATTTGCAGGAGTTTGGAGAAGCTTAAAAATAAGAAGTCAGTAGTTTTAGGAATTAGAAATGAGTGCTTAGAAGGTATCGGAAAGGTTCTGCAAACTCTGTAGTCAGCATCTTTTAACTTTCTGCTTCTCATTATTGTAATGACCTTGGAAGGATTTAAAATTTTGAAATCCAGTAAATAAAGTAAATCATATGTATGGAAGGTCCAATTTTTGTGATTCCAAAGAAAGCCCTCAGATATTATGGTAAGTCTGGTATCTCCAGTATCTTCTACAGGATTGTTTGTGGTTCATTTATGATGCGAATGACCTGTGAAAATTCCCAGTGATGTATACAGCACAGACAGCACCCATTAATAGCAGTAGAATGATATTTTCTTCACATTACAGCTTGAATGTTTGCCGTTTTCATTATAGTTGACAGAATAAATAATACATGCTCTTTCAGATTACCATGCCCAAATAGTTTAATATATTATTGAGACTTTCCTTCTGCATTTTTGTTTCTGTTTTTGTTTTCGTTGGGGAGGGGGCATTTGTTTTAATCGAAAGAAACGCTGCAAATTACAGACTGACATATTTTGATGAAATGACAAGGCAAGCAGAAAGCCATACATACCTCAGAGCTGACAAAATGAGAAAGAAAAAGGGAACTATTCTTTAAAGTTATAAATGTGAAAATTGATTCAAGAACACTAGCTGTTTTCAATTTTTTATTACCACATATTTTAAGGACTCCCATGTTCTTACAAACTGGAGTTTATGTTCTGATATGAAAATATAATTAACACTTAAATTGACACTTTATTTCCTGTGGAGTGGAATTTTTTCGGCTCTCAAATGCAAGCAATTTATGAAAAAACATGGTGACAGTAAAACATCGAAACATCTTAAATTGGGGGTCCTCCTACAGGAGTCACTGGCATGGGTGAGTAATTTTATTTGCTTCTGTGGCTCACTTTGGGCCTGTCTGTACCTGAAGGAGCAGGAATACTTTGTCAGATAGGGCTGGCTGCAAGGCTGAGTGCCCGTGCTCCAGGGACTGCCAGAGAAAGGGTTTGCGTGTCACCCTGCAGCAAGGCATCTGCAGATACTTTTAAAGTATCAACATGGTAGGAGTTTTGGGGATGAGGCTGACAAGTGGTTGTGAACAGGCTGACATTTTTGCATATTTCGGTTTCACGGATTTCCAAACACTGTGGGAAGGCAGAGTACTTGGTACTGCATTTGGTTGTCCATTGGACTTCCATGTCACATCAGAGGGTATTTGGAAATTGTCATATTTTCAAATTCTTTATTCATTTTTATTCCCTGTGTACATGCATATTCCCTGTGGTTTGCTTTAATGGCTGGCTTGTATGGAAGTCTGTGCTGCAGCAGATATTTGCTAGAGCAAAGGCTCTTTCTCAAACTGCCTGAAGTAAATGGAAAGACTCCCTGTAGCAAAGCAGCACACACGCAGAAAAAACAACAACTCCAAACACAGCTGTCATTGTTATTACAGCAGTGTTGAGACGCTCGGCTAGCTGGAGTCACAAATGAGATGCATTTCTATAAACCACACAGCAAACACCCTGCACAGCCATACCTGACTTCTCCACATACAGTGTCTACAGGGAGGGCAGGGGCCTGGGCACAGCACATTTATTTGTTGTAACTCTCATTTTCTAAAGCCAACACAAAATGTCTCCTCAAGTGCTAGAAAGGTCTGGAACAGAAAAGGTGGTCTTGCTGTTGCTGGGAAAGAGAATTGTAGAACCAGTGGGGATGCATTGCTTTGTCATTACATTCTACTGTCACAGGCTTCTTCGTCAAAATCCATGAACACAGTGCTAAAACAAATTACGTGGTGGGGCTTTAAACTCAGTCTTGTGTGCTTGTACAGTAGCTTCATCTTAATACCTCGACTTAGGTACTAGTGAAATGATGCACTCTTTTCATCAAGGTAGAGCAAAACCTCGTGTTACTCAATAGAGCAAAGAAAGAAATGAGAGGTCAAGGCTCTCTGGCAGTAACAAACCTCTACCACCTCAGTGCAGATGACAGACATGTTTCAACTGAGAACAATGAGCAAGGTGACCCAGGATGGACTGCAGCCCATGCATTCAGATGAATGAAATTAACTGATAACGCTTCACATAACCAATGTATGTGCTGCCCCGGAGTGGGGCTGGTCTGTGGTCTTCCTTTCCATAGGCTTCGGCAACTCGCTATTAAATCCCTCCCTCCTTTACCAGTAATGACAATTACCTCATCAGCATTTATGAGATATTCTGGCTTTACAATACTGGAAAGTCAGTACAAGCGAATAGGTAGCTGGTAGCACATGGAAAGTCCAGCTAAGTGCTGAGCTGTGGAAACACTGGGCAAAGTTACCAGAAATATTCCCTTCAGGGTACACTGCGCATCACTACTCCTCTGGGAAGATGGGGAGGTGTAATGTGACTGGTTTTTCTTTGTTTAAAGCAACTCAAGCAGGGACACTTTTTCAACAAAATGTCACAAAGCAGGAGACCTACATGGTTGACAGTCCCCCCTCTAGGTTTTATCAGCCATTATTCAGAGAAGAAATCACTGTTCTCCTTGCCTGTGTTGATAAGCAGGGTGAGAAGATGCAGCAGTGCATTGGTCAGGAGCAGTACATAACATCCTAGGTCTGGTTTTGGAAACCTTCAAAAAAATATAGACAAAATCCCAGGCAATGGACAAAAGGAAATATCTGAAACTTAGATACCATCAGTGAGAAGAAAAGGTTGAAAGAACTGGACTGATTTAGTCTGGGGAAGAAGAGAATAAGGTAGGGCATGGCAATAGCCCGGTGCTGTGGAGTAGGTTGATTTAAAGAGGACGATGGTTAGTTATTTCCCTTTTCCACTGGAGGCAGGATATCAGCTTAAAAAGAAATCAGCTTAATTTGCAGGAAAGTTAAAAAAAAAAATAGATGGGATATTAGGAAAAGTTTTCTGCTTATTAGGAGATGTAGGGAGTGGAACAGACTCTCTAAGTTAGCTTTAGATCTCATTCTCTCAAAGGTTTTTAAGATGGTGTTACACAAAGAAGGCAGAAGTATGCCACAGATAATCCCTTTGTACAGCACAAGGAGAGGGGGTGCAAAGTTTCCTTTAGTTCATCTTCGTGCCCTCCTTATTGCACCAAGCAGAGGCCTAGGGAAGGTGCCGTTCCATTGCTATTCAAGCAGGCCACTGACCTGAGCCAGTTTCACTGAAACTGTTTTACTTCAGACAAAAGTGGGAAGTGACAGAACAAGTTCCATTTCTGGAATAAAATATTTCAGTTTAATTTTCTTTATATAAATAGTAAATCAGATTTTTTGTATTTATTTCAAAAGTCTGCATCAAAATGCACATTGTGATTTTATTGAAATAAAATTTAAAACCTGAGCAGAAATTACATTTTCCCCATAGTTTTCAGGGAGTTTCAGGATTTCAGATTCCTGTCTGGAAACAAAGCAAACTTGAGCAGCGCTAAGCTGTCTGTATCTTGGAGCGGCTCTCCTCTCCGCAGCACTTGTGTGATCTTTGGCCTCTGGCAACTGGCAGGGTTCCTCGGGGTGCCCAGGGGAAGGACGGGAAACTAAACGGCTCTGAGCTTCCAGAGATCTGTGGGCTGGCCGGGGCTTTGTGTGCCGCTGCCTTGACCTCAGCATCGCCAGTGCCGGCGTCTCCAGGGGACCCGTGGAAGACGTCTGAGAACATCTTCTGCACTTTCTGTTTCCTCCCTGGTTTGACTCAAGCTTTAATCGCCCCTGTAGGTTTTACAAGACTCTTTATTTCATTTAAAGCGAGTGAAAAGAAAGGGATGGGAATCTCAGAGGATTCTGTGACTGAATCATGGCTGAAGTTCAAAGCAGCTACTTAGTGCTCCTGCGGCCAGGCAGCTTCGGGGACTGCAGCTGCTCTCCTGCAAGTCCTGCAGCCTGGGACCTTGGCATGCGAAGGGCTACGTGTTCCTGAGCTGGTGGTTGAAGCAGCTTCCTCCCGAGCAAGCCCAGACTGGAGAGGTTCATTTAAGACATCATCAGCCATCTCCTCATGAAGTAATCAGCTAAAGAAATAAGACTGGGCAGATGAAAACCTAGGAAAGTAATAGAAGCTGGGGGAATGGAAGTTGGTGCCTGAAACAATTAAGAGTTCAGAGGTGAGTCAGAGAAAAAACAACTGCTTTTTATTAAAAATTCATTTCAATTTCATGGGCAGGCTGGAGAAGTAATTCCAGCACAGTCTGACTTCAGAGAAATGCCTCCCAGATAGCAGGATGCAGAATAGCTAAACAGCACCGAGAAGACACAAGGCAGAAGTGTTATCGTCAGAGCAAACTTCTCCCAGCTAGACGTGCCCCGGCTGAAGAACACTAGAGAATTGAAGTGAAATGTCCTTGGTGCAGGGAAATTTACAGGCTCTTCTGCTAAGGCTCCTTTCACCAAACTCTCCAAAATCCTATCAAGTCTAACATCTCCGGAACCAATGATGCACCAGGTTGGGAGCATTACATCACCGGCACCCGGCTCCATTGGCTGCTCCTGCCCTGAGGACAAGACATTCCTTCTTGCACCTTTTCAAAGCTGCTGCTTCTCAGGAATTAACTCTTTGGAGGGTGTCACCCAGGGACAAGCCTAAATTGTTAACTGAGGTATATACACGTATTTAATACGAGAGCTTTTGCTGGGGAGCTTTAATCTCCAAAGGAACAGCCGTGTCTCGTCAGACTATTTTTCAGCCTTCCCTGCAGAAAAATGAACTATGTATTTTCTTTTCTCCAAGAAGAAAAAAAATAAAGCTGTCAGGGATATTATAAAAAGCAGAATGGACTGAATACAGAGTACTATGCAACCTCAGAAAATAAGGAATTTCTCGGGGAAAGAGAAAGGCTGCTGCGGCATAAGGAAAAATTCCTCTAACTGGTTAATTAGATTAATCAGTGGCTCTGAAAAAAAAAAAATGCTGCAGATGCAGGTTAGCTCTGCCTTGCTTGAATTCGTATTGCTCTATTTCAGTTTGCATCCAAAAATAGCTGATGGATTTAGATTGTGTTGCAGGAAAAAGAGTGGGGTACATCTGTGTGTGTATATTGTGTGTGTTCACTCCCCTTTCCGAGTTTCCAGTGCGACTAGTGTGAGAAATCAGTTTCATAAGATTACTGCCCAAAATCAGCTGATGAAACCCATTGCATTCTAAGTAATTTGGTTATATAACTTTTCAAAAAAAAAAAAAAAATCCCGGGGGGGGGGAGAAACACAGAAAGATGCAAGGAAGTTTCTGGAAGATCATTTCTTGCCTAACTTTTCTTTCTTTCCTTTTTTTTTTTTTTCCTGAAGAAATGTTGTTCCAGGGAGTGTCTGACTAGTTCTGCAGCTTGGCAAAAAAGCCAGACGTTACCTCATAGCTGCGGCCAGACAGCCCATTTCTATGCCAGGCAACCACTGCAGAAGCACACAGCACAGGGCCCTGCTTGATTAGCACTTCTGCTGTTTCAAGAGTCCTGGAGTGTTTTGTTCAAGGTGGGCTGCTGAGTGGGGACTCGGTGTGCTTTTGTGCAAATGAGCTTGCAGGCAGGGGGAGGCATATGGGGTGTGGGGGAAACTGGGGGAAGGGAGGCGAAGGGACACAATAGGGGAAGGCTGCATTAATATTCTGCATTCACGTTATCTTTGGGAAACAGGATCCGTTTGATCTGACCTGGTCAAAAAAAAAAAAAAATACACCACGAAGTACCCAATCCTAAAGGTCAGAGTAAAAGAGAAAGATGGGGAAACAAAGAGCTGTAATGACAGAGCAGGTCAAACTGAATTAAATGTTTAATTGTCTCCCTTGTGCCTCATCAAATAGGTTTCTTTAAAGCAAGAGGGATCTTTTCTTCCAGCAAAAAAATTACCAATTCATCAGTGAGTTGGAAGGTGACGAGTGTTTGTAAACATTACAGTCAATATAATTTTCTCATCGTCTCTCTCATTGTTGATTTACCTTGTTTAACTGTGTCATTTACCCAGCAAAACTGTCTGTATGCCATATAATACGAATGCTGGGGTTCCTCCACAGAACTACAGCCTCCCAGCATTGCTCTGAACCTGATCCTGCCATTTAGCCGATGTTCTTTTCAGCCAAAATACCACTTGCACAAGAGGAGGGCAAACAGCAGGGCGCCAGTGGGCAGAGATGCTCAGCCCTGCGCCACCGCACCTCCTCCTGGCAGTGTCCTAGGGTGACTTCTTCCAGCAGCTGAGGCTTGGTTCAGCACTCTGGAATGAGGACAGGCTGTGCAATGAGCTGGGAAAGGAGCTGGTGTGTCCGTGTAACAGCCCAGCTTCCTCTACTTGTGTC